>NW_016107474.1:4427690-4473134 GCF_001604975.1 Cebus imitator | reverse complement strand
CTTGGTTGATTCGGCTATTGAAACTCGTGTATGCTTTGCAAAGCTCTAGTGTTATGTTTTGCAGCTCCATCAATTCATTTATATTCCTCTCTCAGCGGTCTATTCCTGTTAGCATTTCGTCAAACCTTTTTTTGAGGTTCTTAGCTTCTTTGCATTGGATTAGAACATGTTCTTTTAGCTCAGAGAAGTTTGTTATTACCCACCTTCTCAAGCCTGTTTCTGTCAATTCATCAGACTCATTCTCCATCCAGCCTTGTTCTCTTGCTGGTGAGGAGTTGTGATCCCTTGGAGGAGGAGAGGCATTCTGGTTTTGGGTTTTTTCTTCCTTTTTGTACTGGGTTCTTCCCATCTTTGTGGTTTTATATCCCTGTGATCTTTGCATTTGGTGACTTTCAGATGGGGTCTCTGAGTGGATGTCCTGTTTGTTGATGATGGAGTTATTCCTTTCTATTTCTTAGTTTTCCTTCTAACAGTCAGGCCCCTCTGCTGTAGGACTGCTGGAGGTCCACTCCAGACCCCGCTTGCCTGGGGATCCCCTGAAGCAGCTGCAGAACAGGAAGAGTTGCTGCCAGTTTCTTCTTCTGTTGTCTTTGTCCCAGAAGGATACCTGCCAGATGTCAGCCTCAGCTCTCCATTATGAGGTGTCTCTTTGGATATACAGGGGTCAGGGAGCTGCTTGAGGAGACAGTTTGTCCCTTATAGGAGCTCAAGTGCTGAGCTTGTGAGCTTCATTGTTCCATTCAGAGCTGCTGGGCAGGTACGTTTAAGTCTGCTGCAGTGGAACTCATAACCGCCTTTTTTTCCCAGGTTCTCTGTCCCGGGAAGGTGGGGCTTTATTTATAAGTTCCTGATGTGCTGCTGCCTTTTTTCAGAGTTGTCCTGCCCAGCAAGGAGGTAGCCTAGTCACAGTCTGCCAGCAGAGACATTGCTGAGCTGCCGTGGGCTCTGCCCAGCTTCTGTGTGAACTTCCTCGCAGTTTTGTTTATAGGGGTATAGTTAGAACTGCCTCGGTAATGGCGGTCTGCCTCAGTAATGGCAGACTGCCTCTGTAATGGCAGACTGCCTTGGAAATGGCGGATTGCCTTGGTAATGATGGACTGCCTCAGTTATTGTGGACTGCCTCAGTAATGGTGGACTGCCTTGGTAGTGGTGACTGCCTCGGTAATGGTAGATGCTCTTACCCCTACAGAGCTAGACCATCCTGGGTCCAGCTGTCCATTGCTGTGAAACTCTCAATCCAGAGCGTTTCAGATTTCTGGTCTTTGTGGGGGTGGGACCAGCTGAGCCAGATCACCTGGCTCCCTGCTTCAGCCACCTTTTTTTCAGTTGAATGCCTGTCTCCCAGGCATTCCAGTAGCCAGGTGAAACAGTGCCCGGATTTGTGTAAGTTTTTGTGCGGAGATTCATTCCACTGGCTGAAATAGCCATGCTGGAGACTCGTAGTGCTTTTCTGCCCGGGAATCTTCTAGTCTGTGGGCAGTAAAAATTCATGTGGAAATGAGGTGATCACTCACCCTCTGTGTTTTTGCTGGGAACTGCAATCCAGAGCTGTTCCTATTCAGCCATCTTGGATCGTCCCTGGGTGTATTCTTAATAGTTGTGTTCTTTACTATGTATTTATAATGTTCCAACTAAAATTAGGGAAATGACACAAGTACTGCCCTCAACTGAGTTACAGCCTAGCTGGGGTGATTGGCACACTCTAGGAAGTTCAGGTAAGGAATATGTCAGTAGAAACTGGGATGGATGAGGAAGGTGCCATTGAAACCTAAGTTAGGAGACTCCAGAGTCACCATCAGGCTGCTCTTGGTTCAGGAGGGCATCTCTACCTTCATATAGTGTTTCCAAGGTACATGTCAATGTGTGTGCATGTATTTGGGTGTCTCTCTTTCCCTCTCTCTCTCTATATCCCCCATCTCTGTGTGTTGGTGGTGGGGATTTGAGGTTTTATATACTTGCACCAAATACAAAAAGTTTAACCATTTCATTGGCATTGTTACCACCCATGGTCTAAGTATGCAAGGCAATTGTTCAGTGGTCCTTGTTTTTCCTAAATACTTAAATCTACTATTAGATCTCTGATCATGTCAGTGTATATTTAGGCAGAGGGAAAAAAAAAAGGAACTTCCTCCTGGCATGGGGCAGGTCTGTGAAGGCAGTCATGGGATGACGTGGCCATGACATTCACACTGCCCTTGTTACATACGTGGGCAGCAAGAGCCTTTGGAAAGGTCCTCAGCTTGTCGTCTCTTAGAAGTAACTCTTCCTGGCTAGCCCTCTCAGGAGTCCTTTGTAAAATAACCAAACAAAACATTGCCATGAAGGAGGGCGGGCTGTGGGTTGATTATTGGCCAGACTTGGAATGATCCATCTGTCTTAACAGTTCAGAGCAAGTCAGATGAGAAATGGGAAGCTACGACATGTGGAAGGGGCAAATAAAGTAATAATGAGAAGATCGCCTTTACTCTTTTCTTTTTTTTTTTTTTTTTTTGATACGGAGTCTTGTTCTGTCATCCAGGCTAGAGTGCAGTGGCACGACTTTGGCTCATTGCAACCTCCGCCTCCCGGGTTCAAGCAATTCTTCTGCCTCAGCCTCCTGAGTAGCTAGGATAACAGGCGTGCTACACCACGCCTGGCTAATTTTTGTGTTTTTAGAAGAGATGGGGTTTCACCATGTTGGTCAGACTGGTCTTGAACTTCTGACCTTGTGATCTGCCCACCTCAGCCTCCCAAGGTGCTAGGATTACAGGCGTGAGCCACTGCGCCTGGCCTACTCTATCTTTCAAAAGAGCCATCAATTTGTTTCAAAAGTAACATCAGTTTCCTTTGTACTCGATGTGTCAGCAGTGCCTGTGAAATGTGCTGTGAGTAGACAGTACTGCCTATAGAAGCACACACCGATGTTGGCTTGTGCATGGACATCGTGTTAGTGAATGGACACTGTTTGAAAAGGTTGAAATCCACATGCATAATTCAAGGAATGTTTTAGAGACAAAGTTGGTTGTGCCTCAGGAGTACTTCTGCCTGAATTATGGTAATGATAAAATTACATTAAATTTATTGATATGCATGACTCTGTTCAATGGAATGATAAAACCCTTAAAAGCAGTACCTATGGCTTAATTAGCTGTGTATCCCCAGTGACTGGCACCTGCTAGTTGCCTAATAAATATTTAGTGAAAAGTTTAATAAGTGAGTGAGTGTGAGTGACTGAATGTGTTCTTGGGAAAGACAGCATTTTCAGGATTTGGAAAAATGAGGATAGTGATGGCACTGCCTCAAGGGTTTATTGTGAGAGCTGGGTGAGATCCTGCTTGTGCACTGGTTGCAGGGCAGGGTGATGATGATGATGATGATGATGACGATGATGATGAGAATGGGCAGGAGAGAAACAGGGCAAATAATTTACCTTGTTATGTTCACTAATGAATCAATGTTGAGGTCGGAATTCAGTTCCCAGCCCTAACTCTGGAGCTGTTTCTCTAGAAGCCTGAGACAAATGAGGGGCCACCGGCCTCCGCAGTGGAACTCCATGTGAACTCACCCCAGTGGGCTGGGGTCAAACTCTGGGCAGTGGACTGGCTCATTAAACAAATGACCTAATTTAGTGCTTAAGACACCCAAAATTTACAAGACTAATTTGTCAAGTCATCCAGAACAACCAAACCACAAATGGTTAGCCTCGTAGGTTTTAATGGAATCATAGACAACATTCAGATCACCACTCAGTGAAAGGTTAAGTTAAAGTAGAAGTGACAATTTAGTCTTCAGAGCACCGCAGAGATTTTATGGGCTGGTATAAATCTCTTGGCCAACTCTTTCATCTTGTCCTTTCCATTTTTAGCACCTCTCAAGGAGAATGGTTTATGGAACTTGGGAGCAGGAAGCAGGAAGTAGGAAACAGGAAGTAGAAAGGTTCTCCTTCACATGTGGTTACTGATAAGCACATGAAGTTATCCTTGGAGGGTAATGGCGACAGGGATTGTTCTATTTGCCAGCTTTCAATGGGGACTCAATGAACGAAGGGCATTTGTTGATGGAAACAAGATCGTTTGGCATGAAAAGGCTAGCTACAGAAACATAAAGGGATGGAATAAAGTGTGGTCCCATAGAAAGCTGTTATTTTCATTCACTCCTGAAATCAACACCTCTATAATTGCACCTCCTTCAGTAATTAAGGTGATGTTTGTCATTTTGCTTCAGAGCAACAAGGAAGGAGCCCTCACAGAGCTTGTGCATTTTGCTGGTTCAGGAAAGACAATGGAAGCAGTTATCCAAGGCCATGTTCCTGGGGCTCTGTTCTACCTCCCATCATCTGGACAGCTGTCTGTTTACACGGGCAGGGCTGCAAAGCTTCCAACTTAAAGATCCATCTGGTTCTTACATCAACCTAACCCATAACCTTAAGGAGCAAGCCCAAACACACCAGGGACATTTGAAAATTTAGGAACGAGCGTGTTTATATTGTATTTGCATTAATGCTTCCTAGAGTTTATTTTCAAAGTGAAGAAAGAACAATGCATAGTAGGCTATTAAACCCAAACATAATCAGTTTAAAGTTAGGGGCATGCTCCTAAGAATATTTTTCTCCTGTTTTGAAGGGTCCACTTGAGGAGGGAGTTGGCGGGGGGGTGGTGCGGTGAGGAACCCAGGGCAGGGGAGGGGGATGGAGGGACTGTTCTGAATTCTCCTCAGGGTTTGGCCGGCCCCTGCGGGCCACTGCTGTTTGTCATATGGAATGGATTAGGCCTTCGCTCTCACACTGTCAACTTGGGTGTTCTGCACACAGGCTGTTTTTGCTGGGGTCTTGGTTTTGCTTTTTATAACGGCAGGAAGTGCCCCTCTCGGACCACATGTGAAATCGTGTGGGAACGGCTGGGAGGGGTGGGGGCCTGGAGAGGAGGTGAGTGGGGTGTGGGGATGGAAAACCTCCTCACATCTACGGCAGTGTGGGTGGAAGCCAGGGAGGGGAAGATGCTCACTGGCCAATTTAACTTTATGGGGTCTCGTTGGCAGGAGGACGGGGAGGTGGATGCTTCCTTGACGAAACCAGCCTGTCCCTAATAGATCTGCCCTCGTATTTTACAATCCCACACAGGATCGTGGAGGGGCCATTAAAGCATGAGGGACTGCAGCTGCTGTTTAATTTGTTCTAAATTTCCTGCCGGCCTCACCAGACGTGTACAGGAAATGGGCGGTAAATGTTTAATAGGTCATACCTAACCAGACAATTAACGGGTGCTGTCATTTAGAAAATCCCAAACTGTGTGTGTGCATATTATGGGGTGGTACCCAACAGGGGACTGGACAGAATAAGACTCTAGAGTGGTTTAAAGTGTTAGCCTGCCCAGCACATGGGTCTCAGCGTTGCTAAGCCGGGCCTGCGGTGTTTCTGCTGCCAGCCGCCTCCTTTCCCTCCAAGAAGGCTGTCCCAGACATTTCTGGGCCTGGTACTCAGAGGGCAGGCAGTGCTTGCTGCCCCATCTGAGGCAGGAGCATCCAACTCTATGACAAGGTGCCTCTCCACCTGTAGTTCCGTTCACCCACCTGTTCTCTCAGCGGGTGAGGGGCAGGCAGGAAGCAGACAATGGCAAAGGGTTCTTCCGTGAGAGGGCTCGCAGGACATGGCCAGGAGCCAAACGGAGGCTGAAGCAGAGAGGGAATGGTGCTTGTGTGTGGGGGTGTGTGTCTGTGTGTGGGGCTGTTTGTGTGGTTATATGTGTGTTTGGGTGTGCATTTGTGTTTCTGTGTGTTTGTGTTTGTGTGTGTGTTTGCACATTTGTGTGTTTGCTTGCATGTGTGTTTTGTATGTGTGCATTTGTGTATGTTTGTGTGTTTGTGTATATGTGTGTGAATTTGTGTGTTTGTGCTGTTTATGGATGTGTATTTTTGTGTGTATGTGTTTGTGTCTGTGTGCCTTTGTGAGTTTGTGTGTCTGTGTGTGTGTCTCTGTTTTTGTGTGTATTTGTGTATGTGCGTGTGTATTCATGTTTATGTGCGTTTGTATATGTGTGCATTTATGTGTGCGTATGTGTGTACCTTTGTGTGTTTGTGTGTATGTTTGTATGTGTGTGTATTTGTGTATGTGTATTTGTGTGTGTGTGTGTTGTACTTAGGTAGGGGTGGGGTAGGAGTACCTCGGGTCCCCCAGTTTATCCTCCTGATGGGTGCTGGCAGTGTTCCCTCATTAGCCCCTTAATTTTGTCCAAGTACTTTGCCTGATTCATCCCTTCAGCCCTAGGAGTTCGGGGGTAGAATCATTTCCATTTTTACAGAAAACAAAGCACCAACCAGATAGGAACCCTGCCCATGGCCAGAGAACCAGCTTAGATTTTATCTAAGCTTAGATAAAATGGTAGTAGAGCTTAGATTTTATCCAGAAATCTGACTCCCATCCAAGCTTCATGTTTGATTATTTTGCCCAAGGACAAAAAGACTCTGCCACCCAGCACCAACCTGTTACGATTTCGTTTCAGTTTCTCTTCTGCTTTTCTGTGTGGAACATTTTTCCCTACAAAATCAATATTATGCTCTTTATAGTTTTTCAAACTTGCACTTATAATTATTATTATATGGTGATTACTTCCTGTTGTTCACTTGCAAAAATATGTTTTTTAATGGCAGCAAATACTTATGCCTAAGGATATACCCTCAATTATTCAATTAATCCCTTCTTTTGACATTTATAAAACCACACTGAATTGCACATCCTGTACATATCTCAGATGATATCTCTGATTATTTTAATATTTTTATAATTGGAATAAAGGAAACTTATAAATATAAATGAAGTTCCCAAATCATTGTCAAGAATGGAGTAAGTGCAGAGAGGATGAAAGAAGAGAATTGCCATCTTTTGGCTCATTTGAGAAGCAAATGGGGCTGGGCTCACACTTGTAATCCTAGCAGTTTGGGAGGCCGAGGCAGGTGGATTGCCCTGAGGTCGAGAGTTTGAGACCAGCCTAACCAACATGGAGAAACCCAGTCTCTACTAAAAATACAACATTAGCTGGGTGCAGTGGCCCCTGCTTGTAATCCCAGCTACTTGGGAGGCTGAGGCAGGAGAATTGCTTAAGACTGGGCTGGGGGTGGAGATCTCAGCTTAATGGAGCTTAATGGAGCTGAGATCTCACCAGTGCACTCCAGCCTGGGCAACAGGAGCAAAACTCCGTCTCAAAAAAAAAAAAAGAAGGAAAGGAAATGGACTTCTTGCTGTGGCCATGTGGGCTTGGAAGAAGAAGAAGGATTGGGGCTGGATTTGGTCGTCTCTGCTGGGCATAACTGGGTTCTCCCCTGGGCAGCTCCATTGGTTGATTATCCAATAAGTGATCGTAAATATTCTCAGAAATGTAGACTGCACCAAATGGGGAAAGGCTGGAAATACACAGAAACGCTGAGTAGAAGAGAAATGCCAGGATCCATGGTGGGTGAGCCCATGTTAAGTGATGGCCCATTCATTCATTCATTCTGTTCCTGTGTCCACTGGCTCCTTCTGAGGGTCTGCTCATTCGTACAGATAAAAGATGAATGAAATCTATTCAGTTATTGCTATGAGGGAGCCAGTTACCCAGCCCCTGGCTGCCCAAAGCTGGTCTCTGCAACAGTGATATCACCTGGTGCCTGTTAGAGTTGCAGGATCTCAGGCTCACCCAGACCCACAGGATCAGAACCTGCACTTTAACACGGTCCAAGGATTCATGATCTCAGGCTTGCCGAGATCCACGGGATCAGAACCTGCACTTTAACATGGTCCAGGGACCATCTCACACAAGTGGAGCTTAAGCCCCAGCTGGAAGTTTTCACCCTGAGACCTCAAGTCAGATTTCTCTATCCCTTTTCTTCCTCCTATAAAACACAACACAAAGGAAATGTGTGATAAGGAGTGTGTTAGAATGTCACCATGGCTGCATTCCTGACTGAACTGGATCAGCATTGAGGGCAGGGCTATCCCTGTCTAGCCTAATGTCTGGCTCACAGAATGCCCCTTGATACGTGCATATTGAAATGAAATCAGCAGAGAGTGCTACAGCCATATAGTATTCTTCCATGAAAGAACCCACAATCACCTTAGACCCAAGTGAGTCTTTGAATCCTCTTCAGGCGTTGTGAGAACTCTAGCTCTTTGGGCAAAGGCTTGTGATGCCGTGGCCAGTTTCTTATGAGGCTCTCGGATGATGGAGCTGACCCGATACCTCCACACCACCTCTGCATTCACTGCCAACCTTTGACAATGAGAGATTGTCTTCATGGCTCTTGGTTTGATTGGCTTTGTAAAATTTAGGGCTGGAGGGAAGGTGACTACCCTGGTTTTCCTGGGTCATGGGACTTCTAGTGAAAAAACTAGGAAAGATCCAGGCAAACAGGGGTGTTGGCCACCCTAGACAGAAGAAATCGGTGGGACCCCAGGTCTTATGCTTCGATCTTATAGCTGCAGGTGCTGAGGCCTGAACATGCCTGGGGACTTCTCCAGGGCTCTGCAGCTGGTCAGAGGGTAAATTAAAGTGCCCCCCAGCTCTCGAACCTTCCATGGCATCAAGCCTTGATAATCCCATGCAAATGTCTGGATAGAAATTGCTGCATTGGTTACCAGGCAACCCTCAGCTCCCATCCTCCCTGAAATTACCTGCATGAAGTTCAAGGCTAATGGAGTTCAGAAGATGATTTAAAAACAACATCTAAAAAGTCTTCTAATAGTCCATGACTAATGGGCTGGGCTTGGCTGTCTAATAAATTGTCTGTGGAGCATTTACAGTGACGATCCTCAGACGCCCTTATCAGCACTTCAGGCTCATGTAAACCAACTCTCATTAATAACAGAATGAAAACAGAGACACTGTGCAGGCCTCCTGCCTGCTGTCCGCATCACACTTTGAAGTCCAGCTGCTAATAGCAGTGTCGACTACTTACATAAAGTCGGGTGGCAGGTCACACAGACACATCCAAATTCAAACAATTGATGTCAGCTGTCATTTCTGCCAGGAGACTTCTCCTTTTCCTGGCCATGGCAGAGCGGGCTGTATGGGGATGGCGTACAGCTTAGAGGCTCAGTGACATCCCTACCTGAGATATTCTAATACTCTAAAGCAGAGGATGTACCTGGTGGCTTGGGAACCAGATCAGTCCATAGATGTGTTTAAATTTTAAAAATGCATCTCACAGCTCTTAAAGTCTTTCAGGGCGGTTGAAACAGGCCTTACAGGAAGCTGAAAAGGCTAAGCATCAACTTAACTGTTTCCTAAATCAAGAGAAGTTGCTTAAAAGTGAGGGGAAGACCGAGACAACAATGGAAGTGGGTAATAGTCAAACAAAAGTTAAAGGTCAAGATTCAAAAAATATACCACAGGAGAAAGAAAGAAAGAAGAAAATCACTAGTTTCAGATTCAGGTGGACAAAGGACAAATGATAAAATCCGAGAATATCCACAGATCTCTGTCCAAAGGGGAAGACCAGCTGAGAAAATGTCCTAATAGAGTTTCTGAAACACTTTGGAAAAATCTCCCAAACCTTCAGAGAGTGGATGACAGCAAAGTAAGGAGAGCCGACCTGAGCAGATACATGGTATTGCTTACGATAAAGTACATCTTTGCTATTAAAAAAAAAAAAAAAACCTACATCTCTAGCTTTTCTCGAAAAATCAGAAGATCTGGCTAAAGCTGAGCGTTCCACCTGGCAGACACTGGCTGGAGGTGAGCAGTGGCTGTCCTCTTTGAAAGAAGCTGTGCTTTCCAGTGTGCTGCAGTCCCCACCACTCCCTGCTGTCTCACACCTAGTGCACTTTGTTTATTTAAACCGCAGGCCTGGCTTCTGTAGGTGTTTAAATCTGGGAGCCTGTGTGGCAGTCTCTCATTTTACCTTTTAAATATCCTTAAGAGGAGAAAAGAGACTGACGTGACTTCTAATTTTTAGTCTTATAATAAATTTCTGAATTTATCCTCAAGGCCTCCAAAGGGAGTCACAAAGGAAAGATCATGAGGTGAGAAGCTGCTAGAAACTTGGAAAGAAATGTGGAAGTCAAATATTCTGGATTTGCATCTGGGCTCTGTTGCTGACACTGTGTTCTGTCGGGAGGACCTGGAACACTTTGGAAGGACCTGGCCTGCTCTACCCAGCTTGTGCTCACACATGTGAGACACCAAACGTCACGTGACGCTGGCCCATGTGACACTGGCCCATGTGATGCTTGGTGTCTCGCATGTGTGAGCACGAGCAGGGCAGAGTGATTCCAAGATTCCTTCAATATCCAACTTCTCCTTCTATGATGCTTGGAGATCTCTGTCCTCCACCTCCCTCCCAGGATGCGGAAACCCTAGCTGATAGAAAGCATTGGAAGGAAAACCCCCTTGAGAGGGCCCACACCTTATGAAGCCCTATCCCCTCCACTCAGCAAGGATTATCTGAAGACATCGTCTGAGCCCAGCACTGAGTAGTAAGAAGAGCCTGCATCGTCACAGCCTTTAGAAAAGGAACACTTATTTTGGGGGATGATCTAAATCCTTGTTCTGAGAATGGCAGAAACTTGAGGGGGAAGAAGGCAAAGAGATGGAGGGAAAGGGAGATAGAAAAAAGAGAGAGAAAAAAGAAAGAAGGAATAATGGAAAGAAGGAAGGAAGGGAGGAAGGAGGGAAGGCAGGCAGGACAAAAGGGAGGGAGCAGGGGAGGGAGAGTAACGAGATGATTAAATGAGAAGGTTGGTGCACAGTGAACCACTTTCTCTGTGAAGGAGCAGATAACGCAGTCTTCAAAGAGGGAAGGTGGGTAAGAAGCGCTGTAAAGTATCTATGTGGTGGGAATGAAAAATGAACCTGTCTAGGGGTGAACGAACATATTTACTGAGCTGTGTTGGTTTGGAATCACGTGGGTGAGAGACAGGAAAGAGTCATAAACCGTGCTCAAGGTTTTTATTCAAGAAGGGGAAGATGGTGTTGACATTAACCAGGATAGTTTGGGTTGGGTGAAAAGGTAAGAGAGAGGCATTAAGCTTGGGGTATCGGAGGACATTTAGCTTGGGAATCCCATCAAGTTTCCTCTGTAAAGCTCAGTTGACTTGGATTATGTTAAAAGATCACAACCTTTTCGAAAGGAGCCAAGTCACCATTTGATTCAGAGTAAGTGCTCAGTGAGTATTCGTTGATGTGAGCAGAAGATGTTCAAGGAGGAGGTGGTCTCACACCTGGCTGCACATTACAGTCACCTGGGAGCTTTTTAAAAAGTAACCCTCCCCCCCTGCAGAGATTCTGACTCAATTAGCCAGGAGTGGAACCTGGGCTGCCTGCGTAATCTGAGTATGCATCCGTACTGAGACCCAAAGATCTACTGGAAGGCCCTTGACAATTGAAGCTGTTTCACCTCTGTATGTCTCAGACTCAGAACCTACAAGACAGCAAGTTTGGACCAAATCATCCCTAAAGCTTCCTATTCAGTGCTATAATTCCCCCTTTTAATAAACTCCTCACTTGGAATTCCAGCTCCTCTAAGAGCACGGTGTGTCTCCTCACTTCTCATTTCTAGCATGTTACATCCCAACGATGGGTCAAAAACCCCATGAGAAAGGTATTATTCCCATTTGACAGATGAAGAAATGGAGAACACAGAGGTCAAGTTATTTGCCCAAGGTCACACAGTTAGTAAAAGGCAAGGCTGGGACTCAAAGACAGGGTTACCGTCTCCAAAGCCCAGGGGGTAGCAGGTAGTGACTGCATACTATTTTACTGTTCCTCCCCTCTTCAAGATGGAGATGGAGATAGGAATTTTGCCCTAGAAGGAAGAACTTACGGGATACCTGTGAAAGGGTTCAAGGAACTCTAGCAAGCAGAGCACATGCAAGTAATTACTCGTGTCATTGCCTTCCTGGAATTGTATTTTGAAGGACCAGAGGAAGGGAGAGAAATGGTCTGTTGTAGACATTTATATACGCAATTGGAAGAATGGAAATTCCCCTGAATGTGACGATAGTGACTTATGTGAAGGGAGACTGAGAGTTGAATACAATTACAATAATTTTAAAGGCAGGAAAGTCCTTGCTAATGAGAATGCAAGCACAGCCAATTTTGAGTGCCCTCATTAATGCAGAGATGAGGGGTGTGGGACACCCAGTCGTTCAGAGAGCCACAAGGATATGAACAGACACTTCTCAAAGTGAGACATTTATGCAGCCAACAAACATAAGAAAAAAAGCTCATCAACACTGGCCATTTGAGAAATGCGGATTAAACTCACATTTAGATACCAGCTCATGCCAGTGAGATTGGCAGTCATTAAAAAGTCAGGAGACAACAGATGCTGGAGGAGATGTGGAGAACAGGAACACGTTTACACTGTTAGTGGGAGTATAAATTAGTTCAACCGTTGTGGAAGACATGTGGCAATTCCACAAGGATCCAGAACTAGAAATACGTTTTGACCCAGCAATCCCATTCCTGGGTATATACCCAAATAATTATAGATCATTCCGTTATAAAGACCCATGCACACATATGTTTACTGTGGCACTGTTCACAATAGCAAAGATTTGGAACCAAACCAAATGTCATCAATGATAGACTGGATAAAGAAAATGTGGCACATATACACCATGGAATACTATGCAGCCATAAAAAAGGATGAGTTCATGTTTCTTGCAAGGACATGGATGATCTGGAAACCATCATTCTAAGCAAACTAATGCAAGAACAGAAAACCAAACACCGCATGTTCTCACTCATAAGTGGGAGTTGAACAACGAGAACACATGGACACAGGGAGGGGAACATGACACACACAGGAGTCTGTTGTAGAGTGCAGTCTAGGGAAGGGATAGCATTAGGAGAAATACCTACCGTAGATGGGGTGATGGATGCAGTCAACCACCATGGAACATGTATACCTATGTAACAAACCTGCATGTTCTGCACATGTACCCCAGAACTTCAAGTACAATGAAATAAATAACAAAAAACTCCACAAAAAGACAACAAAAAACTCTGTCCTTCCTTTGTGCTTGATTTCATTATCTCTTTTATTGTCCTGTATTTTTATATTTTGTTTCACAGATAAAATTCACAAAACATACAAAGGACCACTTTAAAGTATACAGTTCGGTGGTCTTCAGTGCACTCGCAGTGGTGCATCATCACCACCTCTATCTAGTTTGATGAGATATTCACCACCTCCCAAAAGAAACCCTGTCTCCATGAGCAGTCTCTCCCCACGTACCCCTTCCGCCAGCATTACCTAGTCTGCTTTCTGTCTCCATGAGCTTAGCTGTTCTGGACATTCACAAAAACTGTTAAATATGTGGCCTTTTGAGTTTGGCTTCTTTCACGTAGTGTCATATTTTTGAAGTTCATCTATTGTAACATGAATCAGCACTTTGTTCCTTTTTATGGCTGAATCATATTCCATTGTACAGTATGTTTTTCTTCACCATCTATTGACAGACATTTGGACTCTTTCCATATTTTGGCCATTGTGAGTCATGTGGCTGTGAACATTTGTGTAAAAGCATTTGTTTAAATACCTGTTTCATTTCTTTTGGGTAGAAATGAAACAGGTATTTAAACAAATTCTTATACCTCTCCTTCCCCCATCAAACTATAAATTCTGACTTATCATCTTTGTGTCCCAGGATTGATCTAGAGTCTAGCCCTGAGCAGGTCTTTGGTAATATTTGTTGAATACATGAATGAATGGATGATTAAATGAATGAATGAATGATGGGTCCTATCTATCTCCAGTTAGCTCTTCCCTTGGAAATAGCATATGAAAAAGACATGCAGAAGAAAAGACTTACCTGTTGGTCCCAGTCCTGCCATTTCCTGGATGTGTGGTTTGGGGACAGGCTGCCGGCAGGCTCTGCTCTCCTCTTTTTCACTGTCCACCCTGCAGATCTACTAATGGCCTTCGATTCTGTAAGCCCCCTTAGCTCCGGTCATGTTCGCATCTCTGCAGCATCGGCTGCCGCCAGGGAGAACGCCTTACACGGGCCGTGGGTGTGCTGGCTGCCCCCCGTTGCATTTCCTTTGACTCTGACAGCAAGTGGAGCCACGCTGGGCTTGGTGGCCACTGTGGCTGAGCAGATCTCAGGGAGGTAGGGTCTGCACACATCCCTCAAGCTTCATTTCTGGAAGACAATCCCTGGACCAAAGGGAGTCCCCACTGGGGGCTTCCAGGCACTTTGGGAGCTGCACCTCTGTGCAAGCATGGCTGAGCCTGCCTAGTTTTGAGGGGGTCCCCTTCCACCTCTCCTTCCCACACCCCATTCCACCCCAGGTAGATATTTGGCTGTGTTGTTGGTGTAGGGCCTGCGAGTGTTGAACTCATGTTTAGGAACCTCTGCTGACAGGCGGCCCCTGTTTCTTCTCCGTTCTTCCCTTTGAAGTCAATGGGGACTCTGTGTGCAGCTGAAAGTGCGTGGGGTGTGGGAGCAAAGAATTCGGCTTCGCTGTTTCTGGCCAGAACGGAGGGCAGAGGTGCCAGAAGTCTCACTGCAGGGATGGAGGGTGGCAGCCTCCCACTGCAATTTCTCCAATGTGAAAGGTTTGGAGAGGTTTCAGACAAACCTCTGATGTCCTGGACTCAGAACCTGACTCCTCCTAAAACCACGGCCCACCCTGCTCCAGGAGGACTTTTCCAAGCTCACAGGGCATCTTGGATGGAGCTCCTCTGCAGCCTGCTCCAGGGACCTGGGCCGAGCCTCAGTGCATGGAAGAGGTGGAGCCTTTGATGTGCAGCTTCACCTTCCTGTGCCTTCTCACTCAGGAGGGACTTGTGAGGAACCACTAATTGGATCTGAGCTTGGCTCCCCTCCTATGGGCTGCTGAAGACTGTGAAGAGAGGCCACCTGGCCTTAGGGCTGGCGCAAGGCCTAGCCTTTCACCAGGCCATGGGGTTGTGCATGCAAATAACCCAGTGCCCTTGCATCCTGAGAGGTGAGTAACTTGGAGAGTGAGGAGAAGGAAGCCAAGGTGCCATGTTTTTCCAGAACCTACCTCTTGTCAGGTAGCACAGAGTAAAGCCACCAGGAGAAAAGACAGCTAATCCTTCAGCCACAAGACAAGCTGGGTACACACCTGTAATCTTGGGGGAGTGTCTCTAAACATTACTCTTTCCTCTCCTGCTCAGTAGGGGAAGGAAGGAATGCAGGAAGAGAGGCAGAGGAAGAGAGGGAGAGGAAGAGTGAGAGGGAGGGAGGGAGGGAGGAAGAGCGAGAGAGAGAAAGAGAGAGAGAGAATGCCTATATACAGGGAACAAAGCACAGACCATATATAACTACAAAATACATTCATTTATTCAGCAACTGTTTACTGAGCATGTAATCTTTTCAAGAAGCTGTGCTAGGTCTACAGCAGATAGAGGGAAGACAAGAAATAGTTCTTTCCTTCAAAAGTATTGCAGTATAAAATTCTGGATGGGAGTGGGGTTTGAGACAGACACAGATCTGGTGGTGGTCTGAAGCCACCATCATCTCTATGGGACCAGAGGCAGATCGTTTGCTCTCTCCAAGCCTCAGTTTCTTTCTCACGGAGCCGTTCTGAGAAGGCAATGAAGCCTTTAGCGTGGGTTAACACTTAGTGGGTCAGAAATGGCAACAGCAGCTGCCGCGGTGGCGGTGACCTGGCAGGGGAAGCAACGCACATCCACGGGTGTGCTTCTGTGCAGCTCCCTGGGGTTGCCTGTGAGAGTGTAGACACCTTCCCTCCTGTTCCCACATCATGTCCTTCTCCTCGCTTCCGCATAGCCCTTCTCCCCCGGTGTGGTGGTGATGGTTCCCATGTCCGTCTCTCCGGATGGGCCATGAGCTTGTGCACAGAAGCTTGGCCTCACTCCTGTCTTAACCCCTGGCGTCCAGCTTAGAGCTGGCCAGTGCTCAATCCACATGCACACTCCAACCCAGCTCTCCCAACCCCCACCCCTGGCCTTGTTCTCTCTTTCCTAGTCTGTCCTATAGTTTACTTCTTCACTGTGTTTACCCATCTCTCCCCACCACAGTGCCAGCCTCGGAAGAACAGGGATTTTGTCTTTTTGTTCACTGGTTTACCCCCACTGCCTGGACACATCCTTTATGCAGATGCCTCCCAGTACCCGACAAAATGGCAACCCAGTAAGGATTTGCTGAATGGATTAGTGGATAAATTAGTGACACTGTGTGAAATTACTGAGCAGACTATAATTATTGGAGGGAGAAAAGGCCATTGAGAAAAACAGTCTTCCAACAAAAAAGCATGGGGTTCCCAGAGGTCAGGGCGATGTGGGTGCTATGCCCTCCCCTCTGTGTCCCAGCCGCAGGACTCGCTCAAGGTACTGAATGTCCCGAAGACTCAGCTAGCTCAGCAGTAAAATGAGAAAATAATAGCACCCACCTGGCAAGACACTGGGAGATTTAAAAGTAACGATGGTTGTCAGCTGCTTAAGAGAAGTGTGGCACGTGAGTCAGAGTGGCAGTGTCAGCTGTCGAGAACCACAGCAGCTCAGTGGTGCCACATCACCCCCTGGAGAGCGAGTGCTTTTGTGGGAGCGGCGTCATCTCATCCCTCTTGTGATAACCGGCCTTGCTCTCTGTATCATCACCTGACTTAGAAGTCAGGGTAGGCCGGGTGCGGTAGCTCACACCTGTAATCCCAGCAATCTGGGAAGCCAAGACAGACAGATCACCTGTGGTTGGGAGTTCAAGACTAGCCTGACCAACATGGAGAAACCCTGTCTCTACTAAAAATACAAAATTAGCTGGGTGTGGTGGTGCATGCCTGTAATCTCAGCTACTCGGGAAGCCGAAGCAGGAGAATCAATTGAATCTGGGAGGCAGAGGTGGCAGTGAGCCGAGATGGCAGCACTGCACTCCAGCCTGGGCAACAAGGGCAAAACTCCATCTCAAAAAAAAAAAACAAACAAAAAAAACAAACCAGAAGAGTGTCTTTACAGCCTCCACCTCTGCAAAACCCTAGTTCATGGCACTGTATTTAGTCTGCTGTACAGTACCGTCAGCAACGTGGCTCCCATCACTCCTGAGCGGTGAAGCCCTCTGCTCCCTCGCCCTCAGGCAGCCACCAAAATGCTGCTCCAAGTGCAGGGCTTCCAGAGCAAGCAAGCAGCAGAAACGTCTTTCTAGGGACTTCACACACACGGAGTGCTGGGCCTGAGTGCAAATTCTGCGACTCGGACTTCCGCTGTTCAGGTGTGTGTTTACAGTGTTCGTGCTGTGTCCTTGGTCGGTCAGGCGGCTTGCAGTGTCCTTTCATCCTCGGCTCTAGGGCAGCCTGGAGAAGCCCCCAGGCCTCTACCTGGCATCATCTGGCACTCATTGGTGCCTTCACGACAGTTTGTTTACATGTAATTTCTGGCTGAGACTTGAAAGTTTAACTACCGATCCTTTCTCTAAACAGCCACTACTGTTATACAAAAAACAGACGATCCCCCTGCTTGGATGTCAAATCAAAATGTCTATTCCTGGCGTACCTTGAGAGGGAAATCAAAGGGGGCTTGTTTACTCCCAAATGAAAACTTCCAAAATTCCAAATCCTGCAAGATTGGCTTATTTCCCTGTGAGGAAAATGCATGCTGAACAGCTCACCGTAAGCCTTAACGTTTGTTTACTGAGACAGCCTCCCTGGTCAGGAATCAGATATCCTGGAATGCTGGGGCAGGCAGGGGCTGGGGTCCACCAGCTGGGGACAGGCACTGTGCGGTGAGGGAGGGTCTCGGGCTCCCGCCGCACCCATCCCGCCATCCTGACCCCCCTGTTTCCTCCCTCTTTTTTCCCTCCTTCCCAGGGAAGGTCCGCAGGCAGGACGGGCTCAGAGAGAAAGTCTCCTTTGTTTCTCCCGCAAATGTTTTCGTTAGAAAGCTGGTTCTCCTCTGTGGATTGTCCCTGGCCCCTCACAGAACCAGTCATCAGGTTTCAGGACCACGATTTGGACAGCTGCACGTGCTAATTTGATCAGGTATCTGATTTGGGGTCCCAGGGAGGCCATGGTGGCAGTCCCGTCCTGTCCTGCAGGCACAGCTCCTGGAGGCGTCTGCCCCTCTGTGGACAGCTGTCCATCAAAACAGCTCTGGGCCAAATGTGGGAGAACTCCAGTGTGGCCCAGCTTACAATTTATCCAATGATGCCCCAAGGGAAAGAGGAAGGGAAAGAAGTAATGACTGCTTGACTTTCATTTTTCTTTCCTGTGGGTTCTACAGGACCTCTGTTCCGATATGTTTTGGGGCTGGGGTGGCTGACGAGGGGCACAGTTGTTCCCCAGTCGATGCCAACGACAACCTGTAGGAGCCCCCATGCCACCAGCTTCTTGCAGTGGATGGGACCAGCCCCTGTATGCACATCTGACAACCCTCTCTAGAGCTGATATTCATGTCCAGGGCCATAATGAATAACCGCAAACAGTGGGGCTTACTGTAGCAGAATCAAGTTTCTCACAGTCCCGGAGGCTGGGAGTCTGAAACTGAGGTGCGGGCAGGGCCGTGCTCCCTCCGAGGGCTCCAGGGGAGGATGCTTCCTGCCTCTTCCCGCTTCCAGTCTCACTGGCTCTCCTTGGGATTCCCTGGCTCTGAGGTGCATCACTGTGGCCTCTTCCGTCTTCCCTCTGTGTGGGTCTGTGTCCAAATTTCCCTCTTCTTATGAAGTCACCAGTCCTGTTGGATTAGGGTCCACCCTCATCCCATATGACCACATCTTAACCCAATTATATCTGCAGTGACACCACTTCCAAATAAGGTCTCACTCACATGTGGCCAGGGGTAGGACTTGATCATAACTGTTTTGGTGACACACTTCAACCCTGTACAGAGCTGTTTTCCACAACGGCCCTTTTCACATTGATGTCTCAGTTTTTTCATCTGCAACATGGGGATAATAGCCATACCTTCCTAGCTGGGCTGGTGTGGGGACTGAATTGGCTCAGAGACGCATGCTCAGAGCCGTGTTGGGCCTGCAGCAAGAGCAATGTCAGACGGCTCTGCTCTTAATGTCATCATCAGCTGCAGGCTTCCAACAGCACAGAGGCAGAGGGGCAGGGTTGGACACAGGCCCTTCTCCATCAGAATGAAATCCATTCCTGTAGGTGACCTTCCAGGCCAGTGCCACGTAGCTCCCAAAACTCACCCTTGCACCCTCTAGCTCTACCTCAACGTGCCTGGCACGTGGGCCTCTGGTCTTCATTGTGTGATGGGGCGGTGGCTGCTGGAACCCCTTTCCTGAGTTCTTGGATGGCGGGGCTTTTGCTCTCCTTCCCTGACTACCCCATCAGGGTGAGCTTCCCTGTCCTCTTTGCTCTTGAGTGCCTCTGGCCCTGACTGCTGCTGCTGCTGCCCACTGTCCCCATCAGCACATGCATATTCAGTGCCTTCGCACAGGGCGGAGTTTGCTTGTGCTCTGATCTGAATGCTTCTAGCCTGTAAGTCCACGAGGCCAGGAGCTGCTTCTGATGTGTTCTTCCCTGTGCGCCCTGGCAGATGGGTGCTCGAAGCAGTCTTGCTGCTCACGTCTTTGGATGAGATTGGACTGCTCGGTGGGTCACCTGAGCGCCTTTCACCAACGGGCACTGTGTTACAGGGGCAGCTTCTGTCCTGGGGCAGCCCATGAGAGGGGCAGATGGGCAGGGAGGCTAGGCATGGCTCCCTGGCTGTATTTTTCCCTGTTTTATTTGCTTTTATAAAAGTTTTTACTTTAAAAAAATTGGATCTGTAGAAAAATGGACAAATATTACAATGGCCTGGTATATTCCTGTGGCTGGGCTTACCTGTGGCGGCTGAGCTCCCCTGTGGCTGGGCTCTCTTGTGGGTGGACTCACCTATGGCTGGGCTCACCTATGGCTGGGCTCACCTGTAGCTGGGCTCACCTATGGCTGGGCTAACCTATGGGTGGGCTCATCTGTGGCTGGGCTCATCTGTAGCTGGGCTCACCTGTAGCTGGGCTCACCTATGGCTGGGCTCACCTGTGGCTGGGCTTGCCTGTGGCTGGGCTCACCTGTGGGTGGACTCACCTGTGGCTGGGCTCACCTATGGCTGGGCTCACCTATGGCTGGGCTCACCTGTAGCTGGGCTCACCTGTGGGTGGACTCACCTATGGCTGGGCTCACCTATGGCTGGGCTCACCTGTGGCTGGGCTCACCTGTGGCTGGCATTTGCTGCACTTGCTCTTTGCTCCTTGTCTGTCACTATCAGCATCATCATTGTCATCCTTTATTTCTTTATTTTTGTTGAACTCTTTGACAGGAACTTGTGGAGGGTGTGTTCCTCAGCTGTGAACACATCGATGTTCTCCCAAGGAGGAGGACGTTCTCCTGTACAGCCATAGCACCAGAATGCTCTTAGCTGATCTTCCTTTTCAAACATCATCATTTGTCCCAATGCTGTGCTTTAGGGCAACTTTTGCCTTCCCATCCAGGCTTCAACCTGGAAGCACACCTTGCATGTGGCTGTCTCCTTGGTCTTCTTTAACCTGGAACATTCCTCTGTCTTAATCTGTCTTTACTGCGCTGGCATTTTGGAAGAGTGTAGAGACTTGCATTTTGCTGTTGTGCGTCTCTTTGAGTTTGTTTGATTAGATTCAATTGAGGTTTTGCATTTTTGGAAACTCAGTGTTTTTAAAAATGGGGGAATTATTTATTATAGAAAACATTTTCACGTTTTACAAATTCATACATTTGGCAACATTGCGCCCCAATTTCTACTTGGCATGTCGTCCACTCCCAGCTCCCTGACTCAGAGCAACGGGTGTGTGCACTGTGACGTCATGGTGGGAGGGAGCCCTGAAGGGGGACAGGAGGCTGGTGTCCTGGGCTGGGTCCCCTTCTAACTCACCAAGTGATCCTAGGCATGCCCCTCGCTTCTGTGGGCCTCAGAGAACAGTAACAGAGAAAAAAATTTGATGCGAGTACATCTCCCCAGTGGCAGATCCCAGAAAATAGGATTCTTTCACTCTAAATCCATAGGAGCCTATAAATAGATGCTCCCGCTGCCAGAGAGAGGGGCGTTTTGAAGAAAGATGATACCCCTGAGCATGAGCAGCTGGGAGGTTGTGAGGATTTGTGCAATCACAGAAGGCACGGTGATAACACGATAATACTGAGAAGTGGCTGTGTCACTCATCCAGGAAGAGCTTATCAGCCACATTGATCTTTCTCAAGAACTCCGAGACTGACAGCTCCCTGCAATGAGAGTATCAGTCCCAAAGACAAGGAAGGTCGTGCCTGTATGGGTCATGGCAGGTCTTGGCTAGGATAAGCCCCTACCCCAACCATGCTTTGCTAAAACCTGCCTACCCCCAATCAGAGCTAAAACCTCCCGAGTTTAGATGTGGTTGGGCTCTGTGCTGAGCAATCAGCTGGTGCTATGTTCATCTATTCTGAATTTGTGAATGATTAGGTAAGTGTAAAGCAGCTGGTTTCTTAACTAACTCTTTGGCTCATTCTCCAAATAAATGTTTCTTAGCTTTCTTAAACAGATATCTCCTTTGAGAAATGCAGAAACACATCCCATTTTATATGCAATTCATACATCCACTGCCCCAAAGGGCTATGGAGAATATGTCCTCATTAACCACTGTGATCCCACCTAAAAATCTCCACCTGCCAAAAACACTTTGTTACTCTGCGTTTTCAAGTTATATAGAGAAAAGCTGTTTTCCAATACAGTATGCAATATTATGAAATGGAATGTTTGAAAATGTTTAGATTTTAAATCTAACTAGGTTGCTATCTGTCTTAGCTCTCCTGTCTAGAGGTTCACGTGGCTCACTCTAAAGGTGGGGGAGCACGTGGCCCCTCCCTGGTGAGCACCTCAGGTCTAAAGCTTTAGGATGGGGAACCTGCCCACAGCCTCCTTGTGCAGGTGCTTGACTTTAGTGCACCTTTCTACCTTGCAGTCACTGTTCTGGAATCTTCCCCAGGAAGCTGGCCTCTAGGGCTGAAAAAGCTGGTTTACTTATGGGAGCCAGCCCCAGGGATCGGCACACAGCCCCAATGCCACCATTCTGCACCCCATGCCTCTCCCATGTAGAATAAATGCTAAGCCATGGAAAGGGAAAACAGAAAACAAGGAGAGCCAGCCACCCAAAATGCTCAACTGCAAATGAAATAAATCATGCATGTTTTAAAAACACAACAAAAAAGGCATTTGGGGTGAACTGGGCTGTTTATCTCCATCCTTTCTGTGTGTTTGGTGATAAAGATCTTACTTGGAAACTTTCACAGAGATTAGAACACATTTTCCAGTTCATAACGACAGATATTAGAAAATCGTTAGCTGACTTGGCTACGAGACAGCACAGGAAAGGTTTCCTCTTCATTTTTAGCCATAGTAATAATAGCATCAGCCAGTTTCAGAAAAGATCAAATGGAAGAGCTGATTCGAATTATCCAACGTAATGGTCCTATGTGCTAAATTAACTGTGAAATCTTCTAATTGTATTCAGGCATGTAAATAACATTTTTGTGCCTAAGTATATCCAATAGCATGCTTTCAACTAGTTTTAAATAGGCATTTAGCCTACGTTCAGAGAGACCCATATTACTAGAGTTCAGAACCTGAGCTCCGGGGCGAGATGCTTGGGTTCAAATCCTGCCTCTGCCACTTCCTGCCTGGGTCAGCCTCTAGCAACTTCCTCTCTCTGTGCCTCCATCTGCTTCTTGAAACAAAGGGAGTAAAGATCATAGTGCCCTCACTGTGCATGGGAATCTCCGTGGGATTGTGATTTTCACAAAATCGCTTAGTTTCCACCACATGGCAAGTACGTAGTAGAAGCTGGAGACGGTGGGGAGGAGGAGGATGGTGTTTCCTTCGTGTACGCTGAGCACTTGGCACCCATAGGTGCCGTGCAAGTGTGAAACACACACAGGTTCAATTAGTTCTCCCTGAATCATCGTTGTCCCTATCTTTTGATCAGAATAGATGAGGTCTAGGGAAGTGAGGAGACTGGAGAGGGGTTGGACCCAGGCCTGTTGGGAATGACTGGGGCCTCCCATGGCCAGGGTTGGGATAGAGATGGACAGATCCCTGATTCTAGGGGCCCATGATCCCCCGACAGGCAGAAGGGAATAGCAGATCATAAGACAATGTTCTAGTGCTGGCACCTGGGAATCGCAAGTGTCCTCATTTGAACCCACAGACACCCTGCCCCATGGTGTGAGCAGACGCTCTCACATTCCTGCAATTAAAGATGCTTTATTTGGCCTATTGGTGGTTCCAGGTATGAGCATCATCATAGCGCCTGTGAACTGGGATCAAAAATGAGTCGCCATCCAACCTGTAGTCTGGGCCCAGGTAGGACAGTCACATTTCCAACTTTCGACTGCATTCGGGTGTGAGATTCAGAACCTCACCGGTTGGATGCGTCCACGTGTGAGGGTGACCAACTCTGCATGTCTGTGCTCTAACTGAAGTCTGTCTACTAATGACTAACCGGTTAATTTGCCAATGAGAAGACTGGGTTTTGATTATCATTTCCAGTCTCAGGCAAAGCTTTGCTTGCTTTTTAACTCTAATTTCTTCTTTTAATTGACACAGTAATTGTACTCATTTATGCTTAAGTGAGGTTATTGTCCTCGACAATAGCTCTTAATACAATTTACATCATAAGTCTTTAGTCATTAGTCTCATGATACGCCTTGATTGTAATGAATGTCCCTAATAGCATCAAGTGGTTTTGCATCAGGGGTCTAGCATCTATCTATCTATCTAAGCATGCATGTGTATCCTCTGTTCATCTCTATCATCTATATATTATCTATATCTATTATCTTTATCATCTGTCTTTTATCTATATTTATCCATCTCTATCATTTGTCTATCTCCATTATTTATTTCTATCTCTGTCCATCCACCCATCCATCTATTCATCCATCCCCAGCCTCCTGCAAAAGATGAACAGACACTTGTTAAATAAACAAATAAATAGATAGAAAACCCCAGTCCACAAAGGCACTCTCAATATTTGATCAGTTTTTGACATTGGAGACTTGCAGACACACCCAGAGGTTACAGAATCCAATGGTGAGACTGGTTTTGTTTCTTTACTGGGGAAACAAGCCATGCTTGTTGTACCAGTGAATCATCAGGAATGGCTCTGAAAGACTATTTTAAAATCGAAACCTGCTTCTGAAGATAAAGGTTTGCTGTCCCTAAAGATGCTCAGAGACAGGAGTCTCACATAAATGTCTTTAAAGAGGCAAAAAACAGGCAGTGTTCAAAGATCCTTTCTAGAAGCATGTTGGGCTAGTTCCCTCTAAAGGGCAAATGTTTCAGCAAAACAATAATGCATGTTTTAAAACCAGTATTTATTGGGATGTATTGCTCATATTTGGGCCACCATGACTCACACTTATCACCTACAGCCCTCACAACAACCTGGCCAATTCAGCATTATGATTTCCATTCTATGTAGAGGAAAGTGAGCTGACAGGGTTCAAAGTTTTCCTTGAATCAGACAGCCATTAAGTCCTAGCCAAGATTAGAACCCATGTGTGCAGCCTTTGAAACATGCGCAATGTTCAATCTAGTCTTGCATCTACGGTCCTATTTGATGTTTCTTCTGATGGATGAGTCAGACTTGGTTGGTGGTCAAGGGCTGGAGACAGCATTGCAGTTGGAGGAGTCCTATGCGTAGATGAAAGGAAACATGAGGCCTCCATGGCTGGAGGACTGGGGCAGGAAAGGGCAAGGGTGTGAAGGGGGTGAAGATGCCAAAACAAGGAGCTGGGAAGTCAAGTAGGGCCAGAGGGGCTCAGCCCTGGCTGCAGGCTACAATCTCCTTTGGGAGTCACACCACATACATGACTCCATACGCCATGGATTAGGACTACCTCACTGAAATTGCTGTCCCCAGAGGTTAATTCCCTTAGTAAAAGAAATGCTTTTCTCTGGGAAGAGGCTTTTTAGAACAAGTTTAAGGTATTTGAATACCCCTTTAAAACAAAGTTCACTGCAACTTTATTATTGGGCTTTTGGAATAGTAAAACCACTCCCAAAAGATAAATCTGGTCACTAAATATTGAAGATAATGAAATTAAAGAAGCCCTCAAGTATCATTTCTATACTTCCCATATTAACCCCTGACATTCTAAATATTAGCATTTAGTGTTCATTTGATTGCAGTGAAACTAGAGCCTCCACTGACTCTTGGTAGCCTGGTAAATTTTATACAACATGAGGGTAAAGCATTGCAAAAAATGTTGGTTCTCTTCAGCCAACTGATTCTATCCCTAAGATTTTATACAAGGAGAGGTAGTATTAAGAGTTAAAAATCAAATGCACAAAGATAAGTGTTCACTGACAGGTAATCTAATTGCCAGTATCTGGAAATATCTAAGTGTTCTAGAATTGGGGATGGCTACCTTCTTCTTAAAGGCAAAGACAGTAAACGCTTCTGGCTTTGCAGACCACATATATGCAGTGTCTGTCTCAGCTCCCCAGCTCTGTCATTATGACACGAAAGCAGCTACAGACAGCACGTAAGCAAGGAGAGGGCCTGTGCTCCAATAAAACTTTATTTACAAAAACAGGCAGCAGGCAAGATTTGGCCCATAGTCCCCTTTTCTATAATAACATGATTCTCAAATTTTGAAACAGCAAAATATGATTCAACATTTAGTAGCCAATTTAGGGTCCCATAGAAACTTGGAAAAATGTAAGTGATGCAACGTTAAAAGTTAAACGCCAGTAAAAGATGTACAATGGAAATTATGAAAAGCGTGTATACAAATAGAAAATGGCTGAATGGGAGCATACAAATGAAAATGAAATAAAGATTGCAGGATGATGGGTGTGCCAATAATTTGAAGTTTG
Source organism: Cebus imitator (assembly GCF_001604975.1). Taxonomy (NCBI): domain Eukaryota; kingdom Metazoa; phylum Chordata; class Mammalia; order Primates; family Cebidae; genus Cebus; species Cebus imitator. Next base: position 4,447,379 of record NW_016107474.1, on the reverse strand, counting down.
CCATTTACACTTCGGACTTTTGCACAATGCCTCAGGCAACAAACTGATATTTGAGGTGGACAGGACACCATGGCCCTGAGGCCAGATTGCGGTTGCTGTAGCTTCCTCATCCGCTGCACCCCGAGAACATATCTTCGTTCATTCAGTTGTTCATTACTTTATTTAAAATTGGTTTATTAACAAATCATTGAACATCTTTTCCATGCCAGAGGAAGTGGGAAGTGATGAAGAGATATTATATATTTCAAAACATCATGTACATCATAAATACATATGCTTTTTCTTTTTTCTTTTCTTTTTTTTTTTTTGAGAAGAGTCTTGCTCTGTCTCCCAGGCTGGAGTGCAATGGTGTGATCTCTGCTCACTGCAATCTCCACCTCCCGGGTTCAAGCGATTCTCCTGCCTGAGCCTACCAAGTAGTTGAGATTACAGGCATCCACCACCACACCAATTTTTGTATTTTTAGTAAAGACGGGGTTTCACCATGTGGGCCAGGGCTTGAACTCCCGACCTAAGGTGATCTGCCTGCCTCGGCCTACCAAAGTGCTGGGATTACAGGCGTGTGAGCCACCATGCCTGGCCTACATATGTTTTTTGTCAATTAAAAATGAGCCAGGCATGCAAATAAATAAAAAATCCCTGCTAATACTTTCTGACTGTGATACATGCTGGGAACAAGATGAATTGGAGCAACGAGGCAGAGAGAGGACCTTAATCAGGGTCTTCAGGGAAGATCTGGGGAGGCAGAGACAAGGCCAGCATGGCTGGAGCCTGGAGGACAGTGGGTGAGGCCGAGAGTGGAGTCAGGGCAGGCAGGGCCCTGGCATTAGCGCAGCTGCATGGAAACATCCCGCAAGTGATCCAACGTGAGCCAGTAAAAAGAATCAGGTGATATCAATTTTAGTAATGCATTTTATGCAACCCAATATATCAAAACGATTCATCATACCAATATGTAATCAGTGTAAATATTATTAATATGATACTTTCTATTCTTTTCTTTCTCTGCCTTTGAAATCTGGTGCCCAGCATGTATTTTATACTCCAGTATCTTTTTTTTTTGTTTTTTTTGAGACACTCTTGGTTAGTTGCCCAGGCTAGAGTGCAATGGAACAATCTCAGCTCAGTGCAACTTCTGCCTCCCGGGTTCAAGCAATTCTCCTGCCTCAGCCTCCCAAGTAGCTGGTACTACAGGCAGACACCACCACAGCCCGCCATTTTTTTTTTTTTTTTGTATTTTAGTAGGGACAAGGTCTTACCATGTTGCCCAGGCTGGTTGCAAACTCCTAAGCTCAGGCAATCCGCCCGCCTCGGCCTCCCAATGTGCTGAGATTACAGGCGGGAGCCACCACGTGCAGCCTACTCCAGTATCTTTATTTCAAGTGCTCAGAAGCTGTGTGTGGCCTGAGGTGCTGTCCTGGACAGTGTGGCCCCGAGATTTTCAGGGCTTTGGTGTCTGGGAAGTTCCCCTGAGATGAGAAGGCTCTTTTCCTGGGAAAAAAATGAATTTTTGGCCAGATATGTACTAACCTCTGCGAAGTACACACTTTGAGTAAAGACAGTTGAGCAAGGCCCTTCCCTGGCGGATCTGACAGTCGAGGTCTGAGAAGGGCATTGAGGGTGAAGTCACTGGGTGTCTTCAGGAGGGAGAACTGGGGATGCTAAGTGGGGTGAGGGCACAGAAAAAGACCTGGGAGGGGCAGAGGGAGAGCAGGCACTCACATTTCCTTATTTTATCCAGACTCAGGCGTTTTCTTCCTCTTTGCTGCAGACGAAATTGAGTCACAGCAGGTTGACTAAGTTGTCAGTGCTGGACAGCTGATAGGCGGTAGAGCTCTGGGAAGCTCTGGGACTCCTGGAGGGTTGTGGAAAATCCTGGAAGTTTTGAGAGGACTTGGCCATGGGCAACCTTCAGGGAGGTCCCCCAGGCCCTCTGGCATACCCAGTATTGCCTCATTTAGCACCCCCATGTTCTTGGGACAAGATTCCAAGAGAATGAGGTGGAACAGTAAGGTTGCAGTGGCTCAGCTGCTCCTGGCTCTAAATAGCAGAATGCCTGAGTGAGAGTAGTGTCAGCAGTGATGGTCTTGAGTGGCTCCACAGAAGTCTGCAGGCAGGGGATTCTGCAGGCAGATGGATTCCAAGTGTGGCTCAGCGGCATCACTGTGAGTGGGCGCCTCCTCTTGTCCGGTTCCCCAGCCTCTGCATGGGCTGATGTTAACCTCATGATACGGGGGCTCCAACGACAGGCCCCGCCTTCTCACAGAGTAAGACCCAAAGACAGGGTTGCAGGGGGACTCCCGTCCCAGGAATCTCTTCACTGGGGAGAAAGCGCTTTCCCAGAAGCAGATCTCTCCGAGAGACCCCCTGCTGAGCTCCCCTTGAGTTCTGAGGTTGGAGTGAACTGGGTCCATGGGGGCCACACTTAGCTGCAAGGCATGCTGGGAAATTGAGTGCCTTTAGCACTTTTGGTGCCTATTATGGGATGTGGATTGTGTCAATGAGGAAGGAAGCTGATAACCAGCAGGGGAGCCGTGCCTCGCTGTGCGGCATCCACAGGTTCACATCCACAGCTTCAACCTACCTCACACTGAAAATATTCCAGAATCGAACCCAATACAAATAACAGTGCAACCATAAAGATAATACCAAAACACAGTATAACAACTATGCACATAGCATTTACATTGTATTAGGTATCATAAGTAACCTACAGATGATTTGAAGTATATGGGGAGTGTGCATTGGTTATATGCAAACACTGTGCCGTACTACAGAGGGACTCAAGCATCCGTAGGTTATGATATCTGAGGGGGACCTGGAATCAATTCTGCATTTCTAGGATAAGGAATTGACTCCTCCCATGTTCATCACCAAGTTACTTCCTTGGGATTCATCTTGTAACAGTAATCTGGGTGTACATGTCCCTAGCTAGACTGACGGGTTGCCTTGTTCATCTCCATATCTTCAGCACAGTGCTGGGCATGAAGTAGGTTTTGAACAAACAGATGAATGAATGAGTGATTCAGAGTATCTCAGGATTCAGCTGCAGACCCATCTCCTCCTGGTGTCAGCCCGCCTCCCCGGCTGTCACATGGGTCTGCCTGGACTCTCTTGCAGCTAGGAGCAGGGATGGAGGCATTTGTTTAGGTGTGAGTTATTTCTAGGAGCCTTCCAGGAGCCAGGTCCCAGTTAGGTGCTGGGGATGGCGAGTGGGACACATGATGTCTCCCGTTAGATAGTCAATGAATCATGCAAATGAAGGAGACACTTGTGGCGGAGAGGGGCAAGTCACCCCGAGAGCTGGCCCAGCCTGGGCTGGTGGTCAGGGGCACGGTCCTGGGGAAGTGACAGTGAGTTGGCACTGGAGGAAGGGGAAGCTGATGGGTGGGGGGGGGGCAAAGGTCAGCAAAGCTTTCCAGGTAGAGGGACAGCATGTGATGTCAACATCTTGTGGCAGGTGGGGGAAACAGAGTAAGCACCGTGTGTCTGTGGCCCACCTGGCAGCCCTGAATGAGGCTTGGGTGGGCTGCAGATCTGGAGGGAAGGTGATGGTGGGAAGCCCACCTGTGCCCGCTTTAGGACAAGCCAACCCTAAATTAGGATGGGGAGGAGTTATGATCAACAACGGCCCCCACCTCCTGAGAAGATGGAGGGGGTTCCCTAGAGCAGGTGAACCCCATGGCCCCCCACTTCCCCGCCACCTCCCCACCCCTCTATTCTCTAGCCCTCTCTTCCTGGAGGGCCCTGGTCTTAGACCTGGCCTCTTCCCCAGCTGTGCCTGAGGGCCAGTCTTGGCCAGGCCCTGTCTAAGCCTCGGGGAGGGCACTTCAGTGGCTACGCCAGTCTTGCCTGGGTCTTGGGACAGCCTGAGATTTATGTCCAAGATCCGTGAGCTTAGAACTCCTCATGTTCGCCCTGCGGATGTTTCACGTGCAATTTGGGAAATTGGGAACGCTCAAAATAGAATTTGCCCGTAAAATCGCCTGAAATGCAGTCCAAATGTGTCTGTAAAAAGTAACCAACGAGCTATTTATTGTTATTAGTTCACATTCTTCAGGCTTCCACGTGGGGCTGGGCATTGATTTAATTGGGTGCCAGACGAGTTTGGGGGTGACCTCAGAGGCTGACGTGGACATGCTGGGCTCTGTTTTGCAGAGAGAAGCCGGTAATCAGCACATTCTCCTCACTGGCTCTGACATCTGACCAGGACACTTGCAGAAAGCCCCGCTGGCCTTTCCAAGACATTCTTCTTAAGGTAAATTCCTAAAAAACCCGGCAAGAGTCCAAGCCCGTGCATACATATGCCAAAATCTAGAAAAAAGGAGCAGACTATAAGATGATAAAATTGTAATTAGGCAATCCCCTTCCAAAAGAGCCCATAGCAATGCATTGCTTCTATTCTTATCCTGGTAAAGTACACCTCACATACGAGTCACTATTGTAACCATTTCGAAGTGTAGATTCAGTGGCATTTAGTACATTCACAGCACAGGGCAACCATTGCCACAAACTCCGGAACATTTTTACCACCCGCAGAGGAAACCCTGCACCCACTCACAGACCCTCTCCATTGTCCCTCACCCCAGCCCTTGTCAACCGCAAGCCTGCCTTCTGTCTCTATGGATTTGCTTTTCCTAGATGTTTTGTGGAAATGGAGTTATGCACTATGCAGCCTTTTGTGTCCAATGAGCACATGAAAAGATGCTCACCATCATAAGCTGTCAAGGAAATGCAAATCAAAACCACAAGGAGATGCCACCTCACACCCACCAGGATGGGTGTCATCCAGGAATGGAAAGTCACCAGCATTGGTGAGGGTGTGGGGGAACTGGAGCCTGCGTTCACAGCTGGTGAGGGACAAATGGTGCCATTGCTGTGGACACCCACCGCTTCCTAACAATCACTCAAGACTCAGCTGCTGGCTGGGCTTGCTCGGGCTGAAGGAAAAGGAGCCAGTGGGGGTCCCATGCCTGTTGGAGCCCCAGACCTCCCGCGTAGCAGCCGTGTGACCTTCAGGAATTCACTCGACCTCTGTGAGTCTTTGTTCTTCATCTTTTACCTCCCAAGATTCTGTGAGGCCAAAATAAATCACAAGGATGGCTGGTGAGGGCCTCCCCATGTGTCCCCTGCAGCCCGTCTGGCCTGGTTCCTTCCTGAGTCTATCCCTCGTGCACCACCCACCCCCTCCACCCCTTGCCACAGGGCTGGGGCTCAGTGTCTCACACAGGCAGTTCCTGCCCCGGGGCCTTTGCACTTGCTGGAGCCACCTGGAATGTGCCCTCCCTCACCTCCTTCACACTTCTATTCAAACTCCACCTTTCAGTGACACCTGCCTTCAGTGCCCTACCAAAAGCTCTGACCCCTTCCCTAGCCCTGAGCACTCCTGCTGCTTTACTCCTGTCAATTACAGCACAGTGACTTTTGCTTTTTAGCTTTATGAACTCCCTTTCTTTCCGACAGAATGTAAACGCCACAAGTGCTAAGTAGTGTCGGTCTACTCAACACCAGCTCCTGAGCCTGAGGCTGGCGCAGAGGGGCCTTTCAAAAGGTGCTGTTGGAACGATGGACAGACTGTTGACTCCACATGAGGTAGGTGTCTTGAATGACACGTGTGCCAGACAGGTTTCCTTGCACACACAGAGGTCAGGATCTTCCTCGAGACAGCCTTGTCTCCCTCACTGCACGCGGCCCAGCGCACCCACGTTGTGAGGGGTGCACAAGAAGACAGGCTGGCGCACGCTGAGTTTGGCTCTTGTTGGCAAGCAGCGCAGACACCCTGGTTCTGGCTTAGGTGACAAATGGGGAAGTTATAAGGATACAGGGATGTGGCTGGACCTTGGAGGGGGATGGACAAGTCCCCAGGAAGGTGCAGGAATTCTGTCTCTGTTTTCCTCCTGCTGTCCCTTCCCTTTTTCCTGTTTCGTCTCTCTGTTTCTCCTGTCCCTCTCGCCCCTCTGGGTCTTTCTTCTCTCAGTGCCCTCGTGCTTTCCTCCGTGGTTCCTCTCCCCCCCACCCATGTGGTCCACGTCTGGGAAACATTTCCCCAGGAGTGTGTGTATCTAACAACCTAACAGTGCGTGCATTCTCTCTCTCAGTCCCAAGTCCAAGTTCCCTGATTGGGGATTCTGATCTCCTTTTGAGGCAGGCCATCAGCTGTGTGTGACGCACATTGCAGAAGAAGGCTTTAGGGTGGGAGTTGGGGGACAGAGGGGTGAGCCAGGCAGTTAAGGGACTCCGTCATGAACTGGGAAGCCTTTGCAAACACTGCTCACCACACGAAGGTAAAGGGGATACAGGCTACACACCCACATTTCTTCATTTGCCCACTTGCCCATCAAGTACCTCTTGGGCTCCTACCTCATGCCAGCCACTGTTCTAGGGTCTGGGTCTACATCAGTGGATGAAATATATAGACATTCCTACCTTTATTAAACTTACAACTGGTAGAGGAAAGGGTGCTTAGAGAAGTAAACACGTGACCGCACAGTCCTTAGTGCTTGGAGAAGCTCAGCGAGGTGAGATGACAGTGAGGGCAGCAGGGCAGCGGTGCCTTGGCCTCTGGCGGGCAGAGAAGGCCTCCCTGAGGACCTGAGTGAAAGGGATGAACCAGGCCGCACTCCAGGCAGGTGGCCCAGCCTGTGCAAAGGCCCTGTGGCAGGTGCACGTGTGTGTATGAAGACAGGAACGTGGGAGAAACATTCGGGGGCAGACACCTGAGTCTGGCAGGCCATGCACAGGCGGGAGAGCCCGCCTACTTCCAGCCCCTTCCGCAGGTATCAGGCCATCCCCACGTCCTTTGTTGCTGCCGTGAAAACATCTCAAGAGAACAACAGGGCTTCTCTGGGGAGCCGAGACTGACAGAACCTGCAATTTGGAGTTTAGTTGCTTAGATTGGAGTCTCAGGGAAGCCACTGGCTGCCTATGGAACTCCGACCTGCTGCTTGGCCTCTCGGGCCTCGGTTTCCCCATCTGTAGGGTGGCCCTAAGAGCTGCCCCCAGGGCCATGAGTGTCCCATGAGGTCTCGCACGGGCACCTGTGGTGCCCAGTGGTCAAGTCCCACTTCAGGGCAGCGTGTTTGTATCTCTGGGCCCCGAGGAGGGCTCCACTCGGGAAGGTAAACAGCTGCGGGAACTGTAAGGCTGCAATTGTGCGCCTGCCGACGGCAAAGATTACAGAGCTCGTTTTTCAGGGATCTGTGATGACAGTTGCGGCCCGGGGTTGGGGGAGCCTCAGCTGGCTCCCTCCGCTGCTCCAGCCTCCTGGCCGGCTGTGCGGGAGCTGTGGTGGAGAATGAGGGCTGTGCCTGGCGGCGGTCTGTGTGCCTGTTGGACAGATGGAGGCAGGCTCAGAACGAGTGACTTTCAGGCGGCTGCAAGGGGGACAGGCTGTCTCGCTTGTCAACCCCCTTCGCCGTGTCCCAAGCAGGAGGCAGAAATTCTTGACAGGAAAAGCTGAAAGATAGGTCCCCACTGGACCATATAGATAATCTGCCGGGGGCCTCTAAACCCCAGGAAAGGCCAGGGCCTGCCAGAGGCCTCACCCTGAGGGTCCCCGGGGCCCTGTCAATCATGGCCAACGCAGGAGCAGTGGGGACGGGTCAGGCCGGCGTTTAAGAAAGCCTGGCATTGTTTTTAAAGGTTAACCCGTTTGCATCTTGGGTTTCATTGGGAAGTCTGTGTGGTCACACCGGCCAATTTAGCATTTGTTGGGAGCTGGGTGAGACGGGCCGTGAGGAACAGCCCCCTGGGGGCCCTCCGGTAGTTCTGTGGTCATGACTTATGGGGAACACAGGCGGGGAAAGGGCGCATTTTTATCCCATATTTGGTGATGCGGTGGGCTTCAAGTTCTTCTTTCTCTCTCATTTGTCAGGATCTTAATGAGAAACCCCAAAAGGATTTAGAGATTTCCCTTTCCCAAGGACAGGAAATAAATGGGAACTTTCTAGGGAATTAGGGGAAAACCTGTTGCAACTTAAGACAGTAGCCTTTGTTGTCTATTTGTGTGTGAGTGTGAGAGAATGAGAGTGTGTGTTAGAGAGACAGAGACAGAGAGAGAGAGGAACAGAAGGAGAGAGACAGAGACAGAGAGACCAGAGACAGACAGAGAGAAACCAAGAAAAAACAGAGAGAGAAAAACAGAGTGAGATAGAGACAGGGAGAGATGGACACACAGAGAGAAAGATAGAGAAAGAGAGAGAGAGAGAGAGAGAGACAGGGAGAGACAGAGAGAGAGAGAGACAGAGAGAGAGAGACAGAGAGAGAGACAGAGAGAGACAGAGAGGGACCAGAGAGACAGAGAGAGAGACCAGAGAGAGAGAGGGACAGAGACAGATCAGAGAAACCAGAGAGAGAGATCAGAGAGGGACACAGAGAGATGCTAGAGAGAGAGAGAGAGACAGAGACAGATCAGAGACAGTGACAGACAGACAGAGACCAGAGAGACAGAGAGGCCAGAGAGAGACAGAGATACCAGAGTCACAGAGAGAGTCATTCTTCCCTGTAGCCCAGTCCCCAGTCCCTCCCCAAAGCACTGGGTGAGTGTCTCAGGGGCCCTCTTGATGTTTTCTTTCTGTTTCTGAGCAGACATACAGAAAAAAACCCGCCTTCCTTTAAAAAAAAAAAAAAAAGATTCTGGCAAATACTGTCCAAACGCTTTCAAAAGAAGTTGACCAAATTGATGTTTCTGTGGCAGGAGCCCACGGGTGCGTGGCTCAGATGTCCCTCACATCAGGAGAAACCCTGCTGTGGGGTGAAGGTGGCTGGCGCCTCCACTTCAAGTGCCCTCTGTCTCTGCCTCAGCTCTCTAGCCAAGGCTCTGTGCCTCTGGGGCAGTTGATGACCAAGCATGGCAGAAGCAAAGGGCCCCCCATTTCTGCCCAGCAGGGGCATCCTCTGGGGGCCACCTTCAGTCTGGGGCTCCCGGTCAGCCTGGCTGAGACATCCTCTGAGCTGCACAGCAGGCCGAGGCCCTTGCTCCGTCATGCTCCTTTCTTCCCCTCTCCTCTCACTGGTGTCAGACCAGCATCACGATGTGAAGGCTGGCCTGCACCCTCCAGCTGCCCCTCCGCTTTATGCAGCACAGCGGCACCACCTCCCCAGTACATCCTGACTCCATCATGGCGTTCCTTCCCGAGGACCCACACTGACACCACTGACAATGTGTAAGGATTGGCTTCTGGTGGTACTCAGCAGCAGGGTCTGTGGCTAAGTAGTTTCTGAGCTGAGCTCCCAAGCTTATCCAAATCTCACATTTTATAAGGGGAAGTGTGAGGCTCAAAGAGGGCAAGCCACTTGCCCGAGGCCACACACTCAGTGGTAGCAGAAGCCAGGCCACACCCAAGTGCCCCCTCCGTCTCAGATAGCAGCTGACCTTCATTGTCCCCACCCTCAGCCAAAAGCAAGCGCAGAGCAGACGTGTGGCCTGGACTACCTTTCCTGCTCTCCAGATTTTCTCAGGGACAGGGTTCACAGTTCCCCAAAATCTGTTGGGGGAAATTGCATCCCAGTTCTTGGAAGGCCTGCCCACCTTCTTCCCATGCAGCCATTGCTGCATCAATACGTGCTGTGTGGTGATACTGGCGCCAACTCCCACTGCCCTGTGGTCAGCTGGGCGGGGACCAGAGCTCAGAGAGAAGCACTTTCCAGAGGAGCAGAGCGGGTGAGGGAGGTGAGGAGGAAGACAGCAGGCCACAGATTCTCATCACGTTTTCCCCTCCTGCGCTTTCAGGGGCTTAAACAGCAATAAAAGAATGTGAGATTGTCAGCATAAATCAAGAAAATCGGAATTCTGCTGAGCCGGGGGAACATTGGACTTGAAAGAGCTATTTGCTAAATGTGAAAGGAGCCCTTGAAAGTGTTCCTGCAGGCCTCTTTCCTGCCCAAACAGCTCAGGACTGACTACTTGGTCACCTGGAATCAGGGTCTGCACACGGGCTGGAGCTGAGGACATGGCCTCGGGGCTCAGGGCAGCCGTGTTTGGGCTTCACTGTGCCCCACCTGGCACGGCCCTGCAGGCAGCTGGGCAGATGGGTCCTGGCACCAAGTTGAGGGAGGGAGGGAGGGAGGGAGGGATGAGGAGATGGCATGGAGGTAAGGTCCCTGCCATCCATTCTTCTGTAAGCCCCCAGAGGGCAGAGCCAGAGCTCATCTGTTATTCATCTCTAAGTTTCTCTCAGCCCTTAGCATAAGGAAATTCCTGCTCATAGGATGTTTGCTGACTGTGTGAATAAAAGAAATAGAGAGAAAGACAGGAGGGAAGAAAGAGATTAGGAGGAGGGAGGGAAGGAGGGAAGGGAGGGAAGGAGGAAGACGCAAACCCCTGTATTAGTCCGTTTTCACACTGCTATAAAGATACCACCCAAGACTGGGTAATTTATAAAGGAAAGAGGTTTAACTGACTCACAGTTCCCATGGCTGGGGAGGCCTCAGGAAGCTGAGGAGCATGGCCGAAGGCAAGGAAGCAGCAAGGACCTTCTTCACAAGGCGGCAGGTCGGAGACAAGCCCAGGAAAACTGCCACATTGAAACCATCGGATCTCACAAGAACTCACTCACTATCACGAGAACAGCATGGGGGGACCTGCCCCGGTGATCCATCCCCTCCCACCAGGTCCCTCCCTCCACACGTGGGGATTATGGGGATTACAATTCGAGATGAGATTTGCGTGGGGACACAACCGTATCACCCCTCAAGTGCTTTTTCCTATTCACAGTGAGTCATTTTAATTAGGCGCTGGCCTAACCTTTTGGCTCAGCAGATGGGACCTGCCCCAGCACCCCCTGGGTGGGCACAGCCATGGCCTGCAGCAGACGGTCCTCAGAGGTCATCACCCAGCTGTGGACCCACAGACACCCCCAATGGAGAGCAGCGACCATGCCTCGGTTTCCTCGCTGGCCCTAAGCTTTGCCGAGGGGCAGCCCTTTGTCCAATAGCTGCGTGGCGATCATCAACATCCAGGCTGGACTCCAACCAATTACGGTTCTTACCCCTGCCACGTCCACACGCTGGGGTAGCCCTGAGCTTAAACCGACCCAACAGCCCGAGGAAGAACCTTGGTGTGACTCCCCCAGGCCTGCACAGGTTCTGCCTCTCTTGCCGGGCTGCGGTGTGAGAAGGCGGGAATATGACGCAGGCCACAGCCGCATCCTGTGCCTTCATACAGTCAGCCACAAAACGCAGTAAAAGGCAGAGATCCGCCACCAGATGCGCGTGATCAGTGAGGTGGCCACGTGGCTCCCAGACCGAAGCATCACTCCACGGTGCTCCTTCCTGCCTGCTCTGGCTGAGAGCATCGCCCCTGAGCAATCCAGCCTTTAAATCCCGCAGGGACTTCGAAAGCTTCTCTTTCAAAACACACGGCCATAAGCCATCTATTTAAACAATGCCATTGATAAGCTGTGCTGTCTGTGGTCTGTTGGAATTATACGTTTCAGTGTAGTCCAGTGAATGCCCCTCGCTGACCAGGGCACTGAAATTGAGAAGGCAGCAGCTTAGTGAGCCCTGAGAAGAGGATGGAAGGCTTGCCAGAGGGCTGTGCAGAGGGTAGGACAGGGCTCCGGGGATCTCGATGACGGAACAATAAAGACAAGCATGGCTGCTCAAACTGGCTTGTCTCGGCTGTCACACGGGCTGACCTTAACCCATAACAGAGGGTTGGGAGGATCTAAGATGAAAATATCCCCCACCCATTTCTGAGCTTTCGATGGGGATAGGTCTGGAAAATCAGGTGAGTCTAGGTCCCCAAACCAAGCCCCCCACCCCCCGAATTGGAGCCTCCTCTCTGGTGCTGGGAAGTTAGGTGGTACACACCTGCATGTATCTATGAAGATGTGCGGTGTTTTCATGTGCGTGTGTATTGCGGCTGTTGCCTTTTAAAAATTCAGAGGAAATTCATGTAGCAGAAAATCAACCATTTTAAAGTGAACAACACAGTGGCATTTGGTGCCTTCACAATGTTGTGCAGCCATTGCCTCTGCGCAGTTCCAAACTGCATGTGCTCTGTGTGCTCAGGTTGTTCAGAACATGTGGGTGTGCTGCAGACACGTGAGTACGTCCATGGCATGCGTGTGCCAGCCCGGGGGTCTGTGAGTACTTGTAGGACTTTGAGGTTTGCGGAGCAGCCACGTGGGCCCTTAAGGTAAAGCTGTAGCCTTGCTCTTATTCCTGCCTCTCCCTGGCCATTTATTTGTTCTTGTCAGGGGACAGTGAGTGACATTTTGTTTGCTGGACCCATTTGGCTGTGAGTGACAGCTGTGGGGGGACTGGCGCTCAGTGCCGGCTCTGGGAGGAGGCCCGCCCCCCCCAGGTGCAGTGGGAGGCTGATCTCACCACCTGTGGTGCCACGGCTTTCATCCTCCCCACTGGCAGCTGGCCTGGCCTCCTGGGGATGGGGATGGGGATGGGGACAAGCTGGCCAGGCTGGCGCTGCTCTCCGTGGGATGTGGTTCCCTTCAGCTCCGCTCAGCCTGGGTGCTGGAAGCTGTGAGGAAGGAGCTGCGTGGCCCCTGCTCATCCCACTCTCAGGAAAGGTGGGCACATTTCAGGTTTCAGCCAGTGCTACCTGGAGGAGACATTCCCCCAGGGGTCAAGGCTGGGGCTGAGTACAGCTTGGCTAAAAAGATATCATTTAACCGAGTTGCCACTTCAATGGGAATCAGGTTCTAATGTCAGCAGGTAAGCCCCCAATTAAGAACTGTATAGAAAAAATAATCCTTGAAAGAACAGTTAAATCACCTGTAAATCATGCTGCTTCCGCTGTTGAATGAGCAAAAGCAGCAGCTTCCACGGAGGCTGTACCGCACAGTGAGGATACGTCTGCAAACGGGGAGCTCACGTTCACCTTCAGGGCTGCAAGCTGCGCGTTCTAGGTGGCTGTGGGATATGGGAAGGGACCCGTCTTCAGTTTCATCGGTGGGCAGAGACCCCAGGCTTTTAGAATCATTTTCTCCCTCTACCTCTCTGTCTTACCTTCTCTCTGTCTCTCAGCCCCTCTCTGTCTTCCTTCTCCTCTCCCTGTCTCTCCCTGTCTCTCTGTCTCTGTGTCTCTGTCTCTGTCTTACCCCTCTTTGTCTTGCTCTTTTTCTTCCATCTCTCTCCTCAACACCTAGAAGCAAATCCACATGCACATAGGTCATGATGCCACCATAAAATAACTTCATGTTTGGAATTTCCCCCACCTTCAGTAGAGAGCCCAATGCTCAGCTTCAGCCAGCTGTGGCCAGAGCCAAATGCTGGCCCAGGGTGGCCATATCTTCCTGCATTTTAGGAGGAGCCAGAAGTTTGAAATGATTTGTGACACCTCCCGTTTTCAGAAAAATGTGGCTCAAATTAAAAATAAAACATAAAACCAAACAAAGGAGAGTGGCAGAAGCTGCTCCGGGTTCCAGAGCGTGACCTCTGAGAGACGGGCTCTCCGTAGGAGGGCTTCTGGGAAGCTCGTCCTTCTAGGCAGCGGCCGATGTTCCCCCAAGGCTGGGCCAGGCTTGGTCCCTTCCTTACCCCCTCTGCCCCCCTCACCCCTCACACAAAGGGCAGAGGGTGTCAGCTGCTCTGTCTCCAGATGCCATTACAATTGCCAGCTGTGGGCAGCCACCACTACGTGTGGCTGGGCCTGGAGGGTGGTGGTCTGAGAAAAGTGCCATTGAGGATACAGTCCCCTTTCTGCCATCCAAAGGGGGTCACCCTGAGTTTGGATTGGAGAAGTCTTGACAACTGAATTTTAAAATCGCCCCTTAGATTGACTCTGTTATTATTTTTGGCAACCAAAGTCATTTGAAAGAATGGCCGTCTCTTCTAGTTAACAAAAATGCCATCTGGGCAAGCAGGACTTGCCTGGTGGAGGAGAGGGTTAGGCCGCACCCACATGGGGTCAAACCTGTGTCCAAGCTGCCAGTTTGAAGGATATCTATTCCAGCAATTAAGGATTGGGGTGCGCATAGCAGCACTACCCACAGTAACCGCAGCTGAAAACAACTCAAACGCACATCATAGTAGAACGGGTGAATAAATGTGGCATACTCATCCATTCACCCTGGAGATGGGTAATCCACAGCTGTAGAGTTGCTGAGCTCAACAAGCCAGACAGACATCAAAAGTGCACGTCGTTTAATTCCATGAAGTTCAAAGCAAGCAGAGCTAACCAGGCATGTTAGGTTGAGGGCATTCCCTCCAGTGGGCACAGCGGGGGACAGAACTGCACAGACTCCTGCCCTCAGGGACTTATGTTCTGGAGGGAGGACTCAGGCATTAAATCAGTAAGTAAAGTGCACACATATGAACACATGGGGAGAAAATAGGACAGGGGGTTGGTGTAGGGGGCTGGGTGTGGGGTCTGCATTGTAAATAGAGAAGTCACCAAAGGCTGCAGAGAGGGTGGCATTGTAAAAGCCTGTGGAAGGGAAGGTGGGAGCCAAAGATATATCAGGGGAAGGGCATGCCAGGAGAGGGAGCAGAGAGAGGGAGGGTCTTGAAGCAGGTTGCTTATGGAGGAATGAGAGATGAGCCTGGCTGTGGTGGGGTGAGTGGGAGGAGTGGAGAGGAGAGAGTTGGAAGGGGTCGGGGGAGTGGAGAGAGCAGAGAGCACTGGGAGCCTGTAAAGACCTCGGCTTTGACTCTGAGGGACAAGGGGCTGTGGTAGGGTTCTGAGCAGAGGGATGGGCCCTTCTATTCAGAACAAGGGCCACTGTGATTACTAGGCTACGGGTAGTGTGCAGGTGGGCAAGGCGGGAGAACAGGAGGACAGGAAGGAGCCCAACACAAAGCTCCAGGGAGATCCTGGCTGGAGGTGCCAGCAGCCTGGGCTGTGTGGCTGTGGATTTGCAGGTGGAAGAAGTAAACCCACCTGGGCAGGGCTGCAGTGTTGGGTGCACAGGGCCAGGCAGTGGATGTATGGGTGTGATGAATACCAGTGGAGATGTCTACGAGGAGGTTAGGCCAGAGACCTGAGCCCTGGACCTGGAAATGGTCAGCTCGGATGCTAGGTGAATGCCTGGGAGCTGAGGGGTGGGACTGAAATAGTATAAGGAGGAAGGAGAGGGCCAGGGACCAAGCACCAGGAAACCCTCACATCTAAGGATTGGAAATGTGACCTTGTAGGCAGAGCTACAGAGGTAGGAAGAAACCAGAAGTTGAGTGATGGAACAAGGCCATTCTCACTCTGAGACCTTCTGTGGCTCACAGCTTCCTCTCTTTTCCCTAGACTGAAAGCTCCCTGAGGACAGGGTGGGTCCAACAGGTTCTGTTAGGTCCCCAGAACTGAGAGCAGGACCTGGCACAGAAGGGGTGTAGCAGACCTGTTGAATGAATGAACGTCAGTGTGGCTGATCAAGGTGACAGGACAATGATCGTCCACCAAGGCCTGGGGCTGATGAGTAAGTAGCATGCAAATTCAGTGGGCTGCGAGTCTCAGCCCCTGCACACCGGGAGGCTCTGCTGCCTGTCATGCACATTGGTGGGAAGGAAGGACAGCTAGTCCAGGCTCTGCCAGGTGATGCCAATGGCCCCCTGCAGACGCGGGCTCAGCCAGCCCACCGCCGGAGCCTTCCCTTTGGGAGCCACCTCTGCTCTGCCTGTGCTCTTTCCCCGTTTTTTTTGCAAACTGTTTTTATCTTGCCATCCAAGAGACACAATTGGGACTTCTGTGTTAATGCCGATATGTGCCCTCCCCTCAGATCCTGGTTCAACGCTGGACTCATAAGCCAGGCTAAGTTAAAAAAAAAAGCAAAATGTGTCTGGCTTGATAGCTGGCTCTGAGTGCAATGGAAAAAGCCAAAAATAAACACTAAGTTGATGACATCCGTACCATCCGTGGGCACGGGGCCCAGGCTGGGCTAAAGCGAGGGAACAGTGTACAGCCCGGCCTCACACACAGCCCCTGGGGCTTCTCAAGGCAGTCTCGGGGCCTGGCCGGCAGCGAGGGTGTAAAGCTCTGCTATGGCCATCATCCTCTCTCAGGTACCAGGGACCTGCATGCCCAGGGACAGTGATGCCAGTCACCCCAGCCTCTTGCCTTTGCTTGCCAGAAAACCACTGCCCAGGGCAGCCTGAATCCTCAGATTTTGTTTTTCCTCCCTTGTGTTTTTCTTGCCATCTGAGAGGTGCCAGTGCCTGCCTGCACACTCTGCTCCATCTGCACTGGGCACTCCTGCCTGGCCCTGGATATGCAGTGCCCTCCCCCCACCACCTGTAGGAGCTGCTCCCTCTGCACGGAAAGCTCCTCCTCTGCTGGTAACCTGGCCAGCTCCATCAGGGCTCGGTTTACCTCTCCTGTCTGAGGGAAGCCTTTGCTGAGCCCTATCCCCCTGCCATCTACCTCATGCCCAGAGCACTGTGCAACTGCTCCCTTGAACCAGCCAGGACCAGTGAGGTCAGGCTGCAGTCACACATAAACCCTGCAACCTCAGGGACTTCATGCAACGCACATCTGCTTCTCACTCACACGGCATATCCCAAAAAGCTCACATCCCCATTCCACACCATTGTTAGGGACTCAGGCTGAAGGAGGCATTACTCCTGGGCACAGGAAGGAGCAGAGAGAGTGGAGAGAACTCACTCCTGCCTCAGCTGCCCAGGACCCAAAGTGGCCCATGTCACTGTTGCTCACACTATTGTCCAGAACTAATCACCTGGTCCCAGCCTGCCTGCAAGAGAGGCGGGGAAACATGACCTCCTTGTGTACCCTCAGGGTAGGGAAGATAAAGTGAACAGTCTCAGCTGTGCCCCACCATAGACTGTCCTGCACCACTTTGTAGTTGCCTAGTTACTTCTCTGCTCACCCCCACCCCAGACTGAGGTTCCTTAGGTTCACAAATTTCAGGCTTCTCCCCCATTTGATTCTTGGCAGCTAGCACAGTGCCCTCCTTGAAGGCCCACGAAGTTTCAGGAAGAGCCGATCCCACAACCCAGCGGGCTGTAGAGCACCTCCATGCCTCCGCAGAGCCGACTCCTCTGGTACCGCACGGCTGTGACAGATCATTTCTTCATCCGTCTCCTCCCTCTGCCAAGTCATCAGAAAATGCTGAGCACCTATGGAAAATCCTCAGCACACTCCGCCTCTTCGGTCTGGTTTTCATTTTATGTTGTGCTGCTTTTTTGGTACAATAAACAAGGTGAAAGCAAGTAAGTAAACACTGTGGGGTTTGAGGGAGTTTCAACAAATGAAGGCTACCTCGCTGTGTTCTGTTTTGAGCACGTGCAACCCTGGTTTACACGGAGAGCTGGCAAATGGTGCTTGGATAGCGGCCAGGCTTCCAGGGTGAATAAACACCTCAAAGGGACAAATGTTTTTCACAGACTGGGAGTGAAATAGAGACTCAAATATTTAAAAATAAATATATAAAAAAGAAGAAAGAAAAGAAAAGGCAAGGAGACCCTGCTGACCTTAGTTCCCAAGTGAGCTAAAAACAAGTTTTTATAATAATATTTTCTACTTCCAAAGAAACAAAACTTCTTATTTTCACTACTCCTGGCATGAGTATTTCTGTGTATTACTATTCTTGGAATGAGTATTTCTAAAATGTCATTTTTGAGATTGAACAAGGGGCTTCACTCTTTAAGCCTCCAGTTACTTGTCTGTAAAATAGGAATAATGATAACTCCTCACTCCCCGGGTAATTATGAGAATGAAATCAATTGTTATACAAAGGATATAGATCAGGGCCAGCACAAGGTGAGTTCCATATGATTGTTAGTCATCACTGCCTTCATCGTTGCTGTCATCACCACAGTCACCATCATGATATTATCACCGTCACCACTATCATCACTGTCACCACTCTCATCGTTACTTCATCACCGCCATGATCATCGCCACCATCATCTTCATCATCATCACCATCACCACCACCAGCAGCAACAGCACCATTATCACCACCACCATCACCACCATCATCACCATCACCACCATCACCATCACCACTGTCATTACCATCACCTTCATTGCCACCATGATCAACACTGCCATCATCATAACCATCACCACCATCATCATCATTACCATCCTCATCACCATCATCATTACCATCACCATCATCATCACCATCACCACCATCATCATCATTACCATCCTCATCACCATCATCATTACCATCACCATCATCATCACCATCACCACCATCATCACAATCATCATCATCATCACCATCACTGTCATCACCATCACATTACCATCATCATCACCATCATCATCACCATCACCACCATCCTCACCATCACCACCATCATCATCATCACCACCATCACCACCATCATTACCATCACCACCATCACCACCATCATCCTCACCATCACCACCATTATCCTCACCATCACTACCACCATCATCACCCTCACCACCCCCATCAAAACCATCACCACTGTCATTATTATCATCATAAGCACCATCATCACCATATTCAGGAATCTGGGAATCTGGTGTGATTAGAGACTAGGTGAGCAACCCTCGAAACTGGAGACCCAAAGTTGACTGCAGACAAGGTACAGAATTTCCTCTAGGCCTTTGTTTCCGCAGCTGTAGAGTGGAGACAGTAAAATCTCGTGCCACCTGCTTAAGAGGGTTTGAGACATGGCGATGCAGCTACTATTTCCACGGCTGCTGACAGGAAGGTGTTAGAGCCATTATTGTTAATAGCAATGTTTACTTTGGAAAAGAGGATCAAAGTGGGATTAGTTAATATATTTATAATCTGTATTTGTTCTCAGTCTATTTATAGGCCCAGAAATGCAGGTGGTCTAGTTCTCTAAAACGTGAAATATTGATGATAAACAGAACCTCCAAACTGGGCAGTTTTCCATTATCCCTGGCCTTGGGTGAGTCTTTCCATCTACTTGGAATACCCTACCTCCCCGCTTCTCCCGACAGTTCCCACTTACCCTCCACGCTTGATACAGTCACTTTCCACCTACAAATAGTCTAAGAATCTAAAACGTGATCACCCTACCATTGTACCTTTATACCCAGCAGTCAGGGTGGGGGAATTTATTCTCACAAGAGATGGTTGGCTAGAGCAGAGCTCTAGTAATAAATAAGAGCCCATACCTTTTTGCCTAGCAATTTAAACTTAAAATTTACATTTTAAAAACTTTACATTCTAAGAATTTGTCCTGGAGAAATAATCATGGATTTGCACCAGGCCCCGTCTCCAAGCACGATCACCCCTGCATTGTTTTAACAGCAGAATAATGGGAGACCACGAAAAAGTTCAGCTGACGAGATGGCATGCATGCATGCTGGAATAGGAGGCAGTCATCAGAAATGCTTTTATGGAAAAAGAAAACAGTAAAAGGGAAAGGTGCTATGGTGTTTCAAGTGGAACAAAGACAGGATTCAAAACAGCAAGGGTGGCCCTACAGCCTGTTTTCCCAGCAGGAGTATCTGCCTCTCCCCTCTCACTGTCCACACTCCCTGTTAGGACCAGGAAGTCCATGGTCATCCTAAAATTAGAATGCAGAGCAAGGTCCCGTCTTCATGGAAAACACTGTCTGTACTTCTTCACAGAAAAATGGCCAGAAGAGCGTGCTCCAGACTTTGGAGGAGTTTGTCGCTGAGAGCCATGTTAGCAGCAGAGCTCCCAGATGGCCCATTTGGCTGCAGACAGCACTGCTTCCTGCCTGGTCTCTCCTGGTGTCATTAATCAATTAATCACAGTGTCTTCTCACTTCCCAAGTGTCCCAATTTGGCTCATAAGTTAC
>NW_016107474.1:4268591-4426854 GCF_001604975.1 Cebus imitator | reverse complement strand
TGGTGTTTTTGCTCATCTCTGTTTTCTAAGCATTCGTCATCAAGAGAAAAAAAACGAACAGTGCAGAACGCATCAGCCAAAAAGCACCACCTTCCTCAGAAAGGGCTCCCCGATCCTCCCACAGGAGCCACTCAAGGCTCAAGAGTCCCCAGTGTCACTTCTTGCCTGGCACATGGCAGCTGAACATTAAATGATGATATTCACCAGAAAGTGGAAAAACCACCCCTACACCAGGTGTAGTGGCTCGTATCTGTAATCCCAGCAATTTGGGAGGCCTAGGTGGCTGGGTCGCTTGAGACTAGGAGTTCGAGATCAGTCCGAGCAACATAGGAGACTGCCTCTCTGTCTCTACTAAAAATAGAAAATATGAGCTGGCTGAAGTGACATGTTCCTGTAGTCCCAGCTACTCGAGAGGCTGAGCTGGGAGAATCACCTGAGCCTGGGAGTTTGAGGCTATAGTGAGACGAGATGGCGCCACTGTAGTCCAGCCTGGGCAACCGGAGTGAGACCCTCTATAGAAAAAAATAGAAAAAAGAAAAGCCCAAAGCCCACCCCTAGCCACATGGGTGACAGCTGTCCTCGACTAGCAATGGTAACAAATTAAAACGCTCCTCATGCAGACATGGAAAGCATGCTTTCTCCAAGGATGCCATTCCACCTGCTGGCCAGCAAGGCCACTTGCTCCTCCACAGGGGATCTTTTCCTGGCTCCATTTGGCTGGTGTTTGCACCCAATGAGAGCCCTCCATGTGGGAGAGGAAGAAATCGACCCAGGAACCAAGCCTGAGGCAGAAGCCCCGAGCGTCCACCTTTGTGCTATGCAGAACTGCAGTGCACTCCTGTCTGTTTTTCCAGGGATTTTTTTCCAACCACCTTTGAACTACCTTAAAACAATGAAGTGTTCTCTTTTGACAGGCTGGCCTAATGGGAAGTTTGACATGATTTCCACTCTTCTACCGAAAAGTGACGTTGCAGCTCCTGGGCCGAGGAGGGACGTTGTGTGACCGGTTCAGAGGCAGGAGTTCACGCCGCTGCAGTGACCCTCTGCAAAAGGAAGCAACTGGACATTTCCTCTACACATTGTCCTTTTGAAAAGTTCCAAGTGAGGAATATTTGTATTTGATTGTTTTTCTTTCCTTGCATGCCACCAAAAACTTGCTCAGTTTCAGAGAAATGGAGAAAAAGCCTGGGTTATTAAATTTTAGCGGACAATCATGTTCAAGCAAAGAAAAGTGCCTGCTCACATCCCCGGGCAGGGCTCCTTCTGCCCAGCACCCATAACTACCCCAGACCAAGAGGTGTGATCACAGTCTTGGGACACAGATTTCAGGCTAAGTTGGCTGTCATGCTTACAACCATTTAATGCTCTTTGATACTCGGGCAGGGGGTCCTGTCCGGTTTTACCTGGAAGTCACTCGAAATACTGATAAAAATACTGAGCCTGAGCTTCACAGACCAACCTGAACCTCCAGGGGTGTTTGTGTGTGTGTGTGGTGTGGGGTGTATGTGTTATGTGTGTGTGATTTGTGCGTGGTGTGTATGTGTGTGGTATGTGATGTGTGTGGTACATGTTTATGTGTATGTTTCTGTGTGTGATGTGTGTATAGTATATGTGTGTGTATACATGTTTATGTGTGTGTGTGGTGTGTGTGGTGTGTGTATGTGTTTATGTGTGTGTGATTTGTGTGTAGTGTGCGTGATTTGTGCATGATGTGTGTAGTGTGTGTGTGGTGTGTATGTGTGCTTGTGTGTGCTTTGATTCTTTGAAAAATTCATCAAGTGACTCTAATATCCTTAGATATTTTTTTAAGGTCACCAAATGATTCTAACATGCAGCCAGGCTAATATCACAGATGCTGGCCTCAGTCCATTTGCAGGTGGCTTCTTGCCACCAGCACCTGTGGTCCCATCCTGTGAGTGTCTCTGGCTGAGGGAGCATGCTCAGCCTACACAGGGGCAGAAAGGGCTGCTGTGGGGTGGATGGCCCGGGAACAGCCTCCACCAGCTCAGGTTGAAGGATCAATACCCCAGCTCCCTCACCGTTCATGCAGACCACCTGAGGGGTGCTCCCCACTGTCTCCAGGAAGCCTCTGATGGGTCTGAGTCCAGGGGCCACCGGGGAAACCTGACTGTCCGCGCTCCCTCTCGTGGCTTCCTTCCCTTCCCTGTCACTCATCCCCAGGCTCCTCCTACTAAGCTTCTTGGGATCCACCCAAATAAACTCCTGGAACTCAATGCTCATCCTGGGTTTGGGGACAGTCCCTAGAAGAAAACTCGACAGTTTCCAGTGAGCCCGCAGCACTGTACAATCTGGCTGCACTGTGTCCCCTCCTCAGTCCCGTCCCATTGGCCACCTGAACTTCCTGTCTCTGCCTTGAATGTCCAGCTTCATCTGTGGCTCTGGAAGCAGTGCTCAGCTTGGAACACCATTCCTGTCCTTCCCTGTCCCTTTAACTGCCTAAATCCTGTACATCCTCAGACCCCAAGTAACGTCCCTCTGTAGGGCAGCCTTCCTCAGTCACCCTGCCATCCCTTTGGAGTCTCAGCATTAAAGCATCTGCCCAGACCCTCTTTCCCTGATGGCACCATTTCTGTCTCCACTGTCACCATCTGTGTTCAATCCAGCTCCCTGCTCTCCTGTTCTAACACACTTTACCTGCTCCCAGCCCGGCACCGGGATGCTCAACCCTGGCAGCCCATGGGCATCCCTGGGAGCCCTAGAGAAAACACTGACTCCCCAGTCTTGCCCCCAGATTCTGCTTTCTGGTGGTGCAGCCTGGACTTCTGGATTTCTAGTGCATAGCCCAGGCTGAGAAGCCGGTGCTAGAATCTCACTTCGCTGAGCTCCAGCCACGCAAGCTCCTCTGATTCGCGGACATGCCAGCTGAGCCCACCTTGGGCCTCCGCACGTGCTGCCTCCTCTCCCCGGAATGCTGCTCCTGTCTCTTCCATGGAGATGGCGTTCCTTCATTTTTTCCCTTCAGGTTTAGCTCCATCGTGAGTTTTTGAGAGGAGCCTTCCCTGATCACCCCAGCAGTGCTCTGTTTCATCAGGCACCTGCCACAATCTCACAGTCTTGTCTGCTTGTTAATTTTCTGTCTTTCCCACCTGCAAGGTAAGTTCCAGGAGTGAGGGACGGATATCACTCACCGTTGTGGCTTCATTTCCTGAATGAATAAATTAATGATAAATTACGGCTTATGGTGCTCCTGCTTTTAAGGGTACCATGCTGGCTTCTTTGCAGGAGGCCAAGCTGGTGGTCTCCATTCTTCCATTTTTGCTATTCCAACACTCAATTCCAAGTCTCATCTAAAACCATCTTTTCTCTCCTGAACAGAATCCACACCACCAGGCTCAAGCCTGCCTCCTTCAGCAAGCCTCCCCAGGACCCTCCTCACACCTTCCCCGGCGATGCATTCAGGCACACACATTTATTGAGCACCAGCTGAATGCCAGCCACAGCATTTACGTGGGGTTTCAGGTATGAATAGCATCGTCGCGGAGCAAGCCAGGCCTGCAATGCAGAACCACAGAGGCAAGGTGCCATCACAGCACCAGAGCTTGGCAGGGCCAGGGACCATCCCTCCCATCGCCCATCTCCTGGTCTAGATGCAGTTAGGCTTCTGAGCAGTACCTGAAGCTTCCTTGTGCTCCTGTTCTCAAACCATTTTCTTGTGTGTAAGAGGAACTTGTGTTGTCTCCATCTGCCTGGTGTTTGCACCCAAAGCAAGCTCTCCATGTGGGAGGGAAAAAATTAACTGAGGAACCAAGCCTGGGGCAGAAGCACCAAATCTGCACCTTTGAACTCTGGAGGGCTGTGATAAACCACTGCCTGTTTTTCCAGGGACTTTTTTCCCACCTACCTTTGAACTACCTTAAAACAATCAAGTGCTGCCTTTTGACAGGCTGGCCTAATGGGAAGGTTGTCTTTCTTCTTTTTGGAACCCTACAGAACTTCTCCCAGGCCACAAAGCTACAATGTGGGACTTTCCTTAAAACGTTCCTGCCGTTTTCATAGCAACGATTCCATCCAGCACGAAGGCAAGAGAAACCGGTAAGTCATGACTATCTTTAAAGGGAAACGAAACAACAGGTGGAAAGTAAATATTTAGGAAGGAAAGAAATCGTTCTCGTTCTCATAGAAATGAGGGAGGAAAATGCCATAATGTATATTTCTCCTTTTGCTCATAATCCTTTTAACCAAGGTGCTGACAAGGAGCATTTGTACCGAAACCTTAGATGCTCTGAAGTCAATGCTTACTGCCCCATCAGAGACACCCTGCATCTGACCCAATACATCACACACTCTCACAGTCATACGCTTTACAAACACATATTCACACACATGCACACACATGCACTCTCATACCCCCGCAAAGCTCACGCCCTTACACACTCACCCAGCCTATGTCATCCTGCTCTTTTTTTATTCAGTCTCTAAAAACCTGCATGTACCAAAATGAGCAAAACATCTGAGGTATGGAATCCACCTTGTTGAAAGGCTGGGTTTTATTGGCCAGTCGGTAACTGAAAGCACATGGAAAAGCGCTACATTCAGGAACACGCGGCGACTGTATTACTCCCTGCTTTATTGGTGCATCTCTAATCGGAACCAGCTGGTCATAAAGAATAGAGTTCATGGGAATCCACCCTCTGTTGAAAGCTGGGCCAGGGTGGATGCTGGAAGCTGATGAGCACAATGAAAACAGCTGTAATTGACTTGTGAGGTCAGGCTCTGGGTAAAACTAGGGGACAGAGGTGAGGCTACAGCTGGTGCATAAAAACGCTGGGCTCCTGGTTACCCATAATTGTGTAAAGAGGAGCTGGGGAGAAAAGCATCCACTTACGAAGCTCCTCCCAGAAGTATCTGCTGCTGCCGGCCTGTACCAGGTAGCTTTAGATCCACACAGTTACTCTGGGTTGCTTGTTGGCATGAACCACGGTAATTATAAGGATGACACCTGTGATCATGATGATGATGGTGATAATTACAGTGATGATGAAGATGATGGTGGTGGTGGTGATGAGGATAATGGCAGATGTCAGAAACTCCAAACAGGCTCCACAAAGCAAAGCCTTATAACTTTTTTTTTTTTTTAAACAGGGCCTTGCACTGTCCTCTAGGCTGGAGTGCAGAGGTGCCATCAGAGTTCACTGCTGCCTCGATCTCCTTGGCTCAAGCAATCCTCCTGCCTGAAGCTCTGGTGTGTATCACCATGCCTAACTAACTTAATACATTTTTTGAGGTGATGGGGTCTCACTATGTTGTCCAGGCTGGTCTCAAACTCCTGGGCTCAAGTGATGCTCTCACCTCAGCCTCCTAAATGTTGGGATTACAGGCCAGTGGACAAGGCACGGCAGCTTTAATGCCACAAGAAGTGTAATCTTGATAACAAAATTTAACCATCTTTTTGTGGTTTATCGATTTTAAACACTTTTACCCTCCTAAACAAGGAAACTGGCATCTGAATTGTAGAAATGGAACACATACATTCCCCACCACCATGCCTCTTCCTGTCTCTGATCAGCTCAGCGGGTCCACCCTTTGGAAAACTGTGATGTGTTAGGAGGGCCTGAGGGATATTTTTAGTGCTTGACAATATCCTACCCCTTCTTCTCCCTATGGGGTTGTGGGATATGCACCTTGTTCAATACTTAACATTTTAGTTAATTTATTTTTATTTTTGTTTTTAATGTGCCCACTGCAGGCTTTCATTGACATTTATTGAGTGCCTACTGTCTTCCCAGTACCCTGCAAGAGGCAGTGGAGGCGGGAGAAAAAGGGACCTGCCCAGTCCTCAAGCAGCTCACAGCCCACTGAGGTGACAGGTGTGCAAGGTGCCCAGGTAAGAGCTCCAGGTGAGGAATGGCAGGTGTCCTAGGAACACAAAGCAGAGAGAAATGATTCTGCTGAAGGAGAGGCAAGGTGTGAAAGGTTCCAGGAGAAGGGAATATGTGAGCTGATTTTAAAGGATGGGTCAGGAAAGGCAGGCTGGGATGGCTGGATTCCAGGCTGCTGGGACAGCCACACAGCGACAGCACCCTGAAACAGCACAGACCATTCCACGAACTCTGGGCAGGCTGGGGTCACTGGAGCATGGAGCAGGAGTGGTGGTGGATAAGGAAGGAGACGAGAGCTCGTGAGGAGCACTCATGTTTACATGTAAACTGCCTTTGGAGCATCGATGATGATTTATTTGCCCTGATGGAGAGCTGCAGGTTCAGTGACACACAGAAAGCCATCAGCCCTGGTGCAGCCACATGGGGACCTGATCCTCGCTCCTCCCAGGCAGGGATGTACAGCCCACTGGGAGGAGGTGGGGAGAGGGCTACTTTCCAGGAGAGCTGGTCCCTGGTCCTGTGCTATCCATTCATTCACTGGGTCATCTTAGCTGACTCTCTTGTTGCTGCCTATAAAGTGAAATTGGGCAGAAAATCTGAAGACCACTCTAGATTGTTCCGTTTTAGCTTGGTGTCTCTGGTACATCGACGCATGAATGGAGGCAGTGCTGGGAGGAGTTTGGGGACCACCCTGACACAGCGTGGGCCCCTGGTGCACCTTCGCAAGGGTCAGAGGGCTGTGTAGCACGACCAGGCAGTTCTCAGGAGGAGACACGTGTGACAGGATCGGGGACACACCCTGAAGTAAGAACCTGACTTGTACAGGCCGGCATGTGCTGTGGACTTGGAGAAAAGGGATCCCAAACTTCCAATGGGTTCCTGCTCACTAACATGCACATTTCAGAGGCCAATCTCAGAGGAACTCTTCGGGGGGCTCTTCCAGCTCCTCAAGTGAAACGGAACGCTGTATTAGGATTTGGGTGACTCCAGGAGCCAGTGAGGCGGAGGGGCCGGGGACTTCGGCGGAGGCAGCAACAAAGAGCCCAGTGACCCAGCAAAGCCTGAAGCAGCCCAGACATGAAAGACATATGCTGGAAAAATTAGCTCAGTGTTTGCTTTGGGAACCAGTCTGACGGCTCTTAATCCAGTGGGCGTTTGTATATTCCACCTCACGGGACGTCCCAGATCCCTCGGCGGTATGACAAAGCGCCATTTGTGAAGTTTCATACAGGCCATGGAGGGCGCCTGCCACCCAGCCACTCACTCCCAGCAGCAAAGCGGAGCGAGAACAGCCTTGGGCCTTCTGTCTATGGACGGTCAGCCTTCTCCTCCAGGCCTGTGCCACGGCTGGCTTTGTGTTGACCTTCCCCTCTTTCCCCCTTTAGAAAGATGAAAGGAATGTAGAAGTCACCAAGCCCGGAGGTGCAAATGCATGGAGGGTCTCTTTCCTAAAAATGCATCTGTTAGGTTGAATAGATGAGATGAAGGATGACTTTGGCCCTGGAAGGAGAGCCTGGGGCAGGGGGAGCAGGCATAGCTTCAATGAATAAGACACAGAAGCAGGAACCGCTCTCCTCTGTGAAATATATCGGTGGAATCATAGCACACACAGGCACACATGCACACACACATGAGCACACACACATCCACACATGAGCACACACAAAGCACACAAACACACACATGAATGCACATGCACACACACGCACACACAGAGGCACATTTACATTTCACTTTTCAGAATTTATTATGTATGCTTAAGAAGAAATCATGTTCTAAATTCCTTTGCCTTCCTTCCTGTTTTAGGGAAACAGCCCCAGGAAAAGGGACCCTATGGCCAACCTTCATCAACAAAAAAAAAGAGGTAACTTTTTACATGTCTGAGCTTTTTAGGGCTCGAGTCCCGCCATTCAAGGGTGAGTTACATGATTTTTAAGAGTACCATGGATCACATGGTTTGTGTTGGATTAGGAAGAGACCCTGTTGTATGTGGTGACCCACCTTTGTGCTGTCCGGGGAGCGCTTACCCCTGGGGTCCAGTCTCAGGGCAATGCAGTCATCAAAGAAGCCAAATCCAGCAACCAGAGGACATCTTAAAAAAAAAAAAAAAAACAAAGCAAACACCAAGTTGCTAACTCGCATCTCTCAGCCAACACGAAGAGCGCGCAGGGGCAACGCAGCACCGCGCTTTCACGTTTTCCTTTCTGGTGCTGTTCGCTTCTCCCACGTCTCGGCCTCTCCTAACACAGCAACAAGGCCCACCTCGCTCTGCCTTTTGTGACATGTCATAAAAGCCCAAAATCTCGGTGTGGGAAGTCGAGGTCTTTCTTTGGTAGTGAATGGAATTCTCTTTATTGAATGGCGGGGGGGATGACTGTCATGTATGAGGAATTCTCATCCTGTGTGCTGTGTCTGTCACTGTTACCGAAAAGAGGCTGTGGGTGGATGGAAGCCGCCTGCCAAGTTTTCTTCTTCTAACCCTCAGTGTGGCAAGGACACGCCTCTCCTCAGCCACCGTCCGTGCCTGAGCCTCAACCCAACTCTTCCATCAAGTATTCTGCCTCTAGCTTTGGTCTCTTCCCACTGGCCAACAGCGTGTCTCAGCCCTGCCTTCTCTCAAGGGTCCTCACACATCCAGAATATACCTCCCTTCTAAGCATGTGCACAGGGCCGAACTCTTCCATCCCATAGGGCTCCACCCCAAAGGCCTCCCCGGTGGCGCCCCTCACCCTGCTTCTGGCCCGTCAGAGAAATGTGGACCTTTCCCCAGATGTTGGGGTCAGCTTTTATCCCCCTAGCTACAACATCGAGACCTCCTTGAGGGCTTCTTTGGTGGGCCCCTGGCCAAAGGTCCAGCACAGACAGGTTGGGGTAACTTCGAGGTTCTGGAAACAGAGCACCTGCCCCAGACTAAAGGCTCAAACCTTCTCTGCTCAGCAAAGCCAGGTGCGATGTGCCCACCATGGGCCTTGGCAAGAGGGGCAGTGGGGCCTTCACAACGCTTGGAGGGGCATGGCGAGGTCCATCCCGGGAGACCTGGGAGGGGACTGCAGGTCAGCTTCAAGTGGGGAGAGTGGAGAGGAGCCTTGGGGG
This sequence comes from Cebus imitator, assembly GCF_001604975.1. NCBI lineage: Eukaryota > Metazoa > Chordata > Mammalia > Primates > Cebidae > Cebus > Cebus imitator. The sequence continues at coordinate 4,417,921 of NW_016107474.1, read as the reverse complement.
CCACACAGGTGCCCAGGGAGGAAAACAGAGGCAGGGAGGCAGGGAGGTCTGGAGGCCCAGAGGCTGACCTTAAATGGCTTCAGAGTGTGGCTCCCTGACCCTCGAAGCTCACGATGCAAGTGCTCCATGGGGCAAAGAACACCCCAGGGAAAGAAAGTGAGGTTGGAGAGGGAGCCCTCTTTGGTCTCCTGTTTGCAGAAACATTGGTTTTCTAGTGTAGCTACTTCCTGCTAGTTTATTCTAAGGACACAGGATGGGCTCACCCGACCCCTGGAAGCTACTCCCATTCCCCTCAAACGGCTGGCACCCAAAGCGGACCGCAGGCATCACAGCTTGGGCTCTAGGGCCAGGCAGGCCCAAGGGTGCATCTCAGATTTCTGTTCTTGCTGGAGTTTGACCTTGGGCAAGACACACAGCTGTCTTGAGCCTAATGAGTCTTATGTCTAAACTGGGGTAATAATGGCGCCCACTTGGTGGGTGGTGAAAAAGGCTAAATAGGCTGTGTGCCCTCAGTGCTCGGGCCAGAGTCTGGAGCTTAGCATTTACTCAATAATTAGAGAAAGGCTGGTGGGAGGAGGAGAGGTAGAGCACCACCCTGCCCTAAACGGAGGTGCAGAATGGCCAGGAGTGACAGGCACCACATGCCCCACTCAGGACACCCATCAGAGCCACCTGTGGTGGTTAATATTAAGTGTCAACTGGATTGGATTAAAGGTTGCAAAGTATTGTCCCGGGTCTGTTTGTAAAGGTGTTGCCAAAGGAGATTAACATTTGTGTCAGTGGGCTGGGTGAAGCAGACCCACCCTCATTGTGGAGGGGGGACTGCCTAATCAATTGCCAGTGCAGCTGGAGTAAAGCAGACTTTTGCTGAGTCTTCTGGCCTCCATCTTTCTCCCACGCTGGATGCTTCCTGCCCTCGAACATCAGACTCCAAGTTACCCCAGCATTCGCACTGTTGGACTTACGTGAGTGGCTTGCCAGGGGCTCTCAGGCCTTTGGCCACAGACTGAAGGCTGCACTGTGGGCTTCCCTATGTTTGAGGTTTTGGGACTCTGACTGATTCACCAATGGCTTCCTTGCTCCTCAGCTTGCAGAAAGCCTATCGTGGGACTTGACCCTGCGATCATGAGTCAATTCTCCCTAATAAACTCCCTTTCATCTATACATATATCCTATTGGTTGTGCCCGTCTAGAGAACCCTAACTAATACACCACCCTCACTGCTCCTGTTCTTGACTAAGCAGCTAGAGGCCACTAGGTGTGACACTGTCTTAAATTAATCCCCTGCAAAGCCCCTGTTTCCACATAGGGCCATATTGATAGGTATTGGGGGTTAGGACTTCCATGCTCTTTTGGGCGACACAATTCAATCCATAAGAGGAGTTGGCTAATTCACATCAAGTCCTGCCAGCAGCCTCTGAAGGTGCTAACCCCCCAGCCATATTCTCTGTTGCCATTATTTTTGCAGCTGTTTTACTTCCTGATGGACAAGTAGGCCTGATCCAGTAGGTTTTCACTGACAAGAGCAACGCCATGCCACTCATTCCGCCATGGTGTTTGCAGCTGACAGTTAGTGGTGAGCCTCACTGACTTGGTGAGATCATTCTTCGATCTAAATGGTTAACTGGGAGCTGGAGCTGACCTCCTCCTTCACACTTATTGGACAGACAGACAGACCCAGCCAAGAGGTCAAAAGTTCCAAATCTCCCCAAGTGCCTCAGGGCATGAGATTGGATTTTACTCCCATGGAATGAAATTAATTCAAAGGCTTCTTCATTTTCCATCGACCTTGCCAGGACATGCCATGCAGAAAGACTGGTTGGAAATTCTAGTCAGGCCCCAGCTTTGCCCGTTTTGAAATTGGTCCCCCTTCTTCTCTTTGATCCCCTTCTTCCTATCTGTAGGGAAGAAATTAAAAATATTCACCATTTTCCACCCATTTTCTCCTCTTTGAGGTTTCTGAACATGGCAGCTCTTTGGAAACCACTAGAGAAGTAGGCAGGTGCTGTTTCATTTGTGAGTAGAGAGGGGCCTGCGTGTGGCATTTTCGGATTCAGCACTCGCTGGGCTTCTCCCAATGTCCTTGATAAATAAATCATCTTTAAATGAGACAATCTTTCAATAGCTGAGCAGTGACCTAAAAAATTAAGGCTATTAGGAAATGGGAAACACGTCAGAGTCTGAGTCATAGGTTCTTTTTATTTTTCATGTATGTGTTGAATCTGTGTGAAATTCCTTCCCCCCAATTATAAATAGAAACCAATGTGCTTTTCAGCTGGGCTTTTTTTTTTTTTTTTTTTTTTTTTTTTTATGAGGTTTTTCCCACAGGCAAAAGGGATTTTCACTTTCAGCAAGAAGGGTTGCCAAAGACCAGGGGTCTGTAAGATGGACATGGACCTGGGGCCCCGTGTCTCCTCTCCAGATTCAGTCTTGGCGTGCTGTCCTCTGCCGGACACCCGGGCTTTTTTTTTTCTTTTGAGTCTCTTGCAGCTTAGAGAAAAACACCCCAAGATCAGAGTCAGAAGATGCAAGTCTAGCCCCGATCGCCGTGGCTCGCTGGTGATCCTGCGTGGAACCCGCCCTTGCTAATCAGTTATCAGTTGGCTCATCTGGTGCTGTTCCGCTCAATTGGCAGCTCAATTGGCCTCTGCGCTCAGAGTCTGAATATGCAAGATATGCAGAGAGGAAAAAATCTCCTCAGCTCTCGGAAGCCTGGATGGGAAGGCCATTGATGAGGGAAGAAGGACAGAGGAGGTGGCTTGGCGCTGGAGGACAAGGGAACCTCTTCCTCCGGGCACAGGGAAACACACAGGGACACTAGAGGTGGTGGGTGCATCAGGATCTGCCCGAGAGACTCAGAATCTGGCCACACAGATCCGCAATCCCTTTTCAGCAATTTCAATAACCCAAACACTGAAAACCTAATAATAATCAAAAAGCTCAACTGGCAGAAAACCTGCCACCCTGAACATGCATGAGACTGTCTTTAATCTCAGTTTATCACTCGGCATGAATGCTGAAACCCTCCCCACAGAACTGTTCATGAAAGGCTGCTCCAAACCCTGTGGGGAAGTGATATCACATGGGGTCTATGCACCATGTTACCTTCTACAACCTGTGAAAGTTCTGAATTATGCAGGCATCTGGCCCCAGTGGTTTCAAGTAAGGGTTTGGGGACCTGAAATAATCTCAGTTAGGATAGTCACCAGTAATCAAGTAACCCCATGCAAGGTATCAGAGTTGCAAAGTGCTGGTCTGCAGAATGAGCTGGAGATAGATTTTACTGAGTGACCACTGTGTTTTAAACCTTTGGGCGTCCTTTGTTGGCAGCAAGGTCATACCTAACCCCTGCTGCCTTTTTCCTTTAGGCACCTGCCTGCCCTTGAAGGCATCTGAGGTGACAACCCTGCCGTGTGAAACAATGTCCCTGCAAGGAGAGAAGTGATGGCTGAGATGGGCTCCCCAAATCGCCAGTCCTGTGTTCATTCTTTCTGCAAGCAATGGTAGAGTGATGGTTGCTTGCAATGTCTGTGATTTGAAAGCGGTGTTTAAGTGTTAGTGATTAGTAACGTGCTAGGTGGAGCCTTCCAGAGCTTAGTTACTTGCATTGCCAAATCTATTCTCCCGCTGGTGTTGACTGGGCACTTCTCGGGGTATCCTGAGTTGGTACTTCAGTGTCCTACTTCTGGTGCCATCTTCAGGGCTATGCAGCAAGTGGCCATGCTCTCAGACCTGTTTTACAGATGAGGAAGCCAAGACTCAAAGATGGTCCATCGCTTGCCCCGGAGTTCTCCCATAAAAAAGGAAGGGTTTGGGTTTCACCCTGGCCATCCTCCCAGGCTCCTTGGTAGCATGGGGCAGTGCTGTAGAATAGAAGGATGCTCAAGGATGCTGTTTTGAGATAAATATCTCAACTGAAAACCTGCAGCCCACGGCAATCTGCACTTAAAACACTGTTGAGAAATATTGTTTATTCTCGAGAAACGTTAAATTTACCCTGCCCCCATGGTCCCCTGTGGAGAATACCTTTTAGTTTACAATTAGTGGTAAGCAGGAAGCAGCTGCCTACTTGGTATATTTTTGCGTTATGAGTAAATACAGAACACCTGTTTATTAATAAGAATCACCTGTTTAAGAGAGACTAACTAAGTGAATCAGAATCTGCTGGGGGCCTTCAGCCTGGAATGTTGTCTGCCCCTGAGACTCTCAGCTCGGTAGGCTGTTGGACCACGGGACAGCCCCACGTTGCTGTTCCGTCTGAGTGTCTGCCTTTCATTGCCTTCAGCGCCGCCTGGGTGCAGGTCTCCCCGGCCAAGCTTGTGTTCAGTACAACATGACCTGATGCAGGTGGCAGCAGACAAGTCTTCCTCCTGCTTCCCGCCTGCGTCTCAGCCATACACGATCACTGAGAACACGCTGGGTGCCAGCAGTGGCTGCTGAGGACAGGGTGACAAGCAGAGGAAGAAGACACCTGTTCTGCAGGTTACAACCCACTGCTGTGACTCAGATGTCGAGGAAGCAGCAGAAGACATACGGGAGCTGATTCCAGCCAGTGGTGGGGGCTGCGGGAGTAGTCAGTGAGACGCGTCAGCTGGCTCTTAAGGAGGCAACGCCTGAGCAGAAAGGAGAGAGACGTGTCCTGGGCAGAGAGAACGGCACCAGCCAAGGCCTGCAGCAGAGGGCTGGGGCCCGCAGCGCGCTCCTGTCCACTGGACCCAGACGCTGAGTCGTGTCCTGGCAGCACCTGTTGGAGGTAGCTGGGAGACATTATCACCCATGGGGATCCACGGCACCCACACCCATACCATCATTCCATCATGTTACACCAGGAAAATGGAATGGGCCCTTCTAAGTAGTTCCCAAGAGAGCCAAAAATATTGGAGTTAAGACCGGGAGGCCTGGGTTTGAGTCCTTGCTCCACCTCTACTAACTGACTTGGCTTCGAATAAAGCCCTTTTCCTTCTCTCTTTATTTTTTGAGACGGAGTCTCGCTGCATCGCCCAGGCTGGACTGGAGGGCAGGGGCATGATCTCGGCTCACTGCAACCTCTGCCTCCCGGGTTCAAGGCTTTCTCCTGCCCCAGCCTCCCGAGTAGCTGGTACTATGGGCACATGCCACCACGCCTGGCTAATTTTTTGTATTTTTGGTAGCGACAGGGTTTCACTGTGTTAGCCAGGATGGCCTAAATCTCCTGGCCTTGTGATTCGCCCTCCTTGACCTCCCAAAGTGCTGGGATTACAGGCATGAGCCACCTCGCCTGGCCTCTTTTTAAAATCTGTTTTCTGTTCTGTAAAATGGACATCCAACACCTACCTGATAGTGTTCTTGTGAGAATTTCATGAAACAATGCAGAAGACTTACGTAGCTGCAAAGCACAGGAGGAAACGCATTCCTGATGCCGCTGCTGCTTGTTGTTGTAGATAATGATAAAGGGCGCTTTAAAAGGTGGAATGTTGACAGCAAAACGCAAACAGCCTTTTAGAACTGCAGCAGTGAGCTCAGATGGGAACATCTGAATGCTGACTCCTTGTCAATCTGAATCAGGCTGCTGTCAAAAGGTGGATTTCCAGTCAATGCTTGGTGCCCCCGACTCCACACACACTTCACAGGGACTTTGGGCAAGAGGCATAAACTCTCCAGCCTTCGCTTGTTCCCCTTTGGCATATGAGACCCACTTGGAGAAAGTGACTCCCTCAGGCCCACCCAGAGGGGACAGCTGCAGGTATGCAGTGCAGGGTTCCCCCACTACACCCTATAGCTGTGTCCCCATTCCTTCGCAGACCCCTCCCTCCACCTCCAAAATGCCCAAGTTTACCTCTTTCTCCAGAGCAAACTTCAGAAGCCAACCCCTTGTCACCACTGTGGACAGGAACGTGGACCAGCCACCTTGTTTCCAGCCTGGGGGAGAGGCATACAGTGGAAAGGACACGTAAGTGGGCACCTTCCTTGGGGAAGATTTCCAAATCTCTGTAAATGGAACTCTCTTTCTTGACCCTTTGCCCTTCTTCAGATGAGCTTTTAAACCTTTAAAAATACATGGTTTCACTTTCAACGACGCCCAGCTTAGAGCATGTTATTCTGGCTGGATCTCCCAGATCTGAGCCCAGTGATATTAATGAGTGAACTTCCCGTGAAGGCTCCCGGGTCAGAGCATCCGCCCAGAGGGGCATTGGTTCAGCTGGGATCTAGTGCGAGTTTCCAAGCCTGGAGCGGGGCGGCCCTCACTGTTTACACCCCAGTCTTACCCCAAATGAACTTTGATCTGTCTGAAATTGCAAAAGTATATGCCTGGTCCCCACTGCCAGATCCAGCTTTTGTGAGCGGCAGGCTTAATGCAATTTGAGGATCTCTGTTGAAGGAAAGATGACAAATAAAGTAGTTAACAAAGTGACTATTCAGAAAGGAAACCATAACAAATTGCAGGTTTTGAAAAGCTAACAAATACTGCAAATAGCACTGCATCTGCAAATGAACATATTGTCACTAATTCACTGCCTGACAGATGCGCACACGCGATGTCTTGTTTCTGCCGTGTGTTCTTGGACCTCCTATACGTATATACTTGAACATACTTCATAGGTGTCTCTCTTGCTAATCTATCACCCCCTCTGTGGCCAGAGTGACCTTTCTGAAATGGAAACCCGACCACACCACTTCCTTCTTGTAAGAAAACAGCCTGTAGGCATCCCTGCTCCTGTCACCATGAAGCCTGAAGCTTGTAACAGGGGCTCCAGACCATTACCTACCTATCCAACGCCATCCTCACCATCCCCTAACTCACACTCAAAGAGGCAGAGCTCCTAGCCCCTCCAACCCCTCAACTCTGCCTCAGTTTCTTTTCTCCACCGCATTCACTTACTGGCTCCAGGCCAACCTTTAGCTTACCCAGCGCCGCCTCCAGGAAGCCTTCCCTGACCTGCCCATCCCACACGCTTGATTGGTAACTCTTTGTGTGCACTTCCCTTGGATCCTGTACCCCTGTAAGAGATAGCTTACCAAACTGCTCTGTCATTTTTCATTTTCTTGGCCTCTCCCATGCTCTTCTCTGATGAGGCACTGGAGAAACAGATGAACAGGATACGGGCCCTGCTCTCACGGAGCTCTGGAAGTAACCTAGAGGGCAGATTCATGCATAGCCAATCACAGATCTGGGAACGCTGCTACAGGGGCAAAGAACAAGCTATCGATGTTGCAGCGACCCTCCAAGGAGCCCAAGAATTTCCTGAGTTGGAGAAGAGGGTCAGGGCAGGGGGATTCTAGAGGGGTGTGTGGGAGAGTAAACCTCACACCCAGCAGAGACGGCTCGGGGCTCCTCACAGGGAGGGATGGAGGGTGAGGGCTTCGGAGGTTGTCTGGAGCCTGCTGGGACTTGACGCCACTGACAGTGGGCACCGTGGAAAAATGTGCAGTGGGGAAGTGGCAGGGCCATGTCTTTATTCTAGGAAGATATCCTGGCAGCTAGGAGGGTGGTCTGCAGGGGCCAGAGTGGAGGTCGGAAGGCCAGAGAGGGGACTGTCAAATGTGGCGTCCAAAGCAATGCCTCCAACTTCCAGTGGAGAGAAGTCTCATTAGCGGAAAGAAAGGAATGGCTCCTGCCACTTAGACTGCAAAAAAACAACTTCAACACAAAATAAAGATTTTTGTAACTTCTGTTTTTGATTTTTCTAATTTCTGTGCTTTTTTTTTTTTTTTTTGTCTTCCTGGGCGTTCTTTGCATGCTTGGTTTTCATTTCAATTTTAAAATGAGTATTTTTCAGTAAGAGGTCAACGGCCTTGCCTCCCTGAAGCTGGTAAACCTGAGTTCAAATCCCAGCTCTGCTGTTTGCTGCCTGTGGTTCCTTCTCTGTGAAAGGGGAGCTTTCAGTCCCTCTCGGAAAGGGGCGAAAGGGGCGTTTGAAGACGAGGTCACGCCCAGCAGGCATTTACGAGGATGTGTAAGACATAGGAACCAAGACAACTGTTTTTAATATGCTTCTTATAAAGGCCAATTTTAGCTTTGTAAGCAATCCAGGCAAAGATAAGGTGTTGAGTTCTATCAAGAGAACAGAGAGACATTAATTCCAGAGATACGTCAGGGGTGAGGACGCCCTCACCTAATAGGTGACCATGTTGCCCATGAGAAAATACCTTTTCCAAATGGTGCTGTCCCTTCTATTTCTCTACAGGACAACAGAGTCTTCCTCCTGGAGCTCCTGAGAGAACAGGGGACTTAGTGGAAACACCACACACTTGGCTGGATCTTGTCAGGTGGAGACACTGAGGGCTGTTTCTTTCCAGTCCTGGAAGACTTGGAGCTCCTTCTCGGCAGCTTTGCTCGGCCTGCTTCGGAGCGGTAAGTCCAGCCCCTGCTGCCTCACCTTCGCAGGCTGATTCTTACTCCTCCTTCACTTCTCAGCTGTAGTCTCACCTTTGCAGCAAGGCCACACCCATCTGCCGTGGGGACCCTGGTCCCTCCTTGCGGCATCCTGTTTTATTCATTACCTGACTGGCAGTGCTCATTGTCTTGTCTTTTCCTTTTGAGACGAAGTCTCGCTCTGTAGCCCAGGCTGGAGTGCGGTGGTGTGATCTTGGCTCATTGCAACCTCCGCTTCCTGGGTCCTAGTTCAAGCAATTCTCCTGCCTCAGCCTCCCGAGTAGCTGAGATTACAGGCGTATTTTGTAATCTTAGTAGAGACGGGGTTTTGTGTTTTGTATTTTTAGTAGAGACAGGGTTTCACCATGTTGGCCAGGCTGGTCTTGAACTCCTGACGTCATGATCCGCCCGCCTCAGCCTCCCACAGTGCTGGGATTACAGGCGTGAGCCGCTGTGTCTGGCCAGTGGTGCTCATTTTCCTGTTTACTTGCAAACTGATTCCTCTCACCGTCCCTCCCTGGCAGATGCACCGTGCACCACCGCATCTTCAGCACCGAAAACATTGCCCGCAACACGGCGGATGCTGAGGAAATACTCTTGGCTGGGTGAGCAAATGCCTGTGAGCTGGCTTTTTCTTTTAATAACAGAAGGTTGTCATTTTTCTCGGTAGTGCATTAGGATAAGCCTACCTTTGTAATGATTGTGTGGTTTTCCACGGTGAATATTTATTACAATGTGTTGAACCCTTGGTTGTATTGTCCGGCATTTCTGAGGATAATCTTTAGATATATTTACATGGTAATTAATAGGAGATTAGGTATTAGAATTTGTATGGTTTTCCGGAAGCTTGTGATAACCGATACAAAGTTGGAATAAAGCCCCAGATTATAACAAAGCTTCTTCAGGTATGGCCTCCCTTCCGCTGCTGTGGTGACAGAGTGTGAATAGATGCTTGTTTTCCTAGAGCACAACGTGAGCCTCCTGCTGACCATTTTCCCTGATACCGGCTCCTGGCACCCACATTTCACTCCTCCCCATTTCTCTAAGTTCCACATTCCTGATGGGTGCACCTCTCCAAGGATGAGGCTGGGCTTGGGGAAACCAGGGGATGGCCAAGAGTCAGTGAGGAAAGATGAGTGTTGCAAACTCCTACTCAGCCTGCAGTAATCCTCGTCCAGTCTGCACACAGTGGCAGCCTTTGGGCGCTGGTGACCCAGGGGTCCCATTCAGCCATCCACCGCCAGCTTTGCTGTCTTGGAACCCATAGATCTGAGAGCGACCTGTGGTCTCAGGGTGTCTCCAGTCGGGCAGACAGAGTCGAAAAGACTCCTGTCCCCATACGAGTTTCTGTTTGTTACCCCCACAGGTACGTGTTTCTTTCCTTTGGTGGGGAGTAAAACTCATGCAGTAAGGGAGAATTGAAAATGTCGATGAACATATTGATAACCAGTTAGATCCTGGAAATACATGCTATGTCTTATTTACCCACGCTTAATCTGGTTGAAAGAAAACTGTTTCTAAACTTCTACGTCACGGTCCCCGATGGCGTCGTGTGTTCCATCTGTACTGTTATCCTCCCCCTAATATTTCTTCTTTAAATCGTCTGATTTTCTGACTTTATCTTATTTTAAAAGAACAATTTTACGGCATAGACCTCCATGAAAATAGTTGTTTCTCATCGCCGTCAGAAGCTACTATAAAAAGAGAGGCAAGAAACCATACCACCATTGTCAAAGTCTCCCTAGACGCTGTGGCTTGCCCGAGGCTTGGAGCCCAAGCCTGCTCTAGCTTGCTAAGGGAGGTGCGGGGAGAGTGCTTGGGGCTCTCTCCTGGATGTCAGCGGGGTAATTAGAGAACTTCCCCTGTGATTGTCAGTACTGCCGAATGTTTCCCTGAAGTCATTGAGCAGGTGAGATGAGCCCCACCCTGAGTGCTCGGCTGGAACTTCCCAGAGCCCGACCTGGGTGTTTTGAGGTAGTGGGCCCTCTGTGGCTCTCTGTGGTTACGGAGGGATGAGAGGACCCTCTCACCTCCACATCAGCACCCCCTCCACTGTGTGTTCACAGCCAGATTCTCCACGTTCCACATTCCTGATGGGTGCACCTCTCCAAGGATGGGGCTGGGCCTGGGGACACCAGGAGATGGCCAAGGGTCAGTGAAAAAACATGAGCATTGCAAACTCCTGCCCAGCCCACAGTAACCCTCGTCATCAGCCACCCCTCTGTCCATCTGCTTCGGAGCTGCCAGTCCACCGCTCCCCCTGCACCAATTATCTGCTTATTAAAAAAAAGACAGTTTTGAATTCTAGAGTAAGGTATGCTGGATGAGCCCTGTGACTTGCTGGTCACCGCCCCTGCTTGCCGTTGGAGTACGCCCTACAACAGAGCTTCATTTCATTTACTCTGATAAAGAGATCACATCCCAGAGTTGCTTGAGCTTCAAATCAGACAAGATATGTAGAAGTGTCAGGCAAATAACTACCAATTCTACAACTCTAGGTGGATGGCAGAGGCACGGGCCGGCAGAGGGAGGAGCTTGGTCAGGGTGGAGGGTGTATGGCTTACTTGTCTGTTTTTTTTTTTTTAAGCAGTCTGCGTCCGATGAAAACGTTGCTCCTGTCAGTCAAGGTCAAAGATGTTTAATTTCTGCTTCTGTAAATAAATATTTTAAGGTTTCTCATGGTGTGGTTTGTTTCAGAAAGGAGGCTTTCCCTCCTTTGTTTTCATTGAAGACATAGAATCATCAGACCAGCAAGCAGTACAGCTTGCCCTCCCAGAGCGTGGGAGCAGAAACCCTGAGTGGCAATCCCAGGCCTGCTCCCAGGCTGGACCAGATGGGGGCTTGTGGGCCAGCAGGTGTGGCTCATCCATGTGGCTTTGTGGTGAGGCAGGACAAGCTGTTATAAGAATCTAGGGTGCCAGTCTTAGCAAGAGCAAATGTGGGTTCTTCGCTTCGTGGGCTTGAGGCAAATGCAGTGGGTCAAGGTGTCCGAGCGGCCTTCTGAGGGCAAGACTGTCCCACCCTAGGCCCTCCCTCCTGCCCAGGGCAGCAGCTTGGCTCTCCTGAGAGTGAGGGAGGGGTAGGTGGAGCTGGGGAGACAGGACAGGAGCCAGCCAGGGAGGTGGGGAACATGGAAGGCTTAGAAGAGCTGGGGAGGAAGGCGCCGTCTTTAAGCCAGGCTCTCTGCTCCCTGCACTTGTTGATGGGAGAACCCATCATGTTACAAGGACAGTGAAGGAAATGGCCTGTCTAGACACATGTCTAATGACCCGGCTGTGAAAATCCCCACCAGAATGTGTGCCACATGGAGGATGCCCTGATGCCACATTCATCTGAGCCCTGCCGGGCTGCTGGGCATCATCTGGTAATGCGCTGGAGCTGGACTGAACCTGCTGCACCCCTTCTAGCTGGGGAACCTGGCGTGTGGTGGTGGTTGGTTGTGTTTTTTTTTTTTAGTTTTGAAGCTTCTTGAGGCTTGGTTTTGTCATCCACAGAACAGACTTCCTGTCTTGAGCATCTGCCATGTCTAGGCTTTCCAGCAGCAGGTAAACAGCATTGCCCTTTGCCTCCTGCTCCCAAAGTGAGTTTCCCAGTGTCCCTTGCAGGAAGGCGGGAACATGTCATGCTCTGGTTCAGGAGGAGGCAACATGGGTGCAGGCTTGGGCGAGGGTGGTGCTGGTGGGATCTGACTCTGTGGGTTCGGTCACGGCTGCCGAGGCCCATCATAGCGCTGTGATGCCACCTCCCAGAGGCCTTAGCCATGACGTCTTTACTAGAGCACACTGCAGTGGGATCTAGGCATTGCTCCTGGTTTTCACATATCCCAGAGACTGTGTAAGAGAAACTGCTAAGTACATTCCCTTTTCTGTGTCAGCTTGCTCAAGTGGGTTCTGTGACTGCAACTGCAAATCCTGACTCCCACACTGTCTCACAGGGGGGTTCCAAAGAGGAATCATGGTTGTGAGTTGCGCAGCATAACTCTCTGCACACAGTAGGCACCCCGTATATAATTGTTGAATGAATGAAAGAATGAATTCGTGGAAAGACAGCATGGGGCAAGGTGTCCTGTACCTGGGAACTACTCACTATGTGTTATTAGGACTGACCACGGCTATTATGAAATAATTATGATGCAGCCTTGAAAATAGCGAGCAGCCTGCATGCATCTGTGCAGCCAAAGAAAACATGAGTCACTGCCATAACCATCAGGGTTGTTGCCAGCGTCCAGGCCCAGGTAGCATTTCTCTGTGGCTTTGAGGTTAAAGCAACTAACTGTGTGGAGAGCTGATACGTCTCAGACCGGAGGCTTTAACTCTGGGGTGCAATTTACTATGACTCCTTTCATCTCTGCCATGGCGGCTGGTAATGTCTGAATGCTGGTGGAGTCAGAGCTCCCGGCAGAAGAGCGGTAGAAAAACAAGATCAAGGTCACACAAAAGAGGGTTGTGTGTTCTTGTGGCAAACCTAGTCCTCCCTGGCTGATAGAATAATCTAAAGGAAATCGTCGAATCAGGTGGAGCGAGGCGCTTCAAACTCTGTCCAGAAATTGACTTTATTTTTCTCTTCTCTGTGGGTTTTGAATCAGAATCTCTTTCCAATTCATGTTGAGTTAAATGTCTTTATTCTCTTTGGTTTAATAACCCAGAGCAGAAAGGCATGATGAGGGCGTCTCTGATCACAATTGAATCTAGATGGTGAAAATGCTCTTGCTGGACTCTGCTGGTCTTCATCATAAAGCCATGGGAAGCTATCAGTATCAATATTCTGCCTTGTTCAGAAAATCTCCTAAGAAAGGTCCTGGTTTGGCCGTCTGTGATGGCTTGAGTGAAACTCTGTGCGGCATCAAGTAGGGCCTGCATTCCTTCATGTTATTTTTGGTGTGGGTGAGCGAGGTTTGTTCGTGAGAATCTGACTATTGAAAACAGGCAGTGCAGATAAATGAATGGCTATCTCTGGTGCACGCTTTGGGTATGTTCCAGATGTGTCAACTTGTAAACAAAGGAGGTGTCTGCTCCATGCTGGGGACCGTGTGGGCAGCTGGGTGACTGTTGATGGGTGGAGGTTTATACAGCAGTGTCCCATAGCCCTGGGTGCTGCCTGTGACTGCCACTCCTCTCCGACAAGGTTCCAATAGGAATGGTAGAATTTGAGTTCTGCATCACAGGTTGTTTTGTTCACTTCATGCCCTTGGAGGCTTGGTGATTGGTCTATGAATAGATGATTAGTACTTTGGCCTTATGTATTAATTGACTGCCCCTAAAGATCTGGAAAAATGGGCCAGGCACAGTGGCTCACACCTCTAATCCCAGCCCCTTGGGAGGCCAAGGCTGGTGGATCACCTGAGGTTGGGAGTTTGAGACCAGCCTGACCAACATGGAGAAACTTCATACCTATTAAAAATGCAAAATTAGCTAGGTGTGGTGGCGATGCCTGTAATCCCACTCCTCGGGAGGCTGAGGCAGCAGAATCGCTTGAACCTGGGAGGTGGAGGTTGTGGTAAGTGGAAGTCGCACCATTGCACTCCAGCCTGGGCGACAAGAGCAAAACTCCATCTCAAAAAAATAAATAAATAAAAATAAAAATAAATCTGGGAAAATGGATTTCAGTCTGATTCAGGGAAATGTTCAGGAATTTTCCGAAAAGACAAACCATATGGCAAAATGTGGTGACTGTCTTCACAGTGCCTGTGGGTGGATCTTTGATGCCAAGGACTGGGTCATAGTTAAAGATCTTGGCTGTCGAAGGTGAAGAATGTGCACTGCCCCTTGGAGACCACACCGTCACCCCCAGAGCCCCAGGCTCTGCAAATTCAGGATGTGCCTGGTAACCTGCTCCACCCATGACCCTTCTCACATCAGAAAATGGCATCTCCATGGAACCAAAAGCTTGAACTTGCCCCAAGTCTTCTGTTTGGGTCACACCCCTCCGTCCATCAGAAAACGGTGCCGGTTCTACCTTGAGAATCTAACTGGGATCCACCCCTTCCCGTCAATTCCGGGTACATTCTAGAGAGGCCCGCTTAGTTCAGTCCCCTTCTCACTAGTGCCTGGGCCCTTCTGAACCTCCTCTGCCCAGTCCATTCTCACATGGCAGCAGGAGATGCTCTGAAAATACAGTCAGGTCTGGTTCCTCCTCCATTCAAAATCCCACAACAAGTCAAAGCCAAATTCCCACCATGTCTCCAAGGATGGTTCTCAAATGCTTCCCCAGGGGACATTTGGCAGTGTCTAGAGGCAGTTTTGGTTGTCAGAAACAGGGAGGAGAGGATGCTACTGGATCTAGGGGTAGAGGCCAGCAATGCTGCTCAACATCCTACAATACACAAAGCCCCGCCACAGAGAAGCCGCCGGCCTGAGGCCAGCTGTGTCAAAGCTGAGGAGACTTGACATAGAAACTGTCGTTTGCTGTTGGCCTGGAATCATGAATAGGGCAGGGCCTTCTTGTGTAATCTAACAGAAAGTGGCCAAAGGTATTTGTCCTTATTTTTGCCATCTCTATTGCATATAGGAGGGGCCAGGAAAGGTGATTGCTCTTAGTTAGGAATGCATCGAGCTACAACTAAAAAAACCTCAACTGTGACTTGAACAAATTGATGTATCAGAGCTCTTTTTTAAATGCTTTTTCACCATATAAATGTTTAGAGCTACTTCAGGGCCATTATGCTCACTTAAAAGTGTCATCATGGATCTCTGTCCTTGGGATTTCCTGCCCTGCCATCCTTGACAGTTGACCCTCTTGGCCCTCACGCCTGGATCATGGCTTCCATGATCCAGGCATGAGGAAGGGAAAGGGGGAAAAGCATAAGACCAAGCATGTCTTTCTCTTTTTAAAATGTGTTTCCAAAATCTCTATGCAGTTGCTTCCATGAATGAGACTCTCTGGAAAATACAGATTTCAGTTTTGCCATCTTAAATAAAAACACCTTAATAAAAATATTGAGAGGGAATCATCAGCATTTGAGATGCTTCACAACCACTGACTAGGACCATAAGAGCACTTTATGAACTTCTGGTTAAGATGAACTTGTTCTTGCTTGAGGTCCTCTGACTCTGGTCTATGGAACTATTCCCCTCCTGGTCAGCTTGCCCCCAAAACTCAGCATCACATGGTCAGTGCTTAGTAATAAAAAATACATCTTTTCCTCAAGGAAATACTTCATCACAGAAGTCCAAGTTTACGTCTAGAACCAGAAATACTATTTGACCCAGCAATCCCATTACTGGGTATATACCCAAAGGATTAGAAATCATTCTATAAAGACACATGCACACATGTGGATTGCAGTACTGCTCACAATAGCAAAGACTTGGAACCAACCCAAATGCCCATCAATGATAGACTGCATAAAGAAAATGTGGCACATATGCACCATGGAATACTATGCAGCCATAAGAAAGGATGAATTCTTGTCCTTTGCAGGGACATGGATGAAGCTGAAAACCATCATTCTCGGCAAAGTAACACAGGAACAGAAAACCAAACCCCACATGTTCTCACTCATAAGTGGGAGTTTAACAATGAGAACACATGCACACAAGGAGGAGAACATCACACACCTGGGCCTGTCGTGGGATGGGGGGCTTGGGGGGGACAGCATTAGGAGAAATACCCCATGTAGATGACAGGTTCATGGGTGCAGCAAACCACCATAGCATGTGTATACCCATGTAACAAACCTACACGTTCTGCACATATACCCCAGAACTTAAATTTTATACACACACACACACACACACACACACACACACACACACACAAAGTGCAAGGTTACCTCAGACCTTCAAGGTCACCCCCGTTTCCTAGGTAACATCTCGGATCAGCATTTACCTGAAATATCTCCGGTAATGGGGACTCACCAACCTAAAAGATTGCTCCAGCCTCAGGGGAACCTCTGTTTCTTCATATCCAGTGAGAATTTTCAAACCTTGAACTCCACTCACTGCCTCCAGTTCTATCCTTGAGGAGATCTAATGCTTCCAGGTTACAGAAGCCCCGGGATGGGTAATAGCCCGGGAGGGATGCCATCCACATTTTACATTTGAGGATACTGGGGTGCTGAATGTGAGCTTCCGATGCAGACTTCATGGTAATTCAGTGTTTTCTCCACTAAAATGATAGAGGACAAGGGCAGACCACACCCTAACCTTCCCTATACTTTCACACTACAGCAGAGAAGGGTCTTGGCACAACCTTGCAGCCCACACCTGTACCGTACCCTGCTGTGGTCTGGCATGAGGCTGGGTCTGGGGCTAGATTTATGAAAACGCAGGTCCTGACTTGGGGAGATACCCAGCCTGGTTGGGGAGGCTGATGGGTGTGGCAGGTGACCTGGGTGCTTTAAGAACATGAAGGAAGTAGATGTAGTCTGCCTGGGGGCATCACAGAGGGCTTCCTGGAGTCAGTGACATGGTTTGTGTCCACAACCTCCCTTTACTAAGGATATGATGACACCCTGTGCTTCCAGCTGGGGGCCCAACTCTTTCGACTCCTGCTAGAGTATCCTTGCACGCAATCTTCCCAGAGGTGGTGGGAAGAAGGTGGCCTGAAATAGCACCCTTATAGGTGAGAAATGTTCTAAATCTACACAGCTGTGATGTTTGCACAACTCCAGGAATATGCTAAAAACCATGGCATTGGCCAGGCATGGTGGCTCACACCTGTAACCTCAGCACTTTGGGAGGTCAAAGTGGATGGATCACCTGAAGTCAGGAGTTCAAGACCAGCCTGGCCAACATGGTAAAACCCTGTTTCTACTAAAAAAAATATAAAAATTAGCTGGGTATAGTGGCAGGCACCTATAGTCCCAGCTACCTGGGAGGCTGAGGCAGGGAGAATTGCTTGAACTCAGGAGGGTGAAGTTGCAGTGAGCCAAGATTCCACCACTGTGCTGCAGCCTGGGTGACAGAGCGAGACTCCATTTCAGGAAAAGAAAAAAAGAAAAAAAACATGGCATTGTGCTTTTTAAGTGGAAGTACGTTACAGTGTGTGAATGTGTTTTTAAAATTTTGCCGAGATTTTATTTTATTTTTTTTGAGACAGGGTCTTGCTCTGTTGCCCTGGCTGGAGCACAGTGGCATGATCTTGGCTCACTGCAGCCTTGATCTCCTGGATTCAATTGATCCTCCCATCTCAGCTTCCTGAGTAGCTGGGGCTACAGGTGGACACTACCACACCCAGCTAATTTTTGTATTATTTGTAGAGATGGAGTTTCACTATGTTACCCAGGCTGGTCTTGAACTCCTGGGCTAAAGCAATCCTTTGGTCTCTGTCTTCCAAAATGCTGGGATTACAGGCATGAGCCACCATGCCTGGACAAGATTTTATTCTCTAACCCACACCTGGTTAACTCACAAAACCCAGCTGTGTTCATTCTGCCCATTGGCGGTCTCTCTGGGAGTGGGCATCTCAAGTCCCTGCAGTGGTGCCCCTCACTCAGATTTCTGTTCATCTCTTTCCCATCAATTAGCAACTTGGCCATCACCCTGTCACCCACCCACAAGAACCCCTGTACCTCTCTGATAGCCTCACACGTGATTTGGGGGCCATGCTGGGGACACTTGGACAGCAGTCCATTCTTTTTTCTGCTCCAAGTGTGGTCCCCAACCAGCAGTGCCAGCATCCCCGGAGGGTGTTAAAAATGCAGAACCCCAGGCCGCACCCTTGATAGGCTGAATCAGAATCTTCATTTTAGCCAGATCCTCAAGTGGTTGGAATGTACGTGAAAGCTGGAGAAGCCTTGGTCCAGGGAGCCACTTCTCAAACCAGGCTGCACACGGGGGACCTTTAAGGAACAGACGTGGGACTCCTACCTCCAGAGTCTCCAGGGATTTCATTGCTTTGGGGGGCAGCCCTTGTGTGGCAAAGTGGTAACAGTCCCCAGGTGACTCTAACATGTAGCCTAGGTTGAGAAGCCCCGATCTGGTGCACACACAAGTTTTGCTTTATGTGGTTATTTTGTCTAAAGCCAAAGTGGTTCATTAATCCTGATATTGTCTCCACCCTTCAAAACCCAGCCTGACAAATCCCTGCAGTGGGTCTCCCCCGCACAACACTGGCTCACTCATGTCATTTCATCTTCACCCAGCAATCTCTGCCCACCATTGTTAAACCTGGCCCCGGCCACACCAGGGTTCACGGAGATTGTCCAAATACTGAACTTCAAACAAACAAAAAGAAAATAACACTTGCTAATCCTTTGTGATAAGCTGCCTTTATCAGCCCCCTTTGCTCTCGGCTGGCACGGCTGGTCAGATGGCTCTCGGTGACATGCCGTACATAAACACCACCTGTTTGTGCAGGATGACACCGGGCTGGTCCTGCTACTGGTGTTATCGTGAGGAAGCACTAGGCTGGGTGTGTGAGTATTTGGACGAGGCTCAGGGAGTATGATAACAGTGCGTTGGACCTGCCCCAGGGGTTGCTGAATCACAACCTCGGGGCTTTGTGGAGACCTGCTGGGTCGTTGCTTCCTGGAAGGTAGATCGCTGAGAAAGGGACTTTCACTTCTTCCTGCCTCGGTGGCTCCCTTTCCAGTGTCTAGACTTTGCGTTCACAATGGTAAGCGCCTTCCGGATTCCATTCTCTACTTGCTGCCAGTTTCCGAAGCTGCATATCTAAATTGGGATTTCCTGGATTCCCAGAGTCTTGGGTTGGAAGGGGCCCTTTTTGGGCGAGTGGTCAGAATGCACTGTCTGAAACCAAGCTGTCCCCGCTCCCTGCCGCATCTGAGCCTTATATGCTGGGACGTATGTCTGAGAACAGAAAGGTTGTTTCTCATTTCCAGGGTCCCCTTAGGAGGGATTTTGTGCAATGGTGGCAGCAGCCTTTGCCACCATTCTCTGGGTTTTGCAGAGTTGGAAAACACTACAAACGTGGTGTGCATGTTCTCTGAGATGGTGGAGAGTCTAGAGCTCTTTCTCCTCGTGCCTTAAGATGCATTTGAGTCCCCTGGGATCTCATTAAAATGCAAATTATGGTTCTCTGTGTTTGGGGTGGGCCTGGGATTCCGATTTCTGACAAATTCTGGGTGATGCTGCTACTGCTGCTGTGGGGATGACACCTTAGTCGGGAGGAAGATCCCAGACTTCATTTTCTTGAGGCTGAAATCAAAGAGAGAGGAGTCAATGTGTTCCTTCCCCACCTCTCATTCTTTGAAGACTCCAGGTTCTTGTTTGGGCTCCAGCTAAGGGTGGATGGGCTGTGAAAGGGTTACAATGATGGTCTCCTAGGTTGGTTACAAGGAGCCACTACTGCAGGGATTCCCAGCTCTGTGCAGTCCACTCTCCTTGAATCCAGTTGGGATTGTGACCCACTTTAATAAAAGGGCTGCCAGGGGGCTGTGTCCATTCCAAGCCTCTATTTTAAGAGGTCCTAGAAGCTCCTGCTTTTGCATTGTAGAGACCTCTGAGCTTCCATATAAGAAGTCTGGCCACATGTTGGAGAGACCACATGGAATGGCCACATGGAAAATGAGTAGCACTGAGACCTAGACAGACAGCACTGCTACTGCAGCTGAACACAGCCCATTCTTTTTTTTTTTCTTTTTATAAATGAACTTTATTTTTAAATCCACATATCACAATTTCATAATATCTTATTAGTACAACATCAGATTAATTTACTTGTGACAGTTTTATTTTCAACAGCAAATGTCATTGACAAGTCACACGTTCAATGATTAGAGAACATTAAAAATCAGTAACATGTTGTCCTTGAGCACAGCCCATCAACTTACCAGTTAAATGTAGCCACACAAACAACCACCTGCAAAAGAGCAGATGAATCACCATGCTGAGCCCAGGCTGGGCTGCAGAATCCTGTGCAAATAAGACAGTGGCTGTTTTCAACCACTGGCCCTCAAGGTGGTTTGTTACACAGTGATAGATAACTGAAACGGTGACATATGATTTATCATTCAAAAGGATATTTTGATAGTGAAAAGTGGTACTATTAATCATTACCCCATAGCAACAACATACCACAGGACTATCCCAGGAAAGATAGAACATGTAGTTGGTCAGCCTCATGATGAAGAGCTCTGTGACCAATCAATAAACATCTCCCTATGTGTGGGGTACACTTCCCACTGCAAGTGGTAGGAACCAAGCCCTAACTGGCTTAAATCAAGGAGACCACCTGTGGACTCAAAATTAGAAAGCCCGGGAGCAGTCTCACTGGGGGCAAGTCTCCATCCCCAGGTTCCCACATTGTCAGGGCTCAGTCCCTCTCCATTTCTGCCTTTCTTTTCATTGGTTTAATTTTTATTCTCAGCACTCTCTTGATGCAGCAAGGTGATCCCCTAGCAACTTCAAGCTTGCCTTAAATTCCAGTCTCACCAGAAACCTGGGCCTGGGTCTTGTGGTATTGACAGGCAGTGCTGGTTGCTCACCATGAGCCAGTCCCTGCAGGAGGAGTAAGTGAGGCTCTGATTGGTATGTGTGTTGCAAGGATACCTCAGATCCAGGGGTGGGTCAGTCCCATCCTTCCATCTAGGGCAGGGTGGGTGGTCACTCAGGAGAGCTTGGGCCTGTTTGAGACCTGGGGATTGGAGGGTGTGTAGGCACAGAGAGCAGTTTTTCAGTGTGTGTGGTTTCCCAAGTTCTGCACTCCATGGGGTTGCTGCTTTTCATGAGGTATAAACTATTCCTACAAAGCCCCTATTAAAACCAAGCTGCAGCCCTGGTTGTGGCCAGAGGCCCATGGCAGTGCTAGGGAAGTTCTCACTGGGTTTCCAGGTTCGGTCCAAGCAGTTCACAAGTGCAGCTGCTGAGAAGAGAGGTTGTCCATGCTGGGGTTTCACCAACTTGTACACAAAGCCTCAGAGGTGAGTGAGGGATCTCCCGTTAAAAGCTCAGTCCTGAGACTTTCTAGAGCAAACTGATCCCAGCCCCTCTCTGAACTCAAACCAGAGAGAAGAAAGATGGCTCCATCCGTGAGCTCCTACCCAACATGCGGTGTGAGCCAGAATGTTCACTGTGGGGAGGTGAACAAGATGAATGACTCAGAGCTGGAGCTGGACAGGAGCCTGATGTTCCACCAGCTCTGCTAGGCACTGGAAGAGGGAATCATCAGCAGGAGAGTTTTCGCTTCCTCATTTTGCTGTTTGTGAGCAGGACAGTGAGTATCTAGCTGCCCGGAGCTTTCTCCGCACACCCTGGTTGTGGCCAGAGGCCCATGGCAGTGCTAGGGAACTTTCTCCGCACACCCTGGGCTCCAGCCACACTGGATTCCCACAGTCCACAAAGGAGTCGTGCTTGCTTCTGGATTGGGGACTTTCCCTCCCTTTCCCTTGGCTAGGAAAGCCCTAAAGGTTCACTTCAACTGAGTCTCTCTCAGCTGCCCCTGGTCTTAGCTTGCAGTTTCAGTGATCTGTCGCTGTATTGCCAGATGGGTTACCTTAGTGGCTTGAAGCAATGTTCATTATACCTTACAGTTGTGAAGGTTGGCTGGGCTCAGTTGGGCGGTTGCTCTAAATGCAGTCAGAGGATGGCTAAAGCTGCCTCGCCTGAAGGCTCGGCCTTGCTGGACATCTAGGAGGCTCAGTTATGTGGCTAGGGACAGTCAGCTGGGGCTGTGCAAGGAAACACTTATGTTTCTCTTCTTCCAGGAAGCCCTCCCTGTCACCCCGCCAGGACCCTCCCCTATCTTGTTCATAGAAACATTTAGTAATATCTTTGAAATCAGCCTCCCTTAGCTTTGGCTGCATGACAATATTGTCTGGGAAACTTTGGACAAATATCCACACCTGGACCCTGCCTCCTGAGATTCTAGCTTCATTGGTCCGTGGTGGGGTCAAGGTGACTTTCAGAAGCTTCCTAGGCAATTCTGTGCACAGCCAGGGCTGAAAACAAATGGATGAATGAATTTACAAGTGCTTCATTGAAATGGAGTATCCTGGCTAAACACTACAAGCACAGCAATTTAGAAAATAAATATTTAGAAACTAAATACTGATAGGGCAGCCAAGTGGGAGAACAACAGGAAGACATGAGTAGTATAAGAAAATAAAAATATGGAAAGACGGTCACAATGGGATCAAAAAAATGGGAGGTTTTTTGTCAAGTGAGACTATGATGAAAAATGAAAAACTATGGTGGAGCCTCAGCTTCTGGACAGGGTTAAAAGTAAAGAGGGCAAATGCTCCCTCCAAAACAGGGCCCTTGGAGGGTTCCCCTTCTTCCTTCATAGTATCACTTAAAGTTCATGACAGACACAGAAAACTCTATGTTCAACAAATACATTTTTTCTGTCTACTAAAGTAGTAAACAACTTAAAAATATGTCAAGATGCTTCATAATATTTTCTTTAGAATTAACCATCTAAAATATTTCTGTATGAAAGACATAGTGTGTACAGACACAAACACATACATGCAGAGTCTATTAGGGTAGGAGAGTTCATCCAGACAGAAGTCCCTCGTAGCTTGCCACAGGGCTCTGCACTTAGCTCTTGTTTTATAAAAACTTGGCTGAGGCCAGGTGCGCTGGTTCACGCCTGTAATCCCATCACTTTGGGAGGCCAAGGTGGACAGATCATGAGGTGAGGAGTTCGAGACCAGCCTGGCCAACATGGTGAAACCCTGTCTCTACTAAAAATACAAAGATTAGCTGGATGTGGTGGCACATACCTGTAGTCCCAGCTACTCGGGAGGCTGAGACAGGAGAATTGCTTGAACTCGGGAGGTGGAAGTTGCAGTGAACTGAGATTGCACCACTGCGCTCCAGCCTGGGCTACAGAGCGAAACTTCATCTCAGAAAACAAAACAAAATAACAACAACAAGAAAACTTGGCTGAAGACAGACTATTGCATCAAACTGTAAGATTCACTAAACTCAGAAGAAAATTTCATGACATGGGTGAGAATGGTAATTTTTCAACAGATGGTGAACAGTTGGACTCAATGCATCTACAAAAGTTCACAACTTATGACCTGGCGTTTGAGGGGTGCCTGATAAATGTTTATCAAATAAAGAATTTCAATAAGTTGAAATGAAGGGCTCAGAGTTTCACAGAGACAAATGTACAGTCCTTCATTGACATTTAAAATCCAATTGCACTAGCACGGAATGCAGATGACCTGTGTTGAGATCAATGCTATCCCATGGATTCAACCTCTAAGTCCATTCTTCCAGACAACTCAGAAACTAAAGCCAGTTCCAGGCTGCACTCTCCCTGACCATGCTCTGTGGAATAGCCCCCTCCAGCCACGCCTTGTCTGATGCCAGTTTATCCTGGGAACACTTGGATGGGAAGGTAGCAGAAGAAACCAGGCAAAGCACAGGAACCCTGAGTCTCCCCAATTTGTTCTCTTTGCAAGTTCCATCAAGAGTCGGCTGGGGGAGAAATGAGGTTGTGGCTGAAATGAAGTTTTAAATCAGAGTTTTCCAACCTTTCCAAGTATGACATCAGAAAAGGATGCCATGGACTCTTCAGGATAGCAATCCTGAAGATTTAAGGCCTGATGATCTGATTTAATATGTGTGTATTGAGAAAATGTACACTGACAAAAATGCCTTCTGCGAATTCCATAACACTCTTCAATGAAGTTTAGTAAACCAGTAATGGGAACAGCATATACTGTGAAAATAATAGTCCAATTCATATGTACAAGACCGTATTTTCTCTAGGATGCTTTTGCTATTAGGTAAGAAAATGTCTGTTTTTAGAAAATGATGACTATTTAAGTGTTTAGGAAAGAAATGATGTGTAATCTGGGAAGCATGGCAAAGTATTGAAAACTTGAATGTAGTTAGTAGGTTTATGAAAGCTCATTAGACTATTTGCCTACTTAAGGGTTTGAAAATCTTTATAATAAAAAATTTGAATGAATATAATACCTGGCCCACACATTCAGACTTCCTTAAAATGATTTTGTTCCCTCTCGATAGTGACATCTGTAGCCACACATTGGAACCAGTGGATTTAGATTACTGGCAAATGCCTGTCATTTAGGTTTTTTTTTTTTCCCCATTTATTTATTTTATTGCATTTTAGGTTTTGGGGTACATGTGAAGAACATGCAAGATTGTTGCATAGGTACACACGTGGCAGTGTGATTTGCTGCCTTCTCCCCTATCACCTACATCTGGCATCTCTCCCCTTGCTATCTCTCCTCAGCTCCCCACCCCCCACCGTCCCTCCCCTATTTCACCCCAACTGACCCCAGTGTGTAGTGCTCCCCTCCCTGTGTCCATGTGTTCTCATTGTTCAACACCCGCCTATGAGTGAGAACATGCGGTGTTTGATCTTCTGCTCTTCTGTCAGTTTGCTGAGAATGATGGTTTCCAGGTTCATCCATGTCCCTACAAAGGACACAAACTCATCATTTTTGATGGCTGCATAATATTCCATGGTGTATATGTGCCACATTTTCCCTGTCCAGTCTATCGTCGACGGGCATTTGGGTTGGTTCCAGGTCTTTGCTATTGTAAACAGTGCTGCAATGAACATTCGTGTTCACGTGTCCTTATAGTAGAACGATTTATAATCCTTTGGATATATACCCAGTAATGGGATTGCTGGGTCAAATGGAATTTCTATTTCTAGGTCCTTGAGGAATCGCCACACTGTCTTCCACAATGGTTGAACTAATTTACACTCCCACCAACAGTGTAAAAGTGTTCCTATTTCTCCACATCCTCTCCAGCATCTGTTGTCTCCAGATTCTTTAATGATCGCCATTCTAACTGGCGTGAGATGGTATCTCAATGTTGTTTTGATTTGCATTTCTCTGATGACCAGTGATGATGAGCATTTTTTCATATGTTTGTTGGCCTCATGTATGTCTTCTTTTGTAAAGTATCTGTTCATATCCTTTGCCCATTTTTGAATGGGCTTGTTAGTTTTTTTCTTGTAAATCTGTTTTAGTTCTTTGTAAATTCTGGATATCAGCCCTTTGTCAGATGGGTAAACTGCAAAATTTTTTCCCATTCTGTTGGTTGCTGATTCACTCTAATGATTGTTTCTTTCGCTGTGCAGAAGCTGTGGAGTTTGATTAGGTCCCATTTGTCTATTTTGGCTTTTGTTGTCAATGCTTTTGGTGTTTTGGTCATGAAGTCCTTACCTACACCTATGTCCTGAATGGTTTTGCCTAGATTTTCTTCTAGGGTTTTTATGGTGTTAGGTCTTTAAAAAAATCTCATAGCTCAGATGGAAGAGGGCAATGATTTGTATCTGTGTTTGATCACAAACCTGGCTTTTTCCATTCCATTCTGCACAGATAATGTCAGTAGCCAATCCATAAGTATGAATTGATCCTCTGTCATGTGTTAGGCTCTGGAATGGGTCTAACAAAACCAGACACATGGACTTTCCTCCCCAGGAAGCTCATGGTCATGTGGGAGAGATGGGTGCTACATAAATCGTATTGGATGATTGATAAAATGATTGTAAGAGGCCGGGCATGGTGGCTCCCTCCTGTAATCCCAGCACTTTGCGAGGCCGAGGCGAGTGGATCCTGAGCTCAAGAGTTCGAGACCAGTCTGGCCCAGATGGTGAAACACTTTCTCGACTAAAAAATACAAAAATTAGCCATGCACGGTGGCAGGCACATGTAAACCCAGTGGCTCGGGAGGCAGAGGTTGCACTGGAAGGCTGCAGTGAGCCCAGATCATACCAGCACACTCTAGCCTGGGTGAGAGAAAAAGACTCCATCTCAAAAATAAATAAATAAAAATGATTGCAAGAATGCAGTGTTAGGAAGCCAGGGTGAGGGGCAGGTGCTTTGAGGCCACATAACAGGGAGGCGGCATCCCGGGGCATGGAGACTTCCTGGAAGAAGTGAGACCTGAGTTTATCAAGCCCAGAGAACAATCCCAGGGGCTTTCCTGACATCCAGAGAGCCCGGCCCACAGCTCCTGCCGTGTGTGCCTCCAGTGTCTGGGGTGAGGGGCTCTCCGCTTAGGGACCTAATAAGGTCATGAAGGAGCAACAGGAACGTCTGCCCGTTGCCTTCCAGCCTCCTTGTCAACAGCTGGCCTTTGAGGGTCTGATCTTTGGTGTGTTTGATATGAAGTGGGAAAGCAAAAATAATCACCTGCCAGTGAGTTCCTCTTGCTAACAGACACAGAGTGATCAGGTTTCCAGAGGCGTGGGCAGAGGAGTTGCCGCTCCCGCCAGCCTTAACCCCGGGGGAAGCCCCGTCTCCGCACAGAGCATCCATCTCCCTGACTCCCGGGATGGCCTGCACTCAGCCACGGCTCATATTTCCTGGGCTTTTGCGTGGGAGATGAACACGAGGAGCTGCAGGCACCAAAAGACAGCAGCGAGCAGGTCATGTGGCCTGGGGCCCTGCCCACCCTGGGATAGTAGAGAGTCGGCCTAGGAGACAGCGTTTCTGAGGATTTTCCAGGTGCCAGGAACCAGGCGAAATACTCTGTGGTGTGGGAATCACTCCTTCGGGATCTTGGATTTGCAGATTTCTCACGTTCAAACCTAAACTCTTGACACCTTGCCTCCCCTCACACCATGACACCCACCATCCATGCCTGTTCTTCCTGCATTCTTGCCAAGCTGCTCAGGTCAACCCCAGGGATGCGTCAGTGGATCACTCTGCCATCCCACCCACACCCAATCCATTAGCAAATCCTGCTGGCTTCACCTTAAGCCTGCACCCCTCCCACCTCTGCTGCTACTGCCCTAGACCACCCTAGTCCACCTACCACCTAGGTGACTGCCATTGACTCCCACCCTGGCTTCCTGTAGACTGCTTCCAGCCCAGAAGCTGGAGATCCACGAGCCCTCGGTCAGATGGTAGCTCTGTGCTCAGCCCCCGCACCACCCATATCACAGGGGCAGGCTTACACTGACCCTGTGGCCACCTGGGTCCCTGCCCCACCTGTCAGCTCCTCTCTGCAGTCATACAGCCATGTTACTTACTCATGTATCTATTGTTCGTTTTCTTCTTTGTTTCATATTTTTATCCATTTTCCTCACTGCTCAATCCCAGGGTGAAATACACCTGGGCCCACAGCAAGGGTTTGTGAATGAGTTAAGTGGACTGCGGCTCTGGGTTGAACCAGCTAGGCTTGGATGCCAGCTCTGCCCCTTCCTAGCTGTGTAATCTTTATGGAGAGTTTCATCATTTTTGATGCCAAAGGATGGCTAGTTCACCAGCATCCAGTATCAGGGTTCTCTCTGGCCCTGGTAATGCTACACCACAGGCCAATCCCACAGCCCCTAAGTGGGGCTGGGCAACTGGGTGTTGGCTGATGGGGTGTGAGCAGAAATGATGGGCACCTTCTCTTTCCAAGCCTAAGGGTGAGTTGAGAGGTGTTACCAGCACGATTCAGGAGAAACTGTCCTGGAGCTAGTGATCCCACTGACCCCTGAAACACCGCCTGCCAGCCCTGGCCTCTGCAGTAGCCAGATTCAGAGACAGGGAAATGAAGAGTGGAAATGGTCAGACTTGCAAGAGAGCAAACCCACTCCCCGAGAGCATGAATGTTCAGGACTTGCAACTGCCCATGTGTAGCAAGAAATCCAAGTTTCTCATCCTCCAGTCTAATCATTCTACTTCCAGGCTGTGATCCCTGGGAAATAACCTGAGAGGCACACAGACATGTATGTGCTAGAAAATTTCCTGTTTATCACCACATTTTTAGGGAGGGGATAAATTGGAGAGTGATGTCAATGTCCAAGAAGAGGAGCTTGATAAAAAAATTCCAAAGTTGTCCCGTGGGAGAATGCCAAGCAGCCTGGATCCAGCTGTGCTTTCCCCTAAGGAGCCCACGGACATGCTTCTCTCTGCAGCGGAAGGGCAGAGTGGGGTTCCACACAGAACTTCATGTACTGCTGTGTGGACTGTGTTCTGTGTGTGCAGGCAGAAATGACACTTGGAAGTAATCAGCCACATATCAACATGTTCACAGTGGTTACCCCTTGGCAGTGATGTTATACGTAGTTCCCCTTTTCTACATATATATTCTATATTTTCCAAATTTTCTGAAATAAGTGCATCCCTTTTATCATTAAATACAAGACAGCAAGTGTTAAAGACTTACCTCGTATCTCTGGCAACTAACTTGTCACAGGCTTAAAATGACAACTCGTGAAATCAACGCTCTGACCTGGTGTGGCTAGAGATCCTTGGAAAATACAATTATGTGACCTTTAAAAGAAGCCCATGGATGGGTGAAAACCCATTAGCGTGTTGAATGAGGTTACTTTAGCAAGTGACTGATTTCCAAGATCCCGAGAGGAAAATGGTAATAACCGGATGAATGAACCTACATCACACCCGGGGTGGAGCACAGAAGAACGCGTTTGGATCGGTGTGAGAGCGAGTTTTCCAGGCCCGTGGGGAGCATGGTCAGGGGTTTTCCACAGCCGCAGGGGGAGGGGCTGCCTGGGTCGCTTTTCAGAAAACAAGGCCATAAGTTCTCCCCCAGTGCGAGTGCTGAGCCCTGGCCACTGTCTCCATCACACCCATGTAGGGCCGAAGCCCCAAGCAGCAAGCAGACAGCATCCCCTAGGATCTGTGAAGCTCTGGGCAGAGTTCATGCTCACTGACCCCCTTGGAGATGGCTGCTCATCCTCTGGCTCAGGCTTGCCCTCTTCCTCTGAAGCCTACCTGGCCGCATCTTGCCAGGAACAGTTAAAAGCCTCTCCTCTCTGTTTCCACCTCTTGGTTCCATGGCCCTGTCTGTATTGTGGTCCTTTGCATCCTGCCCCAAACATGTGCCTCTGGGAGGATGGTAGCAGGTCACACTCATTCCAGCACGCCGGTGCTTGGCCCATGCTCACTGATCTCTCTGGAGTGTCTATGTTTGGACCCAGAATTCATATTCTTTCTTCCTCCTTTTTTTTTTTTTTAATTGAGATGGAGTCTCACTCTGTCACCCAGGCTGGAGTGCAGTGGCGTGATCTCAGCTCACTGCAACCTCCGCCTCCCAGATTCAAGAAATTCTCCTGTCTGAGCCTCCCGCGTAGCTGGGACTATAGGGACATGGCACCACGTCCAGCTAATTTTTGTATTTTTGGTAAAGATGAAGTTTCACCGTAGTGGGCAGGCTGGTCTCAAACTCCTTACCCCATGTGATCCACCCACCTTGGCCTCCCAAAGTGCTGGGATTACAGGTTCATCCTCCTTTCTCTGGGTTTCCACCCTCCAAGTGATTTATCAATCTAGCTACCAGTTCCCCTCTTATGAACTGAATTGTGCCGCCCCTTCATTTAAATTCAAATATTGACACTCTTAACCTTAACGGACTATATTTGGAGAGAATGCCTCTAAGGTTGCAATTAAGGTTAAATGAGGTCACAGGGTTGAGGCCCCAAATTCAATAGGACTGGCGTCCTTCAAAGAAGTGGGGATTAGGACACAGACACACACTGAGGAAAGACTGTGAGGACACAGCAAGCAGATGGCTTTAGAAGAAGCTAGCCCTGACACACCTTGATCTTGGACTGCCAGACTCCAGAATGGTGAGAAATAAATATCTGTTATCTAAGCCCCACAGCCCATGGTACATTGTTAAAGCAGCACAGATGAACTGAGGCATTTCCTATGGCCAAGGACTGGGCATGTCACCCAAGTGGGGCCAGCCTGACAAACTCTGCCCTCCCTGGAATTTGAATCTGGTGTTAATTGACCCCAAGGCTAGAAAGAGCTGGCATTCACTCATTCTGACAGTGGTCTCTGGAGGCCCCCAAGATGTCCCAGTTCCCATCCTTCTGAGACCTGGTTCTGGAATTCTCTTTCAACTCCATGAGCTATGCCAGAATAATTCATGAATTCCTTTTTCTTTAGTTGGAAATGTTTTCATTGCAAACAAAAAACCTCAAATAATAAAACTTTCTTTTTATCCTATCTGGTAGTGTAAGATTAATTAACTACATGCTTTGTATGGTCCTTAATTTAGCCAAACGCTTTCACTCTTACTGTGGCTGGAGGGATAGAAGCAGCAAGACGGGATTCCCTTAGTGCTGCATTTCATTTCCTTTTATCTCCTCCCCATCACTCATCACAGGGCGAGAGGAATGAATGAGAATGATTAATTCTCTGGATTAGCCTGGCCCTTGCCTCAACACAGGGATTTTTATCCCAAACTAGATGAACATGATGGCTTCATATATGGGATGAAGCCAGAAGCACCCTGGGAATGGAGACATTCCTCCACTGTTGAAGGGACATAGGAAAATGGCCATCATTTTTTCTTGCTAATGAATGATCACAAAATTATAAAGGGGCTGAGGTTCCAAGGAAAATTCATTCCTCTTTACTGTTTTGCTTTGCCGTGCTAAATTAGTAATGGAATAAGCTGGACCAAGAGTTTTCCTTCCCAAATTTAATAAAAGGCACAGGTGTGGTTGAAAGGCACTCAGCCATGTGCAGCTTGGGGCATTAGCAAAGCTGGTTCCAAGAGTTCCTATCTACACAGAATCCGTCTTGTTCTGATTTAATACAAACTCATTGCCAAGTAGCAAAACACAAAGAACCCTTTTCTTTTCTAGTATGACTGCTTTTTTAGGCTGCGTGTGTATGTTGCTTTTTAATAAATGTCTATTGAACACTTATCCAAAACCTTTGGCCAAATCTCAGGCAAAGAGTTCAACTTGAAAAGAGAAAAAGTGGGCATAGCTTTGATATCCCTTCATTCCAATCAATCACTGACGCCTTGTTTCCAATGATGAAAATAAAGAGATCTGGTATGCCCAGAAAGTTTTAGGAATAAACATTATCATCACTGGCCTCCCTATTATCATTGTCATCCTCATCACCACCACCAACCTCATTATCACCATCATCACCTTCACCATTATGTGTATTATCACTATCATCACCATTGCCACCATTAACACCATCACCATCATCACTATCATCACAACCATCATCGTCACCATCACCATTATCACCACCACCACCATCACCACCACCATCATCACCATCATCACTATCATCATCCTCATCACAACCATCATCGTCACCATCACCACCACCATCACCACCATCATCACCATCATCACCATTAACACCATCACCATCATCACCTTCACCATCATTATCTCTATTATCAACACTATCATCACCATCACCATTATCATTGTAACTACCATCACCATCATCATCATCACCACTATCACCATCAATCACCTTCATCACCATCATCACTATCACCATCACCATCACAATTATCATTGTAACTACCATTATCACCACCATCATATTACCACTATCACCATCAATCATCACCTTCATCACCATCATCTCTGCCATCATCATTATCAAAAGCATCATCACCATTTGACCACTTATTATCTGCTAGACACTGTACTAACTTCTCAACATGCATTTGCTCACTTAGCATCTCAGTACCTCCTTATTTTTCTCCCTACATATTACCCAGTTTTTCTTCATTATATCATGTTTATTTATTTATTGGTATGTTGTTTCTCCCTCTCTCTCCTGTCCAGAATTTAAGTTCCACACAAGATTTTCTTTTTTTTTTTTTTTTTTTAAAAGGAAGAAAAAAAATTAAAAAAAAAGAATAAAGGAAAGGAAGAAAGAGGAAGAGGAAGAGGGAGAGAGAACAGGGGTGTTGCTTTATTGCCCGGGCTAGAATGCAGTCTAAAACTGGGTATGCCTGTAATTGTGTTTAATAATAGAGACATTAAAAAAAAAATGAGGGAAGAAAATAATTAACAAGTAGCCAACCAATATTTCATTTAAACCTGTAAATACGTGTGATGTAGTACTAATAAGAGTGTATATTTTGTGTATTTAAAGTGGAGAGTTCTATGAATGTTAATTAAGTCTACTTGTTCCAGATCTGAGTTCAAGTCCTGGATATCGATGCTAACATTCTGTCTCATTGATCTATCTAATATTGATGTTAAAGTCTCCCGCTGTTATTGTGTAAGGGTCCAAGTCTCTTTGTAAGTCTTATATATCTGGGTATTTCTGTATTGGGTGCATATATGTTTAGGATCTTTAGCTCTTCTTGTTACATTGATCCTTTTATCTTTATGTAATATCTTTCTTTGTTTCTTTTGATCTTTGTTGCATTGAAATCTATTTTATCAGCAAAAATTGCAACTCCTGCTTTCTATTTATTTATTTTAGCTCTCCATTTGGTTGGTAAATTTTTCACCATCCCTTTGTTTTGAGTCTTTATGTATCCTTGCATGTGAAATGGATCTGGATGTAGCATATCAATGGGTCTTGGCTTTTTTTTGCGTGTCTGTGTCTTTGGATTGGGGGATTTAGTCGATTCAAATTTAGAATTAATAACAATATATGTGTGTTTGATACTGTCATTTAATGTTAGCTGGCTGTTTTGCCCATTAGTTGATGCAATTTCTTAAATATGTTGATGTTCTTTATTTTTTTGGTATTTTTTAGAAAGGCTGATACTGGTTGTTCCTTTCTATGTGTAGTGGTTCTTTCAGAAGCTCTTGTAAAGCAGGCCTGGTGGTGATGAAATCTCTGAGTGCTTGCTTGTTCACAAAAGATTTTATT
Organism: Cebus imitator; assembly: GCF_001604975.1. Taxonomy (NCBI): domain Eukaryota; kingdom Metazoa; phylum Chordata; class Mammalia; order Primates; family Cebidae; genus Cebus; species Cebus imitator. The sequence goes on along the minus strand of NW_016107474.1, from coordinate 4,385,111 downwards.
TTTCCTTCGCTTGTGAAGCTTAGTTTGGCTGGATGTAAAATTCTGGGTTGAAAGTTTTTTTCTTTAAGGATGTTGAATATTGGCCCCCACTCTCTTCTGGCTTGTAGGGTTTCTACTGAGAGATCTGCTGTGAGTCTGATGGGCTTCCCTTTATGGGTGACCTGACCTTTCTCTCTGGCTGCCCACAGTATTTTCTCTTTCATTTCAACCCTGGTGAATCTGGCGATTATGTCCCTTGAGGTTGGTCTTCTTGAGGAATATTTTTGTGGTGTTCTCTGTATTTCCAGGAGTTGAATATTGTCCTGACTTGCTAGGTTGGGAAAGTTTTCCTGAATAATATCCTGAAGCGTATTTTCCAGCTTGGATTGATTCTCTTCGTCACATTCAGGTACACCTATCAAACGTAGATTAGGTCTTTTCACATAGTCCCATATTTCTTGGAAACTTTGCTCGTTCTTTTTTATCCTTTTTTCTCTAATCTTGTCTTTTTGTTTTATTTCATGAAGTTGGTCTTCGATCTCTGATATCTTTTCTTCTACTTGATCAATTTGGCTGTTAAGACTTGTGCATAGTTCGCGAAATTCTCGTGTTGTATTTTTCAGCTCCATTAATTCACTTATATTCCTCTCTAAATTGTGTGTTATTGTTAACATTTCTTCAAGCCTTTTTTCAAAGTTCTTAGTTTCTTTGCATTGGGTTAGAACAAGTTCTTTTAATTCCCAGAAGTTTCTTATCATCCACTTTGTAAAGCCAGCTTCTGCTAATGGAACACAGTCTTTCTCCATCAGGCCTTGTTCTGTTTCTGATGAGGAACTGTGATCCCCTGCAGAGGGAGAGGCGTTCTGAGTTTGGTTATTCTCAGCCTTTTTAGGCTGTTTTCTTCCCTTCGTTATAAATTTATCCATCTGTGGTCTTTATAATTACCGTCTTTATAGTTGGGTTTCTGAATGGACGTCCAACTTGTTGATTCCCGGCGCTAGAATCTGAGCAACCCACTGCTCCGGCCAAAACAGCGGCTTTAAGATTGACGGTGCTTTTCTGACTCTGCACCAAGAACCGCCACACCAAGACAGCAGCAAAACTGCCTCACTGGCCTCAAGAGTCACGCTGGCGACACGTGGGGCTCCTCCGCTGGGAATCTCCTGGTGTGTGAGCAACAAAAATTGATCTGAAAGTGTGGCGTCCTCTCGTTCTCTGCTCTTTCAGTGGGAGCTGCAATCTCGAGCTGCTAGTGATCAGCCATCTTGGATCTCTCTCAAGATTTTCTTTATTTTATTGACAATAGGACTCCCAAAGCTCAGCCCAGTGCTTGTCATATACCAGGTGCCCAATAAATAGTAGCTCAATAAAATAATATTCTTTATAACCTCATGAATAGCTACTATCATTATCTTTATCATGGAACTGAGGGGAAATGAAGCTTGGAGAAGCTAAATAACTTGTCCAGCATTGTCAGAGTCAGAATTCTGAGTTCAGCAGTGGGCACAAGTCTCAGGCTCTTTAACCTCTGCTTCCTAGTAGACTTAAGTTGTGGCTTCCTCTTTGCCCCAGAATAAACCAGGTGTAGATGCTTCAAGACTTTTAAACTTTGATGTCTGTGGTTACTTTTGCTAAGCAAATGAAATGCATCTCCACTTTCCACGCTTTAAGGGTAGAAAAGCACCACACATCCGCTCCTCTGTTTAACACGAATACTGGAGCTTGTAGTCTCAGAAACACTTAAGAAACGACCTGCCAAAGCAAGAGCCATTTGCCCAAACTGAAGCAGGGATAAAAGTTGATGGACAAGACTCTAATTAAACCCTAATTTATAATTTAACAGCCTAGATCTTTTAGGTCATAAAGAACTTTGATCCTAGAAATCATGCTAATAATAGTTCCCCCACCCCCACCTCCTCCATCTCTGTCCAGCTTCCCTAACTTCAGGATGGGTGCTGCAGCGGTGTTGAAAAGAAATTAGTTCCCTGCAGTGGCTGAATGAGCTGCCTTTAAAAATAACAACCACCCCACATGGGGGCTTGAGATAGCAATCTCCCTTTGGGCTCCCTCGGTGAGGACATCATTTGCATAGTGATGCTTGCCAGATGGTTCTGAGACAAATTCCATTATCTGTGATGATGGAGGGGCTGCCATTGCTTGGGGTCGGGATGCCTGGGGATGGGTTGATGGAAGAGAGGAGGCTGCTTTTTAACGTTTTCACCGGAAAGAAGATCAAGGTTAAAAATTAGCGATAAACAAAAATATTTAAGAAAAACGATTCTTGCACAATTGGAAGAATGGGTGGTTCTGAGAATGGATGTGAATGTGGGGCAGCAGACAGGCTGAGATGGTAGGGATGTGTCATCACTCATGGAGCAAATGATCCTTTCCCAGTGAGCTGGAAAGGTCCGGATAAGTAGTCCCAGATTTGAGGATCACGGAGACCAGGAAATTAAAAATGAAAACAGGTGGATTGACATAGGCTCATCAGATTTTATATGTCAGTTAAGTAATTGGAAAATAACGAGCAAACAGATAAACAAAAATGATGAAACCCTATAATCTACCCCCATGACCAATTAATTTATTTTAACACAAAAAAGTGGAAGAAACATAATGACAGATAAAGAATAGATTGCCCCAGGAAAGGGCAGTTGACAATCTTACAACACATTTGTACATATTTACATGGTCATTTTTCTTGTTTGGTGCAACTTTGTTATAGATCTGCTGAGCCCAAGGTCTGGCATTTGTTGGCTGACTATACATCCTAGTTGGGCTGGGACAGCTTAATGAAGGCTAGTTAATTAATTAATGTCTACTAATTGATTACAGTGCCTCCTTTCATTCTCCAATTTGGACAATAAATTAATGGTTATCATAAGAATTTGGGGAACTCTAATGTAGATAGTGCTCAAGACTGATTTTACTTCATGACAGTACGGAGATATTTTTAGTGTTCCTTTAAAATACTTTTATTCTAGATTTCAGTGGGAGGAAGTAAGAACCTGGCACCTTGGTGCCTTGAGAAACTTTGCTCTGTCTTTGTCACTCATCCCCCTTTTCTGTTCCTGTGCATGAAATTCACTGGATACTCAGCACCTGATTTCAACAGAGACACATCACAAACAGGCAACAGATGTGGTCAAAACAATGGGTCTATTTGTCTATTTCCTTTGCTGTATGCTACCACTCACATGTTACATCTCCCTACAGAATCACTCCATTAAGTAATAAAAGAGATACCTCTCTCTATCATCGTTTTCTACATTGTCTGCAAATAGTCAAAAAAGCAGGGATGGAGAATTTGATGCAAAGGGGTGTTGTCAAGATGAAAGCCAAAATAGGCAGCAAACAATACAATTTCTTTGTTTACTGAGTGAGAGTCAGTGTGTCACCTTCAGAACAACCACTAGTCACCTTGAATCTTAGCTCAATTTAACAACCCAAAATGCTAGATAATGACCTCGATGATGATGAATATGGTGATGGTGGTGGTGGTGAGGACGGTGGTGATGAGGATGGTGGTGATAGTGATGCTCATGGCAATCATCATGGTGATCATGTTATCATGGTGATGGTAATGAGAGTGAGGACGGCAATGATGATAACCGAGACAGCCACATTAGGGTCTGCTGGGCATCCTGGCATGATCAATGCTGACTGTGTGCAAAAGTACTTCATTGATTGTCTTGGAAGGGATGGGTGAGTAGACATAGTTTGGTGCCCATTCCCCCAAATAACCCATTTCGACCCAATAAGTCTAAGAATATTAGATTTAAAGGGCACTGTCAAAATCTTGTGGTCCAATCCACTCATTTTACAGATGAAAAAAATACTGAAAGTCTGGACAAAGGAAGCCCTGGACAAAGTGTGTGTAATCTGGCTCAAGGATATAGGTATCCGTATGTTATGAGTAGCAATTTTTTTAACCTATTGGGAGGGCGGCTGTTGCTTCATCCTCCTTAGACTTACCCTGCCGGGCAGGCACAAGAACACCTACAATGAGTGAGCTAGGCTTTCCTTTGCAGAGGATTACATCATCCAGACACTTTACCTCCCAGGCTGTCCAAATCCACTCCCAGTGGCATCTCCCGCAGAAGCCAGAGGAAGTGCTCAGGGGGCGAGGTCTGGTGGAGTCACCACTTCCTTAAGATGAACATTTTGGCTTACAGGCAAGAGTTCTTATTTCTGAGTGACCAAACCACTGAACAAAACAAACACCTGCTGTGTGTGTGTGTGTGTGTGTGTGTGTGTGTGTGTGTGTGTGTTTCCTATTGGAGGGTTAAGGAAGAATTGACACTGGAGACACTGTCATAGGCACATGCTGCCACGCCAGTCAGAGCCTTCTGAAGGAGACAAAAGCCAATTGCCGGCATCCAGAGCAGCAGCCAAAATGCAGGAAGGTTCAGTCCCTGACCTGTTCAGATTCAGAACCTCTCAGGTTAACATTTAACACGTGACTTGCTTGGTGGGCAGGTTTCTTGTAGCATCTGCGGAAGACTCAGTGGGACTGGAATGGTGATGACCTCATTGGGGGTGTGGTGCTCTTTGGGTCTGGCTATCATTATTAACCCAGAGCAATTTAAATGGCTCCAAAGCCAGTTCCATGCTCCCTATGGGACTTGGAAAACCAGGTGTTTATCCTTAGGGTGGAAGAGGTGGGTTTTTTGGGGGTGGGGGGAATTCAGGCTTACCCAGGGACATCTGTGCTGACCACAGAGCAATCATGGAGCTTACTGGGAAAAGGACATGTGGCAGAGCTAAGTCAAGGAGAAGGCAGATGCAGGACTACAGGGTGAATTTTCTGGGGAATTATGTTCCATAGAGTAACACAGTTTTGTAATAATGAGCGCTGTTCAATGAACAATACTCAGGTTAGAGAGCTGGTCTGTCCACTACTGCAATTGTTCAAAAAGGGTGTATATGAAAACACAGCTAGGCACATTGTTAATGGTTTCAAAATCTGGAGATGGAGAGAGTAAACTAAATCTAAGATCTGAGAGTCAATTATTTCACTTGAAAAGCATGCAGTAACTTGCTTCTATTTAAGTCTTTGGGACATAGTAATACCTCACTTAACTGGGGTTAAAAATATCAGGCATACTTAACCAGCTGAACAAGAGCCAAGAATTGGCAAGAAAATACAAAATGACTCAGAAAATCGCTCATACATTTACCTGAGAGTGCTTAAGGATCTCCTTCATGACCTAGTGACTCCTGCTTCAGACACAATCCTAACAGACTTGGCTGTCTGATTCCCCAGCTGTAGCCAATCAAGAAAGGTGCATTTAGAAAATCAAGGAAGAGCATTACAATTTTTAACCCATTAATAACAAGGAATAGATGTGAATAGCACATCACAAAGTAGGGGGACCAAGAAAACAAAATAGATAGAAATATTCAGAATATGGCAATCGGAGGCCATCTCATGAAAGGGCAAATAGTTGTACAAATTTCAGCAGCAACTGAAGAAGGGAACTGGTGATGAGCATCACCACCCCCCGACTATCATTACCACCTCCACCACCATCATCATTACCACTGCGAAGAAGGGAACAGGTTATGGATCGTCAATAAGAAATCCAATTATGTTCAGGGATCTGGATTAAATAAGCCAGAATAATACACAATGTAATGAAACATTAAAAGGTAATCAATAACCTAGAAATTTCCAACACATATGACAAACATGTGATGAATATTTGTATTCTAAAATAATACCAGCCAGGTGTGGTGGCTTATGCCTGTAATCCTAGCGCCTTGGGAGGCCATGGCAGGTCAAGAGTTTGAGAACAGCCTGGCCAACATGGCAAAACCCCGCCTCTACTAAAAATACAAAACATTAGCCAGGCAGGTTGGAGGGCACCTGTAATCCCAGCTACTCAAGAGACTGAGGCAGAAGAATTGCTTGAACCCGGGAGGTAGAGGTTTCAGTGAGCCGAGATCATGCCACTGCACACCAGCCTGGCGACAGAACAAGACTCTGTCTAAAACAAAACAAAACAAACAAAAAGAAAACACCTACATATCAGCACAGCACAGAGATATAAACAACTGAAAGAGAAAAACAGACAAAGGCAGGATGTGATCAGGCATCTCACGAAAACATGGCACCAATGGCCAATGTTCACATGGAGTGTGCTCCAGCGCTGTGAGTCATCAAATACAGGCACATGTTAAAAAAACAAGATTTTACTTTTGTCTGCCAGGTTGTCCCAGATTTAAAAGAACCAGACTGTTCCATGTTGGTTGAAATTTTTGGAAGTAAACCCCCTCAAACATGGCTGGTCTACATTTTGGGGAAGCCAAGCTGGCACTTTTTATCAAAATGCAATTTCTCCATTTACCAAATTTACTTAGAAATTTCATTTCTAGAAATTAACCCACTGAAAAATAAGCATAGGGATTCTATTCATTCAACATAGAATCAGAAAAAAAACAGAAGCAGCCCCAAGCCCACTCACAGGAGACAGGGCAAAAACATTAAGAAACATTCACTCAGTGAAATAATATGAAACACATTGTAAATGAGATATCTTTGTAAATCAATATGGACAGTGTATTATAAATGGATTATATAGTTAATGAAAAAAAGGAAATAGAATAATTGTCTATGTACCCTGATTCTTTTGGTATAATGATGATATTATTGTTCAAACCTTGTTTATTCCAAACTCTATGAAACTATTCTCATTTCTCGGAAGATGGTGTACTCTCTAGGAGCAAGGCCTTTAAAATGTTTTTCAAAAAATAGTCGGGGGAGGTCTTTAAGCCAAACTCATCCAATCCATGGCCCGGAATGCCTTTGAATGTGGTCCAACACAAATTCGTAAACTTTCTTAAAACATTATGAGATTTTTTTTTTCTTTTGCAATTTTTTTTTTCAGTTCATCAGATATCGTTAGTCTTAGTGTATTTCACGTGTGGCCCAAGATAATTCTTCTTCCAATGTGGCCCAAGGAAACCAAAAGATTGGACACCTCTGCAAACTTTTATGTTAAAAAAATGTTTTGTTTAACTCCACAGTTGAACAAACAATGCCTTTGGGGGTCTCAAGCTCTATTTGATTCTATAGCATTAAATGCTTGTTATTTTCAGGCTATATAATTAGATGCTTTCTATATGCTGTGTACTCTGCCAAGTCTTTACAAATATTACCTAATTTCATCTTCACTGCAACCCTCTGAGATTGCACTTCCCTATCTGAGGCTGAGTTGTTAAGAAAACTGCCCTAGGTGTCCCATTCAAAAAGTCGCATAACCGGGATTCAAACCCAGGTCTGTCAGCCTCCCAAATCTGGGTTCTTGGCAATTCACTCATTCATTCATTTCTTCACTCCTCAAATATTTGCTGAAGACCTTTTATGAGCCAAAATATACTGCACCTTTTTGTTTGCAAATGTGATTAGGAATATAAACTTCGTGGAATCACCTCTAGAGTGCATGGGAGTTGGTCCGTACTTGAAGAATTCAGAGATAAAGCATGCATATTCTGTTTCTCACATATCAGACATAGAATCTCTGCAGTAGATTTGTTTTGCCCCTAGCCCCGCTTTTTTTCTGGAGACAGAGTCTCACTCTATCCCCCAGGCTGGAGTGCAGTGATGCAGTGTCAGCTAACTTCACCCCTGGGTTCAAAGAATTCTCCTGCCTCAGCCTCCTGAGTTGCTGGGATTACAGGCAACTGCCACCACACCCAGCTAATTTTTGTATTTTTAGTAAAGACAGGGTTTGGCCAGGCTGGTCTCGAATTCTTTTTTTTTTTTATAAGATGGGGTTTCACCATGATGGCCAGGCTGTTCTTGAACTCCTGACCTCAGGCGATCCACACACCTCGGCCTCCCAAAGCACTAGGATTACAGGTGTGAGCCACTGTGCCTGCCTTGAATTCTTGACCTCAGGTGATCTGTCCACCTTGGCCTCCTAGTGCTGGAATTACAGGCGTGAGCCACCACACCTGGTCTGTTTTGCCTTTGTCATGTCTGTTTCATGACATAATATAAGTCCTGGGACTTGAAAGCATTAGGAAATGGAAACCCAAACTCAAAGGAACTAAGAGGACTTTGGGAAAAGTAAGAGGTAATTAAGAAGACTGGAGACAGAATTATGAGATTAATTTGAGAAGAATAGCAAAAGTCATTCTGCCTTAGGTCTAATGGCTTAGGTGGGGGCCAGGGGAAAGTCAGTGTGCTAGAACCAAAATAGTCAAGAATTAAGAGGCAGCCCGATATTTCCAGACTGAAAAAACTGCAGCGCCCTTATGGTCAGAAATGAGAGACAGATTGGGATTTCATCTATGACAAAAGCATGAGGATGTACCTTGTAGACAACATGGAAGCCATGTACCATGTCATGGTGCTACAGGTCACAGGGAAGCCAGGAGCCAAGTGTGAGGAGAGGCTGCCCATTCTGGACTTGCACCTGCACCTCCAGGTCACGCTCCAGGTATCCAGGCCAGAGCTCCTAGCCCAAATGGCCCCCGGCTCACTCCCAAGGCCTGTGCTGGTCTCATTCACAGCACTTCTTTCACAGATGAGCCTGAAGAGGTGGTTGAGGTATTGCTGGTTACAAGGGATATGAGCAGAGCTTGAATGCATGGCTATGGTATCTGCATCCATGAGCTTGAGGCCCCTAGCTTCACAGAAAGGAACCAGGATGAGAGGAGGAGGTAGACAGGCCATGGTCCGGGGCTGAGGCCTGGCTTTGCCCATACCTACCTGTCAGCATGGAACTCCTAGGAGTATGAGAATTCTGCATTCAAACCCCACCTTCCAGATAGTCATGAAGCTCCCTTTGTCAAGTCAGGAGAATAAATTCTATTTAGCTCTTTGATTTTTAATGTTAAAATATCTGAATCTAAGACATGTGGGTTTTCATACTGACCTATGTCCTGGGTCCTGCACATGTTGTGAATATGTCTGGCTTTGGCCCTAAATGCACTAAAATTGAGGTAGCCAGTCAACAAGTCCAAAGGTTTTCAGGGGCCATTAGCTTCCACGTTCCAAGAGAACCAACCTATCTCCCCCTTTGCTATGAGCTCCAACATGGGGAACATCTCCACTGTGAGGGAAGGCTGGGATGTGTTGTCGACGCGTAACTGGCAGGATAGAGCTTAAAAGTGTCCTACAGTGGGATGGCCATAACGCATCATCCAAACCAACGCACCTTTGGGAGTTGAAAAATACGCTAACTAACTGGGATGCCAGCTCAGCAGGCAGAAACTGAGACCATCCTACGCAAACCTGGACATGTGGTCGTCTGTCTAGATAACCCTCCCAAAACCCAGAACCAGCCTCTCTGATTCTTCCAGGCCACTGCTGCAGCCACATTTTCAAGAGGAAAGCAGGAAAGTGAAGTGGTGTTTGTTGGTTTTCTTAGGGGAAGGGGAACAGGTTTGGGGAAGCCAAGTGGAAGTCCGTATGTCATGTCCATAGCTGGGACCTCTGCTGGAGGGAGTTTCTTTTTCCTGTTGAGAAGAAGGAAAACATGGTGAAACATGTCTTTGCTAAGAGACATGACTTTTTTGAAGTCTTCAAAAAAAAAAGAGGGGCATCAGATGCTCATCCAAGCACAAAACCCAGCTTGCTGTGTAATCCTAGACAAGTCACTTCAGTTCTCGGGCTCCCACTCTTTCTCAAGAGGGAATATGAGATGGAGAGCTTTCTCAAAACCACTTATCCCTGTCACCTACCCTATTGTCGGGACCATTATCCGTAGATATTTGTGGTACAAACAACAAAGAAATAAATGAATGAACCAATTCAAAGGTTAGTTCAGATGACTTCACTCAGTCCTAGAACTGAATGAAGCACTATTTCTACCTGCTTTCATTCTTTATGACTCAGACTTCTTAGGAACCATATAACCAAACCCTTCACAGTTCACAAGGTCGTGGAATTGGAAAATGAAGATGAGGAAGTGCTGCTGCTGTATTTTCAAAACTTTATTTGCAAAAAAATCCCTTAAAATGTGCAACCGTAAAAACCACTCTTTTCATTGTTGGCTCAGAGCATCACCTACCTGTGTATTTCAGCTCCTAGTCAACTTTGACTAAAGAGCAGTGACTGAACAGCGGGCGTCTCAGAAAGGCCGGTCTGCTTAGCCCAGCCACCCCTTTTGCTTGTTGCAGTTTTGCAGGAAGAGACCTGGGGCTTGACCAAGTCACAAGTGGTCGAATCTGGGCTTTTCCCCACTCATTGAATTCAAACCATGAATCCAATAAGAGGCTGTTTTCTTTTTGCTTTTGACCTTACCTGTTTTACCCTTTGAACCTGTCACCCTGGAAATTTTACCCTTCTTGGGAAGGGCTTGCTTTATGCTTTTGGAGTTGGCAGAGTAAATATAACACGAATGACACCACTAAGATGTGCTTCGTGTAAGCACTCCTAACTGTCAGGGGCTCCCATACAGCCATCCCGCGTGGACATGCTGTCCCTGCAGCCGCGGGTATGGGACATTATTTTTCTACTTTCATCTGCTTGCTTAACCAACACGATTTTCATGTTACGTGCCCAGGATGACTGTAATTTGTCTTTTTTTTTTTTTTTTTTTTTTTTAGACAGGTTTTTTTTTTTTTTTTTTTTTTTTTTTTTTTTCTGAGACAGAGTTTCACTCTGTCACCTAGTCTGGAGAGCAGTGGCACAATCTCGGCTCACTGCAACCTCTGCCTTCCAAGTTCAAGTGACTCTCCTGCCTCTGCGTCCCAAGTAGCTGGGACTACAGGTGCGCGCCACCACGCCTGGCTACTTTTTGTATTTTTGGTAGAGATGGAGTTTCACCATATTGGCCAGGATGGTCTTGAACTCCAGACCTCATGATCCTCCTGTCTCAGGCTCCCAAAGTGCTGGAAATATAGGTGTGAGCCACCACACCTGGCCATAATTTGCCTTTTAAAAGCCTGTTTCGTGGTGGCAGACATCCCTCTCTTTTTACCCTCGTTGGTTTATGGGCAGTTACTGCATGCAGAAAAAAAAAGAGAAAAAGAACAAAAGTGTCCTGGATAGATTTCAGCGGCTGTTTGTTACTCACTGAAAGGTGAAGCTCTGCAAGGTAAACTGGAAATGACAACTGGAAAAAACACCAGCCACTTGCAGTGTGTCCACTATTTTGCTGAAAAGTGACCCTGGTCTAACGGGACAAGGAAAGGTGGAGGTTAAATTGTGTTTTGATGATTTTTGTCCCAACAAAAGGGAAAAAAAAAGTAATCTGGAACAAAAGTTAACCTCTGGGATTTGAACCCAGGGACTGGGGAGCATTCAGGGCACAACCTACGGCTTGACATTGTTTTCTAATGATCTACGGTGTCTGGTTTCCAAAACGTCATGGTTATCAGTGCCTGGGCTTATGCGGATTAATATCTGAACGCCGAGCCTCATCCTGTTACTTCGGTTGGCTGTTTGTTCATGTGATTGTATCACGCAGGCTTACACATCAAGGATTCACTAGAGCTGTAGCCAGTGGGAATGTTTCCATCTCAGCCAGAAGACGAGTGCTGGTGTGAGCTCTGCCTTTTTTCTAGTGCAACCAGACCCATCCTAATTATGCATCTTTTAAATGCAGGTGGGCTTCAGATTAGCAGCCTCCCTAGAAGGAGATTGCATTCACTTATTAAAGCGGGCAATTGATTATTTTCTCCTAATAAGAGCTGTACACTGGTAAACCTGGGTGTTTTGAAAGGGCAGGAAGTATAGCAAACACTGGGTGAATGGCACCTGGTCTGGGGGCTCAGACTCCACATCAGGAAGTGTGGTCCCTGACTTCAGGGATCATATCTAATTTTCTGTCTCTCTCTGTTCAGTCCCAAGTATCAAATGAGCAGAAATCAGTGTGAGACGTTTTGAGTAAGAGATGCCGGTTTCACAGAAGTGCTCAGGCTGACAGGACTGCTAAGTTTTCTCCGGTGGCCCAGCATGTCTCAAGTTTCTCTTGAAGATCCCCCTTCAAGGGAAACACCAAATATCACACCTGCCCTGGCTCTTCAGAGCCAGCGCTAAGAACAACATTTTCTACTGAAGTCATCAACCTCATCCAGTGACATCCACAGTGTCTAGACCCTGAAGGGCATTCAATAAACACCAGAGAGTAAGAGAATAAAGCTCTGAGGGGGAAGAGACCAGGCAAGAGGAATTCCAAGCTCTATAGTGTATGGTTCAACCTGAACCATACAGTCAAGCTGAAGCCCGTTCACAGGGCAACTAGACAGTCATGAACCTCCTCCTCTCAGATGGTAATGAGAACCTCATCTTGTGAGGTTAATCAACTCAAATTGCATTTGGAGGAGAGCAAAAAAGGCCTTCTGGCCAGAGGCAAGAACTAGATGGTAGTGTAGGCTGGAAAGCTCTCTGGCCCAGCCAGTAGCCAGCAGATAGACCACAGTACCGCTGGCTGTCCCTCTATGGCAGGTGAGAGGGTTTGGTCAATGCATACAGAGAAGCCACCGTCATTTTCTGTGACTTTAATCCAGGAGTCTTCAATTGCTATGGGCATCTTCTGTTGACCTACAGTGTTTTAAAAGTGGGGACATCTTACCAATAAATCTAGTTGTCCTGCTGCTCTCGCTAAACCCAGAAGGTCTGACCAGTGTTCCCCTCTGGAAATGAGTGCCTGGGGCTCAGCCACAGGCCCCACCACGCCCCATTGCCCGGCACCATCTTGCCCCACTAGTCCACATTACTGTCCTCATGCTGGAAGGCAATTGGTTTCGCAATGTTTCAGACAGTTGGAAAAAATGTGTCCCCTGCAACATGCTTACAAATAATGTCGAGTAGAGTTAGCCACAGTTGAAATATCTTACAGAGAGACCGTGGGTTGGGTCACCGATGGGGGAAACTGATAGCCAGTCACAGGTTAAGTAGGCTTTTGCTCTAGACAGGATATATAAATATACTCCAGAGGGGACCTGAACTTTCCCCACCTCTCTGATCCGTCTCTAATTGGTACCAATTGGTATTCCCTTACCCCTGGGCTTTCTTTGTAATAGAGACGTTGTTCTCATTTTTCCATTTACAGTGACCCTTCATTCCAAGTGCTCATCCGTAGGGGTCACTGATTTCCTGGGACAAGAATTTTTGGTTTTCTGGTGTTTAAAACATCCTGTATTCTTTCCTCCTGATACAACTCCTTTATTTTAAATTGTCTGGAGCATTAAAACCCTGGAGAGCGACTGTCACTGTACCCACATCATCAAACAGAGTCGTGAGAACTCACCAGTGGTGGGGCATGCTTTTTGCTTTATTTGTTTGTGCATTTCCAAGAAACGACACATTAGCAGAGGAATGTGTGGTGACTGGGTTCTGTCCTGGCTGGCCTTTTAACTCAAATCCAAGATAATTGTCTGTAGAATTGTGAGCTGGTGATTGGCTTAAATCCCATGCCATGCCCTCTGACCTCTGACATGGTGAGGGTATCATGGGGGAGGGTGAGTTCACCTCCCCCAGGACTGCCCTGAGATCTGAGCTAGATCAGGCATCTGAAGCGTGACCCCTTCCCGAGGACAAGGCTGAGTTGGGGGCAGGTGCCGGGCGGTTGACTCTAGGCAGGGGATGAGGGAACCTTGGCCTCCTTGCTGTGTAACTACTCCTGCTGGGCTCAGGTGAAGATTGGCTGCTTCAGCAAGGAGCAACGGAGGAAAACAGGAAGGACAGCGATTTATCTTTTTCTGTAGGTGTTCCTCCTCCCTGGACACCTCCTTGAAAAACAAAGGAAGCTCTTCGAAGCAGCTTGGGCAGGGTGTGGCACCTAAATATCCTACCCATTTCTTTGGCTGGCAAACACAGGTGACCACTGATTTGTTTTCCAAGCAATTAAAGCATTGGCGGTAACACCGCAGAGCACAGGAGAATAAATGTAGGAAAGCTGAGAGAGTGAAGTGAAGCAGGGAGGGGGTGTCTTTGTCCTCCAATCCATCCTGTGTCCCCAGGGTTCTTGGGCTCATTCAGCTGGTGATGGTGTGGGTGGCATCAAGGTCGGAGCAGACAGTCCTTATTCTTGAAGGCACGCTCTGCCTCTCCGCATTAGGAGTGGGTGCCGGCGGGCATGGGGAGAGAGATGGTGTCGTCAAAGCCGAGGCTGTTGTGGGGGGCTGCAGGGGGCTCCTTCCTGAAGCATCACTAGATGACACTGAAGGGACTTTGTTTAAGGCACAAACCTGGGAATTCAACAAGAGAAGTAGAAACTGCAGAGAAATTCGGAAACTACAGGCCCCTGGAGAAGTGTTAACTAACCTCGCCTCCACTCCACCCAGGAAGCTGAATCCTAACACAGCCTTGGGAGAGGACCGGAAAACTCCATCCCTCGATGGGACAGAGAATCCCTAAATGCTCAGGAATGGGCAGCACCAGGTGCTTCCAGGAGTAGGGAGAAGCAGGGCCTCAGCTCCTTCCAGTGCTGCAGACAGCCAGGCGCCCCGACTTTGGCAGCAGATGGAGGCTCGTTCATTCTCTGAAAGGCTGGCACTGGGGTCTCTGGAGCCCAGCCAGGCTGAGGGTCTGTGCAGAAAGCAGGGGATTGAACGAGCGTGACTTGTTCAGCATGGAGGTTGATACCTCCTTCAACCAGGACTTCACCACCTGCTGACTCTCAGAACATTAGCCCTGGGCCTCCAGCCTCCAGGCAGGGAAGCAAAGAGCCCACTGTGGGGAACTGGAGTCCAAGAAGAAATGCGCAAACGTGCTGACATTGGAGGTCCCTAATGGCATGGCCTTGATGGGCCCCACAGGGACCCCATACTCATTACAGTCTTCCCAAGCTCCTTGGGGGCACCCCTTGGCCTTCAGTGCCCTGCTTATAAATAGGAGATGGCAACCTGGGACCCCCGTTTCACAAACACAAGAGGTCTGATTCTGTTCACACGGAATGTTCAGAATAAACAAATCCACAGAGATAGGAAGGGCTTGAGTGGTTGTCAGGGGCTGCAGGAGGAGGGGTGGGAGTGGCTGCTGATGGGCACAAGGTTCCCTTTTGGGGTGATGGGAATGTTTTGGGGCTAGAAAAAGGGGTGGTGGCACCACACTGTGAATGTTCTAAATGACGCTAGATGGAACCATTTAAATAGTGAAAAGGGCAAACATTTTATAAGTATTTTACCACAGTAACAACAAAAAAGAAACAGGAAGGAAAAAAGACTATTCGGTGAGCAAAAATTTAAAATAAGAAAAGCTACCATGAATAACTTCAGAGAGAGAAAAGAAAATATTGTATTCATGAAACAAAAACGGTGTTCCTCAAAAAGCTCTTGGCAGTGAAAAATACGATAGCATAAGTGAAAAAGTCCGAGGCAGAAGTTGGAAGAGAAAGGTAAGAAAATCGTCCCAGAAGTGAACAAAGCTCCAGACTTCACAGCAGCAACATTGAGG
Source organism: Cebus imitator (assembly GCF_001604975.1). Lineage (NCBI taxonomy): Eukaryota > Metazoa > Chordata > Mammalia > Primates > Cebidae > Cebus > Cebus imitator. The sequence continues at coordinate 4,369,777 of NW_016107474.1, read as the reverse complement.
GGCTAGAAAATGCAGAGAAAACCTGGAGGTCCTGAACCAAAGGCATCTCCGCCTGAGAGTTCTCAACAAGGCCATCCATCAAACAGGAGGGTTGAAGAGAGACATGCTCAGGAATTCAAGGGGTCAAAAAATATGCTTCCCATGTACCTTTTCTCAGAAAGCTGCTGCAGGATGTCCTCCACCAAACCAAGGAGTTAACCAAGGAAGCAGAAACGTGGTATCTCCTACTGGGTGGAGGTGGAGACTCCAATCAGCTCAACTGAGTACCTGCATCAAGTAAGGAAATACATATATGTATGTGTGACTCATGTACACATGTGTGTGATTATATATACATATATAATTTTAAAATTTGTATTTATAAAATTATAAAATCTAAATGTTTAAAATTATGTTCACAAATATTCAAATATAATATAAATTATATCATACATTATATATATTTAAATATTAAAATTATGTGTATATAGTTTTTATAAAGACAAATCATCTTAGATCAGAGTTTCTCACCCTTGGCATTGCTGACGTTTTGGGTAGAATAACTGTTCATTGTAGGGCACCATTTAGTCCACGGTAGCATCTTCCCAGTAGAGACCAGTTGCACTCTCCCCTCCGAGTAACGGCAACCAAAAACTTCTGCAGACATTGCCAGTTGTCCCTGGGCAGCAAAATCACCCCTGGTTGGGAACCCCTGCCCTAGGTTAACTGCTGTACTAGTGTAGTGGGTTGCACTGCCTCATCACTCACACCCAGGGCAATAAGCAGTGCCTCATCTCCCAAAATGTTAGTAAAATATCCAAAGTGAAGTAAGAACTTAGATGCAGTTCCCTATAAACCCAAATAGTTGCATGATCATTACATCAACCCAGTCTACTGAAGTGCAGAATAATTGTTTTTCTAATTTTCATGATAACATATTAATGTATCTCTGGAGGAACTGACTCTAGATCTGGGAAAACCACATGCTGATGGTGCATGTGAATAGATTCTTGAAAAAATGCTCACATGAAATCCAAACTTGACAACACAATTTTCTTTTAAATTACTTGAAGAGGTTTGAATATTGGGGAAAGGTTGGCTTCTGTTGTTTAGAAATATGTGCAGGAACATAAGCTCTGGGCAAAATGTTCAAAGATGGGCCTTTTCATGTTCATTTTGTGGTAGGATTCAAACTGATTTATGAAAAGCCACTAGTTAGGCTGAATTGCCAGATAAAACCTTCCCAGGAGAATAGTTTCTTTGCAATGCATCTAGGCATGTGCAATCAGACGTCCACAAAGAGTGCAGTCTCTACATAGAATGCAAGAATTCCAACTTCCAGGTCCCTGGAGATGCTTGGAATTTGGAAAGGGAGGTGATTGGAACTGTGTCTGCTGTACCCTGTTGGTGGGTATACAGTGTGCCTATGAGTTGCAGCACCTCGGCTTTCACTACCTGGGTGGCCTCATCAAATGTGTATGACAGTCAGAGCCACCTGATAGGAACACTGTGGGGATTAGATGTTGAGAATGGTTCAGTGCCCAGGAGGTGCTCAGCTTAGTGTCCGGCATTTGGTAGTTTGCGGTTGTCATCATTGTGAAAGTTATTTTATGATGTAACTATTGTGTTCATGGTGCAGTGCACAGGCACTAAACTCTTTAAAAAGCAAGAACATTAACCTGGTGAAATGAGCAGTTAGGCAGTTCCCTGGTGGCTAACATCCCTTCCAACTCACCCCCACCATGGCGCCTCCATGGCTGAGAAGTGCTTTTCTTTAACATCTGCACTCTTGAGTCTTTGTCAATGATCACAAGTGGCAAATAAGATTTAAAGCAGGCATCAGCAATTATAATAATGAAGAGTTATCAATGCTATGAATAGCTGACACTCTTACAATATTTCCTATGATAATATAAGTATTATAAGATGTATAAAAATGAAATTCAAAATTGCATACACTACACAGACATGTAAAGAAGATGGAAATAAATATACCGACATCTTGGTATAAACTTGACTGATAAGATTATGGTCACTATGAAATTTTCTTTTATACATTTGTTTTCTGTCTTCTAATTTTTCCACAATGCTTTTTTTTAATTAGGGAAGGAACAATTCATTATTTTTAAAAACCAGGGTGTTATTAAGACTGATTTTTTGGTGGCTTAACTTGAGATTTTCAGGGAGACTCCTAGGAAAGGGATGATATTTATTCAAGTGAATCTATTCGAAGGTGTCTGCTTGTAAAAGCACCAACTGTCCTTTTTTTTTTTTTTTTTTTTGCTATTGCTTAAATTACACTATGTATGTTGATAATATTATAACTAATAAGTCAAATAAAAGCAGACCTCACTGAAATTTTTTTAAGAGTGATTTTTAACTACATAAGTTTTTACTCTTCTCATGGGAGACAATTATAAGGCCTTTCTCTCTCTCTCTCTCTCACACACACACACACATACACACACCCCTACACACACACACAGACACACACACAGACATACACACACACAGAGAGACATACACACAGACATACACACACATACACACACAGACACACACACAGACACACACAGACAGACACACAAACACACACACACACACACACACACACACACACCCCTCATCCACATCCACACCCCAGTGCCCAGCGAGCCCACGTCCAGTCACCACAGCCAGCTGGACACTGTGGCTCTGATACTCTGTCTGTGATCTGAGCCTGCAGCTGCTTCTGCCAACCTTCATTTCCCCACCTGGAAATGGGGACTAAGAATCCCCTGAGGATTCAACAAACATGTTCTTCCAGAATCAGTGACCTTAGTGACGGGTTCTCAAACTTGGTGCTACATGAAAGAACAGGGATCTATTGAATTAGAAGGACATCCAGTTTTTCAGAGCCCTGTTTTAGAACCTAAGACAAACGCAAACCCTAGAAACTCTTGGAGTTTCCCTAGTGGCCTTTCTGTAGTGAATTATGTGGGTGCATTTATTTCTCCCCAAATGCCGAACATTTGCATTGTAACTATGGTCGAAGCTGGGGCTGCAGAGCAAATCCAATCCCACCAAAATGGCTTTGATGTCCCCGCCAGAAAGATGGGATTGGGTTGTGATGGGAAACACAGAATTTGCCTGCATGGGGGGCGTTTCAAGGCTGGGGTGATTAAACTCAGGAAAGCGCAATTAAACTCTGCGTGTGAGTGTCCCAGGGCTTCTGTAACAAAACACCACAAACTGGGTGTCATGTCTTAAAGCAGCCAAAATGTGTTGTCTCACAGTGTTGGAGGCCAAAAGTCTGAAATCAAGATGTCGATGGGCTGGTTCCTTCAGAGGCTGTGAGGGAGGTTTTCCCCAACCATATCCCAGCTTCCGGTGCTCACTGGAGACCTGTGGTGTCCCTCGGTTTGCAGAAGCGTCACCCTGAGTTCTGCCTTCATCTTCACATGGCATTCCCTGCCATGTGACTCTGAGTTTCCATGACCGTCTTCTTATATGGACACCAGTCATATTCAATTAGGGGCCTGCCCTATTCCAGTATGACCTCATCCTAACTAATTACATCTGCAACGACCCTCAAATAAGGTCATCTTCAGAGGTATTGGCGGGCGCGGGGGGTGGGGGTTAGAATGTCAACGAATCTTTCTCTGGAGAACACAGTCCAACCCCTGACAACCTGGAATTCCCCCCCATACTCCAGCACCTCTGAGAATCTCTTGCTTTTTTCCTGGAAACCCACAATGACTGACCTGGAGAAAGCAAGGTCCTCATCTGTCCCAGCAGCAAACTCTCCTAAAGGGCTTCTCCAAAGCCCTGGTTTTCACGGTTTAAAGGGGCCCTAACATCGTAACTGTGGTTTTAATTAAGGGTTGATGGGCCGTGTCGTGACATCATCAATAAAATGAGTATAATAAGAAGAAATAACTTAATATGGGGTGTGGGAAGGCAGCCCAGAATTTGTCATGAAATTGCATTATGTAGGCAATAAAATACCATTTTAGAGAACACTGGTACCGTGCAGGCTGCCAAGGGCCGTCCTTTGTTTACTAAGAAGTTCCATTCATGTTCACCCGCTTTCCACCACACAGTGCCCTCAAATGTAGAATCCAGTTTGTTTCTGAGTTGGTTGAATTGAGCAGGTTAATTCCAAACCGCAGTGTCTGAGTCAAGTCCCTTTCTGGAAGTTGAGCCCTGGGATTACCAGCATCCTCTTGCCATGGGGGTCATGGTGTGACAATGTCATCTGGGAGCCTGTGTCCTTGCATCCTGCCTGGAAAGCCAGACTGAGACTCCAGAACAGAAGCTGGAAGAGCAGTCCCCAGGTTGAGATTTAGACTTAACCTTAAATATGGGATTGGGGACTTCCTTGGAAGTCCCCTTCCTTGGATTCACCCGTGTCTGTCGTTTCCTGAATGCTCCCTGTCCAACAGAAATCTTGTGATGCTTTTTGGACTCACTTCTCTGTGTGTGTTGTTGAGAAAAATTGCTTTCTTGGGAACTAGAAAGGCTTGGTAATCATGTTGCATTCTGAATGTTGCTGTCCAGAGGTCTCAGGCCCTGGGCCATGGACTGGCACCAATCTGTGGCCTGTTAGGAACCAGGTTTCACAGCAGTAGGTGAGCAGCAGGCAAGCGAGGGAGCTTCATCTGTGTTTACAGCTACTCCCCATCGCTCAGATTATTGCCTGAGCTCCATCTCCTGTCAGATCTGCAGCGGCATTGGAGTCTCACAGGAGCACAAAGCCTAATGTGAACTCTGCATGTGAGGGATCTCAGTTGTGCACTCCTTATGAGAATCTAATGCCTGATGATCTGTCACTGTCTCCCATCACCCCCAAATGGAACCATCTACTTGCAGGAAAACAAGTGCAGGGCTCCCACCAATTCTACATCATCTTGAGTTGTGTAATTATTTCATTGTATGTTACAATGTAGTAATGTTGGAAATGAGGTCCACAATCAATGTAATGCACTTGAATCATCTTGAAACCATCCCCCACCCCTGGTCCTGGAAAAACTGTCTTCCATGAAATCAGTCCCTGGTGCCAAAAAGTCCAGGGACCACGGCTGTCACTGAAGAATTTTGATCAACAGGAGTGTGGTCGGAGCCCATATGCAAGACCTGGGAATGACGGCATCTGTTTAGGATTGCCTCTGGGTGTGTCTTTCACCAATGCAGTCGGGGGCTGAAATGCATTTTGGGTCCCACCATTCATGCCATAGGCCACTGTGACTGCTTCTCTGCAGAGTGGAGGATGTTTTGCAATTTGCCCACCCAAAGGAGTCTCTTTATCTCATTGCCATAAAGATGCCTTAGGCTGGCATAGGTCATCAGTGGAAAGAATTTGAACAGCAGAGGCCAGGAGTCGATATGCTGTTTTCAAATTTAACTCATCTGTTCACTCGGTCCACAGATATTTAGTTAAGCACCTACTATGCCCTGGTGCTGTGGCATTCACGGGCAAGGAGGACTGGACCTGGAAGGGGCCTCTGGGTCTCAGAGGACAGGACGTGAGCCAGTGAGCAGAGGTTACCTGGAGGCTGACTGCAGCTCCTCAGATGGAGAACACTGCACCGACCAGGACACCTGTTGAGGAAATAGTTTGGAATTGTCTGGAAAATTGAAGTTGAGGACGTCCTATGATCTGTAATTACATTCCTAAGGGCATCCTCTGGCAAAGCTTGTGTCTTGGTGCACCAGGATATCTGCATGAGCTCACGGCAGCACTATCTTTAGCTGCCTCGAGCTGGAAATGACACAAATGTCACAATAATCTAGGAGAGGGAGGGAAAGAGAGCTCCCACCTGTGGACGGCAAGCTTGGTTGGGGCCGTGGAGCTCCGGCTCGGGACACTTCTTTTCTGTCCTCCTGCCCTGCAAACGGTAGACTTGCTCAGGCAGCCCCCACAATCTTTCGAACTAACTCACAATGTGAACCCATATGTGTGCGTGTGTGTAAAATGTACCCGTCGAGGTTCACTCTGAGAGATTTTGCTAAGAAGGCTGGCTCCCCACTTGTTAATTAGACAACCTTGGATCCATCATTCAGCCTCCTGGAATGGGAATAATTACCCCTTCAGAGATTAAATGCGAGGAAATATAGAAAGTTCTTAGCACTTGACCGTTTCCATAAAAATCTCTTAACAAATGTTAGGTATTGCGATCATTATTATGAATTATAGTAACTTTGTGGGAAAATTAGATAGAGCCCCTACAGAGCACTGTGCAGATGGCACCCCCCACAACACACGTACAGGGAAATGGAAGCAGTGCCGGGAGACCCTGGCGGGGCAGCGAGGCAGCAGGACGCCAAGCATTATTTTCTGGGAAACTCATTTGCAGTGTGTCAATAAAAGATCAAATTTAAATGCAACAACCCTTGAGAAAGGGAGCACACTGACTTATTTCACCTTCATTCTATGGCAGGTTTTACTTTACAAAAGTGGTCATGACAGTAACTCCTACATTCATGCTCCTCTTACAGAGTGGCATTCCCATGTTACCATCAAGAGCTACTCTGTAGCTTCCCTGGAGCCTGGGCTGGCTTTAGAATAGCTGGGTGCAGAAGTGGCCCTCTGGGATTCACAAGAATGGGTCACAGGAAGGCTGACAGCTTCCTCCTGGATCTCCTGGGATGCTCACTCTGGTGGACACAAATGCCATGCAGTGGAAAGACCAGGCCACATGGATGGGTCACATGGAATCTGCAGTCCGCCACCTGCCGAGATTCCAGGTGACATCCAGCCCTAACCACCAACATACATGTGCACCGTCCTGGATGCCCATCTGACATGTCAGTCAACATCACACAACAACCAGATGAGAGACCCCTAGCAGGAGCCGCCCAGCTGAGCCCTTGATGAATTCCCCGCCCATGAAATCATGTCGCTTTCAATCCTCAAGCATTTTTGTATACACAAAGAGATAACCGAACACCTACTAGAGTAGGAATAACTGACAACCAGAAGTGCAGACAGCTGATCGTGAAAGGGAATTTTGTTGTTGTTGTTGTTTGTTTGTTTGAATTATTTATTTTCGCACGGACTCTCCCTGCGACCCCCAGGTTGGAGTGCAATGGAGTGATCTTGGCTCATTGCAGCCTCAGCTTCCCAGGTTCAAGCGATTCTCCTGCCCCAGTCTCTGGAGTAGCTGGGACTACAGGTGTGCACCACCATGCCCGGCTAATTTTTGTATTATTAGTAGAGACGGGGTGCCACCATACTGGCCAGGATGGTCTCGAACTCCTGACTGCAAGTGATCTGCTAGACTTGGACTCCCAAAGTGCTGGGATTACAGGAGTGAGCCACTGTGCCTAGTCTTTGAAAGGGAGTTTGAGTGAGATATATGTTGGGGGTTTGAAGGTGGAGCAGGAATTACTGGGGGTGGGGGTGGGGAAGAAGGGAAGGAGGATGCAATCCGTAGAAGTCAGGGCTTTAGAGAAATGATGGGCTTTGTCCAAAGTCACATCTGATTTGCAGTGGGGTTTGCAGTGCAAACCTGAACGTTTGCATTTTCATGCAGATGATTCCAAAGCTGTGTCCTTCCCAGTACAGATGCTGCTCCCTGGAGGTGATGCTGACACTGGCCATCGTGCAGAGAGGGCAGGCTGTGCACTGCCAAAGAGTGCAGCCTCGGGGCTAGAATCCCGGCTCTGCTGCTCCCTCCTTGAGGACCCTGAGCAAGTTATTTACCTCCCTGGGCCTTAGTTTTCTCATCTGTGAAATGGAATAGTAACAGTAACCACCTCTCTTGGGGCTGTCCCGAGGAAAGAATGAGGAAATGCAGCTTCCTGACTTGGCTTAACAGGTGAGGGCCACGCTGTCCAATAAGGTAGCCAGTAGCTAAATAATTTTAAAGAATAATTTGAAGTAAAACTTTAAAATAATAATTTGAAATAAAACTTTAAAATAATAATTTGAAATAAAATTCAACTAAAATTCAGTTTCTTAATTGTGCAGCCACCTCTGTCTAGCGGCACAGACACAGCACTTTCCCTTCATGGCCATATGTGGGGACTGGCCACGTTGTGAGCCCTGGTGCCCAAGACAGGTGACTGTGGGTCTGTGGACAGGCCTGCCTGGAAATGGGCAGACGTTGGCCAGCCACACCATGTCCCCAGGAATGAATGCCCCAGTAGGAACTGATGCCCTCTTTTGAGAACAGAAGTTCTGCTTCCCAACCTCCCTCTCCAGCTTTATTTCTAAGCAAGGACTCACAAAGGGACACCATGCCACTGGCAAGAAAGAGCTCAGCTCTACCACATTGTTAGCGAATCTTTGGGAAAACGGGAAAAGTATGTACTTTGAGTTTTTCTATTATTCACTGAACAATTCAGTAAAGGCACTGAGCACCTGGCACATGCTTTACTTGGCACTGGGGAGAGAGTAGGGAAAAAGGTGAACCAGCCCTCACTTTCATAGACGTTGTATCCTAGTGGTGAGAGACAGAAAAAGTGTATAAATGTATAAATAAACATGTGATATATGTGGTAAAATATAGCTATAAGCAAATAATGTAATAATTTCAGACTGTGTTAAATGTTATGGGAAAATGTGGAACCTGATGATGCATCTCTCGGTGGGGGGTGAGTGCCCACCTGTGGGCCAGGGCCAAGTGGGAGGATGAGCCACTTTTGTGTGTCACCTCGGGAGGAGGGAGGGAGTGGCCCGTCCAGGACATTTGGAAGCCCCGTGCTGGACAGGAGCTGGGGTTGGAGGGACAAAGAGGCTGTGCAGCCAGGCTGGGGTGGGGTCTGAGGCTCAGGCTGTGGAAGTGAACAGGGCCAGACCCCAGAGGACATGGGCCACGGTGAGGAAGTTCACATGGAGCTCAAGTGCAAAGGGACATGGCACACATCTGCTAGCAGTGGCTGCATGGAGGTGCCTGCTGTGCCAGTTCTTCCTCCAGTCTTCCCAGTTCAAATGGAGTCACCGGGAAGTGCTTTAGACAAACGTGTAATAAAAAATGTTCACGAAGAGATGTTCCCTGCTCTTCCTGGATTAGATTCTTCCTCTTCCCTTTCTAGATACCATTCGAACTTTGTGCCCAAAGGAGGAGAGACATGACCTTCCCTCCATGTAGCCAGCTCCACCCTTCCCGGAATCTGGCCTCCTCTACCAGCTTCTCCCCTAGGATGCAGGGAGGTCCTTCGGGGCCTGAGTTTCTCATCAGTCCCAGTCCTAGAGGCTGGACATCAGGTTCCAAAACAAAGAGCACAAAAGGGGCCAGAGGAGAGAGGACAGTTTCAGCACAGCTGGAGAAACCAGAGGAGGGGGGTCTGCCCCAAACAGCTCAGGGGTGAACGAGGTGTGTGGCCAGTGCCTGTTGGGCTGGATGCGCACCTGCATGTGATTGCTTTCACACATACGAACTGACTCCAGGACAGGAAGATAGTGATGCTGCTGCCTCCCGGGAGGGACCAGGGCGGCCGGGGGAGTGTGAGCAGGGTGAAGCTGTTTTTCACGGCAAACCCTTTTGCACCTTGTGCATGTTGCTCTGGGTGCATGAATAACCTCTCCAAAGCATACACAAAAAAGAAAGAGTTGAGGTGGAAGCTGACGGCCATCTCCGGTGAGGTCATGCTCTGAGTACGTGACGTTTCAGGAGGATGTACCGTTTCATGGTGAAATCACGTGATCTTATGTATAGAATCTTGAATCTAAAAACAAATGTTAAAGATCAGGCCCAGTCTTCTACCACTGTGCCACTGACTTGCTATGTGACCCCGGGGAAGTCGCTTAACTATAGTCTGCCTCAGTCTTCCTTCTGTTAAAATGGGGATAATAATAGTGACCTACCTCCGTGGGCAGTTTTGAGGCATGACTAATGCTTTTCATAAAGGATTTTGGGATCTTTCAGCGGAGGAATTCTCAAGACCTGAGTATTTTCGTACTGTCAGTGTCCACCATGAACTTGGTCTGTCCACGTGTCCCGGTTGCTCTCATTGGTCTATATGATTTTCCAAGAAATTGCATGAACCTATTGGAGAAGTGGTGGATAACTAGCCAGAAAAAAATTGAGAAAGTATAAACTCTTTGCCATGGAAACATAGGTAGGATACCTTTTCTTTGACTGAGCGGGATTCCCCCTGCCCTTTTTTTTTTGTCATAGGGGCCAGATTTTCCCTGCTTGTGCAGACAAGTAGAGTAAGTTAATGTGATTGTGTAACAACCAGTAATATGCAGAAAATGTGTTTACTATTTAGTTATGGTTTTCTTTTATAATATGTATTATTTCATTTTTTTGTTATATTTTAAGTTCTGGGGTACATGTGCAGGTGTGCAGGTTTGTCACATAGGTATACACGTGCCATGGTGGTGGTTTGCTGCATCCATCGCCCTGTCATCTATATTAGGTATCTCTCCTAAGGCTATCCCTCCCCTATCCTCCCACCCCCTGCTATTCCTCCTCTAGGCCCCCAGCCCCCAGGCCCCGGTGTTTGGCGTTCCCCTCCCTGTGTCTGTGTGTTCTCACTGTTCAACACCTACTTATGAGTGAGAACATGCTGTGCCCGGTTTTCTGTTCTTGTGTCAGTTTGCGGAGAATGATGGCTTTTAGTTTTATCCATGTCCCTGCAGAGGACATGAATTCATCCTTTTTTATGGCTGCAGAGTATTCCACGGTGTATATGTGCCACATTTTCTTTATCCAATATGTCCCTGATGGGCATTTGGGTTGGTTCCAAGTCTTTGCTATTGTGAACAGTGCTGCAGTAAACATACGTGTGCGTGTGTCTTTATAATAGAATGACTTATAATCCTTTGGGTATATGCCCAGTAATGGGATTGCTGGGTCAAATGGTATTTCTAGTTCTAGATCCTTGAGGAGTTGCCACACTGTCTTCCACAATGGTTGAACTAATTTACGCTCCCACCAATGGTGTAAAGGTGTTCCTATTTCTCCACATCCTCTCCAGCATCTGTTGTCTCCAGATTTTTTAATGATTGTCATTCTAGCTGGCGTGAGGTGGTATCTCAGTGTGGTTTCGATTTGCATTTCTCTAATGACCAGTGATGATGAGCTTTTTTTCATATGTTTGTTGGCTGCATAAATGTCTTTTTCCCTTTTATTTCCTGCCCACCCCCATCCTTTTCCCTTTTTATGTGGGATAGTAGTTATTTGTGACCTAAGAATAATTTTGGAATAATTTCTATTAATATCAGCTCTGAAGCTATTTGTACTGATCTGAGATTGTGTTTGTTTATAATAAAAGTAAAGTTAATCACACAGAAAAAAAATCAGGCTCAATCCTCACACCACAGGCAATTACAGGTCCAGAGATGCGATGAGGTGTGCCCAAGACCACACATTGGGTTTGGGCGCAGATGGGAATAACCCCCAGGGCTTTTGCCTCCTGCCTCCTGCTCTCAGGAGACACTCTGATGTGGGGAAGTTTAGGCTAGATGTTCTCCCTAGAGCTTTCCATCTCTGTGTTTCTATAATCCCGCGGTGAAAAAGGAAAAACGGTCCTTGTGATGACTTCCACATTTTCCAAGAGAAAAATAGAGACTTACCTGACCCAGGATCTGTGACAAGTTCATGTGCAAGAAGCCTGTGGGATGTGAGCTTCGGAGTACAGAGCAGGGGGCATTGGGGCCGTGCTGATGCTTTACGGAGTATGGGGAGGACTGGGAGCCTTTTATGGCCAAAGCAAAATATGGAGGATTTTATGCTAAGTAACTAACTAGAATTTAATGCGTGACAATTATTGGAATGAATACAAAATGCTTTCTTAGTTTATTTTTATTTAACCTTGTTTATATAGCAGTTACCTTGTCAGGAACCATTCTGAGCACTTTACAAAAATTCATTTGTGTGATAGGAGCACTACAGGATGGTAATCTCAAGTGTGAAATTTTGGAGTCAAAAAAGACTCCAAATTTAGTGAAATTTTAAAATTTTTTAAATTTTTGAGTCAAAAAGACTCCAAATTTGGTGAAATTTAAAAAAAAATTCCATCATATAGATTACCATCATATAGTGCTGCTCTTACATAAATTAATTTTGGTATTTAAATCCTGGTTCTGCCACTCTTATGAATTGTGTGACTGAGGCCAAATTACTTAACCTCTCTGATCCTCATCTGCAAAATGGGGATATTATTAATTTTTACCTAGACTTGTAAGAAATGGAATGTCTTAGTTTGAACCGTATGAGATTACTCACTTCAGCCTATTTGATTTATAAAGCTGGCAATTTTATGGCGTTAAACTAACATTTAAAGAGCTTAGTAGAATGCCTGGCACTTGGGGACTGCTCAGTAAATAGTAGCTTTTTAAAAGTGTATTTTGTTTGAGAGAAGCTAACAAACAACAACAATTCTTCTCACCTATAAGACCTTGCATTTTAGCCAGGCATGGTGGCTCACACCTGTAATCTCAGCACTTTGGGAGGCTGAGGTGGAGGTTGCTTGAAGACAGGAGTTAGACGCTAGCCCAGGCAGCCAGGAAGACCCCATCTCTACCAAATTTTTTTTTAAAAGAAAGACTTAGCTAAGTGCGGTGACTCATCCCAGCACTTTGGGAGGCAGAGGCAGGAGGAATACTCGAGCCCAGGAGTTTGAGACCAGCCTGGGCAACATCGTGAGATTCCCATCTCTTAAAAAAAAAAAAAAAAAAGCAGAGTGGTGTGGCACACGCCTGCAGTTCTAGCTACAGGGTGCTGAGGTGGGAGAATTGCTTGAGCCCAGGAGCTTGAGGCTGCAGTGAGCTTTGATGGTGCCATTGCACCCCAGCCTGGGTGACAGGGCAAGATCCTGTCTCAAAAAAAAAAAAAAAGGACCCTGCTTTTCTATTATCCTAAAGCCTTTACCCCTTGTGTAATATTATTCTTCAATAGCCCCTGCTAAAATAATTCAAAAGCTTTCACTGAGTCCCAGCCTTTGAAAAGAAGGGAGATTCCCACGATGGTTCTTGGAGTCACCCTCGCTCTCCCTTCCAAGGACTTCAGCATGGAAAAGCTGCTTCCCAAAGAAGGCATGTCACGGCCCAGCCCACTGCAGTGATGAATCTGGGAACAGAGGCACCCAAGACCCAACTCCTGGGGCTGCGAATTCCTCAGCCATATGTCACCCTTGCAAGGTGGGCGGTCCCCGTCACAGCCCTAGCAAATGCTCAGCTCCTGAGCCGGAAAGCCGCAGGAGGTGAGATCCACTCCGGCTAATTGCTTCAGGAGATGCCGCCACCCAGAGGCCCCTTCTCACCCCCTTCCTGCCTGAGCTTCGTGGCAGCCTGCATAGAAATGCCATTCTGTCTCTGAGGTCCCGCCTTCAGATGGCAGCGCCTGTGTTGGGGAAGAAGAACAGATGTGTATGCAGATTGCCAACTCCGGCCCGAGTACCGACGTCCCACTGCTCACATCATGGAAACAATGTCAAGGTGGGAAGGCTTGGGGGAAACCAAAAGGATGGGCACAGGAGCCCGTTAACCACTGGTCAGGAATGGGACGGAAGCCTTCCACTCCCACAGAAAGCAGCCGCGGTCTTGCTGGGCCCTGGGGTTGGCACCAGTGGCATTCCCACCTGTGCTGCAAGCCACGCCTTCAAACGATCATCATCATTACATTCTCCAGTCGTCCACACCGTGTGGCAAGTGAGTGGGATGGAGAACGTTTCATGGATCAGATTCCCAGTGGCTTAGATTCAAAAGTCCAGTCGGCCACACAGCCCCACTGGGTGATTCCATTGCTTTCTGATGTGGTAATGGCCAAATGCAGAGGTGGCAACCTGGTCACTACACATCAATCACGCAGAAGACTGAAGTATCTGCACCCTCTCCCCCACAACCACCCCGACCTGCCCGGCTGGCTTCAGTACTGCAGACCATCCACCCCAGGGCGCACCTCACCCTGCGGCAAACCGTGGGTTGCTTTGTAAATAACCATTGTCATCATGAAAGGAAGTTGTCAGAAAACTAAATACTTCATGACATTGTAAAGACACCACAAAACATAGTCTCCACAGGTTAAGAAACAAAATGTCCAAGTTTACCCTTTGGAAATCAGAATAGCATACACAGAATTTGTCACCTGTCATGAGCATTTCCTTCTTCTTGCTAGGAATACCCACGTGTGTAAATGTATGTATTCAGCAAATGTATTTGCTTTCTTTCCTCTCATATTTCTTTATCATATAACATAAGACGGATTGGCTTTATATCAGTATTGCAGCATTGTTCATTTTACATCATAATGTTAAGTTATGTCAGGAGAGTGAACATCACTCAAGGACCTTAGTCCTTCCCTTCTGGGGAAGATGTTAGTGTGTTTTCGGTTGTATGCAGTAGGGCTGTATGATGTTAGGTGGAATCACAACCTTATTATTGTCTTATTTGGAGATGGAGTGTGATGGTGCCAGGTTGATGAGGGGTGGGCTCATGATGGTTAATTTCATGTGTCAACTTGACTGGGCTAAGAAGTGCCCATATAGCTGGGATTACACGATTTCTGGGTGTGTCTGTGAGGGTGTTTCTGGTAGAAATTGGCATCAGAATCAGTAGACCAAGTAAAAAGAACACTCTTCCCCAATGTGGGTGGGCACCGTTCAATCCACTGAGGGCCTGGATAAAACAAAAGGCAGAGAAAGGGCGAGTTCATTCTCTCTCCCACCCTGGGACATCTCTCTTGTCCTGCTCTCAGACATCAGTCCTCCTGGTTTATGGGACTTTGGAGCCCTGGACTTACTCCAGGGGCTTATGCTTGTAATCCCAGCACTTTGGGAGGCCAAGGCAGGTGGATCACCAGGTCAGGAGTTCAAGACCAGCCTGGCCAATACGGTGAAACTCTGTCTCTACTAAAAATACAAAAAACCTAGGCAGGCGTGGTGATGAGCTCCTGTGGTTCCAGCTACTCGGAGGCTGAGGCAGGAGAATTGCTTGAACCCAGGAGGCGGAGGTTGTAGTGAGCTGAGATTGCACCACTGTTCTCAAGCCTGGGCAATAGAGGGAGACTCCATCTCAAACAAAACAAAACAAAACAAAATGTGTCTGTTTTCCAGGTTTCCTTCCTCTCTCCCCTTGACTATAGCTATGTTAAAATGAGTTACTTAGCAGAAGAGGAGGCAGATGAACTAGAACACTCATATTCTGGTGCTGTGAGCATTGAGGCAAGCACTTTGGAAAACGGTTTGGTAAGGTCGATTGTACTAGACCTCGCATACAGCTGCCTTGTGATGTGATCACTACACTCCTAGGCATGTTCCCAACAAAGATGCCTGTGTGTGTGCACATGTGCGACAAAAGACATATGCAAGAATGTTAGTGAAACTTCATAACCATCGAAGCCTAGAAATAACCTAACTCATCAGTGTGAGAACGGAGGAGCCAGTGGCAGCATATTCGCATGATGGATGCTGTGCGCAGTACGTCTGAACGCAGCAGAGGTGCCCAGGTGAGGGCTGGGGACTCTGGCAGCCCCCGAGAATCTTTGAGGGGATCTGAGAAGCCAAAACAAGTTTCATGATATTGCTAAGATGTGATTAGCCTTTTCACTCTCTCCACATGAGCGTGTGGAGTTTTCCAGGGGCTGTGTGACGTGTGTCCACCCAGAAACCTGAGGAGGAAGCAGCTGGGAGTGTCCCTTTCTCCTTTGTTAAGTGTGACATGACACCCCTCTACCCACTACACTTTCTGAAGAAAAGAATGCCACTTACAAAAATCATGTTATTTATATTAACATGCAACGAGTTTATTCTTTCAAATGAACTCATAGATATTTTTAAAAATCTCTCAGTTTTGTTTTATATTTAGCTAAGTAGTTTTAGGCCTAACGCGACAAAATATTTAAATAAAAGATGTTTAGAGTCCCCAGTGCTACTTAAGAAAGCAAAAACGTGTGAAGACCAAAATACTCTGAGAATTGCTGCTGTTCACAGTGAAAAAGTAGGAATGGCGGCCGCCCAGGGCTGGGGTGAATCTCGCAGACAGGGTGTTAAGGGGAAGAGGCCAGATCCCAGTACAGGTATTGATCGACTTACCACCTATGCAACTTACAACCATTCGACTTTATGACCACAATCGCTAGCCACGACTGCTCCGCGTCTGGCAACGCAAACGTTGCCCAGCTGGGCGTATGACAGTGCGGACCAGCTTCCGGCAGCACTACCATCTCCGCGTGCACATAGCCTACTCAACTTATGACCAAATCGTGTTACGACTGGTCTGTCAGAACCAGTCGTGGTCGTAAGTTGAGCACTAGCTGTATTGTGGCTCCAAAGCAGCCAGCACCAGGTCTGAGAGCAGTCCGGGCAGTGGTCTCCTGGTGAGGGTGATGACTGGGTTCGGGGCACGGGCTGGCCAAGTTCTGAGCTGTGGGTCGGGGAACAGCTCCTGAGCTGGTGATGCAGGTGTGTGATGGTGGCACAGGTGTGTCCGCTTTGCAAAATCCATCACACTTATTCTTCAATCAAGTGTTTTCCAAAAGAGGGGTAAAGGATGTGCTGGTCTTAATATGTAAAATAACTACGCACACTGCGGGATGGCGGGCCACACGAGCTTCGGAACCAGCTGGCTCTGCGTTTGAATTCCAGCCTTGTCCCTTACTGACCTCCCATCCTCTTACCTCCTGCCCTTGTGAGATGGAAGTGCTAACACGTGCTCGGCAATGTGGCGGGGGGTGGAGGGGATTCAATGCAGACGTACCTGTGACCCGCTGTGCTCAGGGCCTGGTCCATAATTTGTGCTCCCTAAATGCTGGGATGATTATTGATATCATCAGGATTTTCACATCCGATATTCACCTATAATCTCCCTGGCACAGACGGTTTTGCAAGCACATCTCTGATAAAAACAGTAAGACCTTACATTCCTTCTAGAGCCTGTGCTGGTCCTAAGCATGTACACCAATGGGTGCATCTGACGCTTCCAGCAGCCCTAGGAGCCAGGGATCCACCATGATCATCTCTGTTCCAAGGGGAGGAGGTGGAGAGACACGCAGGCGGCAAAGCCACTGCCCTGGTCCCTTGGCTGTGCACGGGGCCACGGCACTCAGCCCAGCAGCCTGGCTCCATGCACACCAGCACCACAGCGGGAATGAGATCATGGTTTCACTGTCACCCTTGGCTCCCTCCCTCCCACATAGATAAGCATCAGGCCTGGGAATGTCTCTGGAGGATGGGGCTCCTTCAGCCACTGCAAGGGAATAGGCTGACTGCTGACCCTCCAGTCCTCTCCTCCCCGCTGGCCATGTCAGTCCTTGGAGTTAATGAGCCAGGACGGTTCAGACACTGCCCTGGAGTGACTGAGACCTGCCACTAAATTGCATGTAACGCATTGGCCTGGTCCCCTGGGTGAGCCAGGCCACTCCATGCTGCTGCCCACTGGGTTCAGGAAATGAACCACGGCAGATTTTCTCTCCCCAGATGCTCATGCCGTTTGGGGGTCTCCCTGCTCCCCTCCCAAAATGCAGCTCCAAGACACACAGGCAGGAGACCCCTTTCCATGCCAGGGGAGTTAAACCAGCTCAATATCACACAGCAATCCCTCCCGCTGCCCTCTGAGGGGGTGGGGGCGGTCAGCACACCCTGGGGGCCTTTTTTCACAGAGTCATTAATTGATGACAAACAGTAATGAATGGGCCACATTCCTGCTTCGGTGAAGTGCATAATTCTGGGCTCGTGGAGCTGGGATGGGCCCAGCTCTTGTTTTCTTTTAATCTGGTTTGAAAGACGAACACTCTCCCAGGCGGCAGGGAAGGAGCCCGCTACCCCGTGAGTTCATCAGTGTGGCATGTGCGGCCTCCTCGCTGCACTCAGAGATAGGAAATGCCGACCGTCACAGCCCCTTAGTGGCCTTGGGGGCATGGGCAAGAAGCCTAATTAGCTGTGGTCACAGTTTATTAAAAATCATAAATATTCGTCTTGGAGGCAGGGTGGGAGTCAGAGAAGGAAAGGGGCAGTGTCTGGCTGGTGTGTGCATGTGTGTATGTATATGCATGCATCTGTGTGTGCACACGTGTACATGTGAGAGTTCATGTGCAGCTGATTTTCAACAAGTATGCCGAAGCAGGCAAACCTTACTTGAGGGCAGAGGCATGGATGTGGCTCCGTTGTTTAAGAATGTGTCCCACTGCCTGAGGACAGCGACACAGGTCTTTTGCCTTGCTTTCCTGGAGGCAGGAGTGTCAGAAGAACAACTGTATGTCATCATTAGTCACTTGTCCCAATTCCCTTTGTTCCCAGTGGAATCCCACAAATATTGGGACGAGTGAACAATGATGACCCTGTGGTCAGTGCTGGAAATAATGAGATGAATCAGACACAGCCCTTTGCTTCAAGTAGTTCATAGTCTCTGGGGGAAACCCATGGGGACGCAGATATTCTGGGCATAATAATTACACAGTAATAATAATAAAACAGATATATTTAGGCCCAGGGAAGGGCATTGCATGGGTGGTCTCTTTTGAATCTTGTAACAACCCTGGCTCTGGCTCTTAGCACTGGTGACAGGGGCCTCCCACTGTCCCGCCCCCACTGTGACCCATTCCTGTCCATGCCATTGAGACATGGAGTGTCCTCTGGTGACAGGCACTCGGAGGAGGTTTGAGTGAGGGTGGTGCATGTCACATCTCAGCCAAGGCTTGTGTCATGGAGGTGTCCTCTCCCCCTCCTTCCCCTCTCACTGGCAGATGCACAGAACAAGCCCCCAGGGTATGGCGTATTAATTTTATTGGGCCCTGGACTCTTCCACATCTGATGAAGTCTCTGAAACTATCAGAACAGTGCTTTTGGACCTGTGAACTATGTAGGGGCAGAAAGAAAATCTATGACATTGAAATATATGCAAACATGCAACAACATATAAACATGCGTGCACTTCACCGATGCATTCAGTAACAGGAAGGTAGTAGCCACTGCAATTTCAAATGAAAATAGAGTTTCATGACGTCCACAGCTGCCTTGTGCTGAGAAGATATCTGATTTCCATGGCCAGAAGGCTCACGGGTGCTGCTAATGCTCCTGGTGTCTGCTTCTGGCATTCATAACGGAACCAAAGCCATACGTCAGTCAGAGGGCAGTGGAAATAAAGGTGTCTGTCTTTTCCATCCCTGTTTATAAGCCTCCTGTGCTCCCTGTGGCCCACAGAGTGTGAGTTATGAAATCCAGCGGGGGATGAGGAGAGCCACCAAGCAGGAGGCACCTGGGTCCCTGAACCACACTGTGGGGGAGAGATTTGCCTTCCAACCTAAGAAAATGCCTTTCCACTGGGCTCTCTATCCTTGCTTATGTGAATCCCAAGCAGCAGGTGGAATCACGGAAAAGTAATTCATAAAGTCTTAACTAAACATAACCAGTTCTCCGTTTTAAACTCAGCCCTGCAGCTAGTATACTAGTGTCTGTCTGTACTCCAAATGGGTTTGTGTGCGACGTCTTCTATCAGTCATATTTCCCAAGGCATGCATTTATTTGAAGAAGCTCCAAACTATCCAGACTAACAAGCATATTTCTTCATGAGCAATCCAGAAATCTAACTTGATGGTGTAGGTGAAACTGCTTTGACCGCAATAGGAAACGGAGGAAGGGAGAAGAGTTAATCTGTACGGATCACGGGTACATGTTAGATGCTGTGCTTTGCTGCTTTTCATACACTATCTCATTTACTGAGAACCTGAAGATGCTGAGCTCTGGCACTGTGTGACCTAGGGAAATCACATCAATAGTTAGGGTGCAAGTAGAATATATCTAAATTGGCTTAAACAGCAAAGGGGGTTTACCTGACCGTGTACCTGAAAGTCCAGAGATATGGAGGGCTTCAGGCTGGTTTGTTCCTGAGGTTGTTATTGTCACCAGGGCTGTGTCTCTCCCTCCCTGTGGCAGCTTCACCTTCAGCATGATTTCCCATGTGGTTGTCAGGTAGCTCCCGGCAGTACCTGGGGTTCCATGTTTCCTGTTTGCCGACAGCAGAAGAGGGGGGTCTTCCCATCAAATCTAGCGGAAGTCCTGAGGTCTGCTCTGATTTCCCTAATTTATGTAGCAACCTCATTCTTAGATCCATAACAGCATCAAGGAAGACAGAGCATGTGGTTGTCCCAAACTGTTCCTGAGCCCACACAAACCACAGGACTGAAAGGTTCAGATTCCTATTAGGAATCTAGGGAGATGACAGACATTGAGAAGGCAACTGACTATAGCCACAGGGAAAAAAAAAGAAAGAAAGAAAAAGAAAAAAAAAAGGCATTAATAGCATCAAACTCTCCCCGAGCAAATTGCCCTTGTCTAGCCCTAGCTGCATGATCATCACATGCTGTCCATTTATAGGCAACATGTCTCACTTAATTCTCAACCACCCCCAAGATGTGCAAACTCGTGTTCTCCCCATTTTGTACATGAGCAAACTGAGAGCCAAGAGGTTAGATACTTTGTCTAAGTCTAGGTATCTTGCCAGTGGCAAGTTTCAGGGAGAACTGAGTCCTACTGAGGGCTTCTTACTCCTGACAACCATGTAGAACTGCTTCTGTGGGTACCCTGCCCCCCAGCCTCAGTTTACCCATCTGTAAAATGAGTTGGGTTGACTCTATCACCTCTAAGGGCCTCTACTTTTCCAAGTGACTAGGCCACCTGGATTACATTCTTCCTGGGTGACAGGAGCTCTCATTTCTGCCCCGGCTGGTCACTCACCTCCATGTGACCTTTGCTACCCAGGCTCCCTGGGTCTCTGGCTCCCTGATGATGCCACGCAGAAGTCCTGAGGTTGAGAAGATGTCCCTGCCTGCGGCTGTGGCTCCTGGGCACATGTACAGCATATTTCAGGTACACCTTCTGAAATGGATGAGGAAGATGAGGGAACATTTGCACACGCTCCTGAGCATGGGGGTGGAAAAAGACCCCTGGGAGAGAAGGCTGGCTGTCCGAAGGCCTGGACATGGGAAGGGAAGACCTTGTCTTCAGCCTGTTCACACATGGGTACAGGCTGTGTTTTAACAGCTCTTTTTTCAAGTGGGCATTTGAGATCAAGAAAGATGGTCACCCCGCTAGTCAGTGGGTCAGTGGGAGATGGAGGAATAAGCAACTCCAAGCTCTTCTTTCCCCCAGAATGCCAGGAGCCTCTGCTGTGGCCAACACAGTGTGTTTCCCAATATCTGGGCAAATTCAAGGATATCAGCTGGTGAAACAGAAAAACACACTCCAAATCAGTGGGCCTTGCTTTCGCCCTCATTGTAACCATGACCGCCCGGACAGACATTGGGCTGAGTGGAATTCTCATGCTTCAGTCACTGGAATAACCAAAATACTTACTGTGCCAACTGGATTATCACCAAAATATTTCTTTTTAGTGGACTTTGTTGTCAAATGTTTGCTCACTGACAACCTGGCAGTTGGCCCAGACGTGCATGAAAAGCAGTCAATCATTAGAGCCAGAGTGGGCGTGGTGCTGATGGATGCTGAACAACAGCTCTGCAGGGGAGGCTGTGATCTGTGGGGCCTGCGGATGGCCGTGGTGTAAATGCTCTCACCGCGGCCGGTTTTGAGTGTGGAGCTCGGGGAACAATCAGTCCTGAGGAGTAGGTATAAGGAGACTCCAACACACCACTGCTTAAGGGGTGCATGATTTTTCATGCAAATGCAGACACTTTGGAGAGTAATGGGGGACGCTGTTGAGGTCCCTACTGAGCAGCAGGCATAAATCAGGAGCTCCCCAGTCACCCTCATTACAGACCAGGCATCTGGTCACACCCATTACAGATCAGAGGGACCTTAGGGATCATCTGCCCAACTCTCTGATCTTGCGGATGAGGAAACTGAGACACCAAAACGGGGGATGACTTGCCCAGGAAGCTGGACCACATCACATAACATTACTATTGTAATGCCCTTATCAAGAGCACCTCACATGACAACAAATGGGAGAAAAATCATACAGCTGGCTGCATCAGGGAGAAAAGGAGGGGCACCCCTGGATGCCACCAGAGACCAAGGCAGTCCCTCTATGGCTCAGAGTCTGGCAATGGCTTCATTTTCTTGGGGGAAAAAATGTGAACTGGCTACACCTCCTGATCCATGAAATTGCAATTACCCTGAAGAGGCATTCATCACCTGCCCTTTTGAAGGTGGGAGGGATGGCATCTGAGGCTGCATATTTTGATGCACACACAGCTTCCCACAGTGACGCAGTGGGAGGGACGGTGGCTGAGGTGAGGAATCCCAAAAGCGGCTTCCCCTCTGCCTGGGCTACATAGAGGTTCTCTGGCTCATTGCTGCTTCTCCTTTCTGCACTTCACATTCTTTAATTAAAATATGGCTGTGGTTCAGAAGATGGGTTTTTGCCCACTTAGGGCATGTGCTCACCAATTTAAAAACTTCTCCACTCCCTACCACTCTCTGTTGTCCAATGATGTGTTTTATTTATTTATTTATTTATTATTTATTTATTGAGATGGAGTCTCCCTCTGTCACCCAGGCTGGAGTGCAGTGGCGCGATCTCGGCTCACTGCAACCTCCATCTCCCAGGTTCAAGCAGTTCTCCTTCCTCAGCCTCCCACGTAGCAGGATTATAGGTGCCTGCCACCACGTCTGGCTAATTTTTGTATTTTTAGCAGAGATGAAGTTTCATCATGTTGGCCATGGTTAGTCAGGCTGGTCTCAAACTCCTGCCTTCACATGATCCACCCACCTTGCCCCAAAGTGCTGGGATTATAGGCATAAGCCCCCGCGTCTGGTCCTGCATTTCATTCTTTTAAATTCTATGACTGGCACATGCCCTAAAGCTGTGTAGCCAGATTTAGTAAATTTAGTATAAGTATGTGTTGTGTAGTATTTGGAACATACTTATATTTTAAAAGCATTAATTTTTAATCTAAAATTAAAATATAACTGGGCATCCTGTTTTATCTGGCAATTTTACAGAAACATTTGAGTTTGAGATTCCTAGACTAGAGGGTTTGTGAAGTATATTCCAGCTCTGAAAGTTCATAGCCATCAATTCATTTAGCAATCTTGCTGGGTGCCTGTGGCATATATATTTCTGCTTTCTGGGAAATACAGCTGTAACCCTGATAAGCCCAGAGTCTATGAGGTTCAATTTCCAAAAACTGTTGCAATTCAAAGATACACAGCATAAAGAACAAATAATCCAATTGAAAATGGGCAAAAGATATAAACAGGCACTTCTCAAAAGAAAACTTTCAAGCAGCCAACGAACATATGAAAAAATGCTCCACATCACTAATTATTAGAGAGATGCAAATCAAAACTTCAATGAGATACCATCTGATACCAGTCAGAATGGCTATTATCAAAAAGCCAAGAAATAACAGATGCTGGTGAGGGTGTGGAGAAAAGGGAACACTTATACATTGTTGGTGGGAATGCAAATTAGTCCAGCCACTCTGGAAAGCAGCTTGGAGATTTCTCAAAGAACTTAAAGCTGAACCACCATTTGACCCAGCAATCTTATTATTGGGGATATACCCAAAGGCAAAAAAGTCGTTCTACCAAAAAGACACATGCATTCACATGTTCATGGCAGTTTTATTCACAGTAACCAAGACATGAAATCAACATGGGTGCCCATCAGTGGTGGATTGGGTAAAGAAAATGAGGTACATATACACCATGGAATACTATACAGCTGTAAAAAATGAACATAATCATGTCCTTTGCAGCAACATGGATGCAGCTGGAGGCCATTATCCTAAGTGAATTAATGAGGGAACAGAAAATCAAATACTGCATATTCTTAGTTATAACTGGGAGCTAAATATTGAATATGCATGGACATAAAGATGGCAACAATAGTCACCAGGACTGCTAGAGAGAGGAGGGAGGGGTCACGAGCTGAAAAACTAGGTACTGGGTCTGCGTTCACTTATCTGGGTTGCAGGACCTTCTGTACTCTAAACCTCAGCATCACACAATATACCCATGCAATAAGCCTGCACAGGTACTCCCTGAATTTAAAAAAAAATCAAAAGCAATTTTAGAGTTTCTCATATCCTTTCCTTGCATTTCTCCAAAACACAGAGGGATCTGGGCACAGCATCCCCAACAGGAGACCTTTCCGCATGCAGTTTTTCCTTCACACCTGCGTACTGCATGCGGGCTACAATTGCTTCCAAAACCCCACTCTGAGTCACTCTTTCTTCAGCCACCTCCTTCCTTTGTTACGTCGTACATCTGCCTCCTCATTAGCTGAAAAGACATTCCGTGAGGAAGAGGAGGAAGGCAGAGACGAGGTTGACCATTCTGGAATATTCTGTAGTGGCCCTAGGGGATAGAGGAAACATATAAACACATAAACACATCTATGTTTATAGTTTGTGTTGTTATCTGCGCATAGCAAAAACCACGTTTCTGCCTTCAAAGAACTTAGTATGCACACAGGGCACAAGACACACCTAGTAAAACAAGTAGAACACACAGAGGCAGAACCATGACACGCTGGGAATGTAAACACCAAATGAATCAAAACAAAGGAGGAAGTCAAGGTGCCCTGGAAAGGCAGAACTGTTTTCTTGAAAGGTCTTATAGCAGATGCAGATGCTGTCGGGTACTGCCCTCACCCTGACCACATCTAAACCCAGCACCTGAATCCCACTGGCTGAGGGCTATCTAAAGTCCCTGGAGTGCCAGGGCATCCCTATAGCCAGAGCAGTCTTGAACCAATGTCAGGTAGAGCTGGTGTATAAATACTCCAGCTCCCTCTCCTTGGGTGGGACCATTCTGAGGTCTGTGCTGTGTGATTTCCTAATGCTTGACGCTGACCTAAGGACATCCCCCTCACACTGACTCCGCCCCTTTCCTGGGTCGTGTCCTCACTTGTCCACTCCCCTACTGCTGTTTCCTGGGATCACCTCCCAAATAAATATTTGTGCTGGAATCCATGTCTCAAGGTTGCTTCTGAGGGCCTGAACAAGACAAGCACCAGCACTGCAAAGGACTGGCAAAGCTCAACTCTGAAGTCAGAAGAGGATGCCAGTGATGGACACCTAGGCCTAGGAAAGACCCCAGACATTTGCTTGAAGAACACATTTTGGGTAGGCAGAGTCCTTGATTAATTCCTGCCTCTTTCAAAAACTCAGTGACCCAGTACTTTGGGAAGCTGAGGCGGGAGGATTGTTTGAAGTCAGGAGTTTAAGACCAGCCTGGGCAACATAGTGAGACCCCCATCTCTACAAAAAATTTTTAAAAAGTAGCTGGGCATGAAGATGCGCTCCTGTAGTCCCAGCTACTCAGGAGGATTGCTTGAGCCCTGGAGTTTCAGGCTGCTGTGAGCTATAATTGCACCACTGTACTTCAGCCTGCGTGCTGGGTGACAGAGTGAGATCTTCTCTCTAAAAAGAAAAAAAGAAAAAGAGAAAGAGAAAGGAAGAGAGAAATAAATTTTAAAAATGTCAAAAAAGAAAGAAAATTTTAAAATGGCAGGAAGGAAGGAAGGAAAGAAGGAATGAAGGATAAAAGTAAGAGAAAGAAAGTTTTAAAATGTCAACCACCTGATTGAATTAGATGCCTTCAGTTTTACAGACGGAGCAAATGGGCTCAGAAGGACTAGTGACATTTTCTCACAAACAGGGACGCCTATTTCTCTTCCTGGTTTTGCCAGCTCCCTTTCGGGCTCTATTTCCCAAAGGAGAAGCTGGAGTCACCCAACACAGCCCTCTGACACTGCTGACTGATGGGCACTGTCTGAAGCATTATCGTAGCAGTAATGACAATAACATGTCCCTAAAGAGCACTCCCTGTGCCTGGCACTGTACAAAGCCCTTTACATCTTCAAAGCACCCCATCTTCATGGCCACATGATGCAGTAGCTTTAATGTCCCTGCTTTATATATGATGAAACAAAACAGAGAGGTTAGCTGACTTCCCCAAGGACACACAGCAAGGAAGTGGGAGCCAGAACTTATACCCAGGCAGCCTAGTTCCAGATCCCACACTCTGGAGCACATACAAGCCATAACTGATCTAGAATAAAACACAGACAAACAGAGGGAGTACATTCTTAACTAGCCCTTTCTAGATGCACCCTCAGACACAGCTAGCCAAAGACCAGGCACCAGCCTGCATCTCCATTGGTTGGGTGGGTTAACCTCAGAAATTATCAGAGGTTAGTCAGTGGTTCAGGATCTCTTGGTTCAAACCTCTTTGCTCTAGAAACACATCTGGAGAGATTTCTTGCACATTCTCCACTATTTCCTAGTTTATCCCAGAGAGAAAACTCACGAATATGGAAGGTAATAAGCTTTGCCCCTTATGCCTGCTAAAATTTAGCTGCCCAGAATCGGGGGTGGGAATTAACATCACAAACCTCACCTAGCATCTTTTAGGGATGCATTCAGGCTGCTTCTCATTTCACACACATCTTTCCACCCAAGGCTGGCGAAGAACACGAAGAACACGACGTGGTACATTTTTAAACCATCTGACCCTGTAATCAACTGATAATGTGTTCACTTGGAGCCCGCCTAACACACTGGCCAGCCTTTCATCATCATTTCCCGATCACCAAGTAGACTGCCCAGCTGGCCACTGCCTTCCTGGAAGGCTTCTGGGGCAATCTCAATGCAATGTGTGAACTCGAGAATCTTTGTAAGCATTTTGCTCACACAACTTGGCTTTCTTTGGAACTTGCAGCTTGCTTCTGCTCAGCTGACCGCAAAATTGCCCGTGTCATGGCGACGTGTTTGCAGGCTGTGACTGCGGCTCCATGCTGGAACTTGTAGCTGCAACCCTCGCACACCACTGCCTGCGAACACTGAACACGGTGCTGGGATGAACGGAGGAAAACTTTGGATGCTGAGAAAATGGAGCAGCTCAGTGACTTCCCCATTTAGCTGGAGGGGGTCCGTGGGGATCAGAAGAAACAAGGCTTCAGTGGTTTTCCATTTTCGTGAGCTAATGCCCACAAGCTTATTCCATCGGACCCTTGTGATTTGAGATGGTTCATGCTAGCGCCTTTTGGAGTTCCAGCTTTCATGGGAATTGGAACGGAAGAAACCCTGAAATGTCCTCTTCTTGCTGGGAGCCACGAACACCTCTTCTGGAGAAAGGTGTGTAGGGAGCCTAGATGTGAAAGCAAAGTATTCCACTCTGTCCTCTCAGCCCAGAAGGAGTTCTGCCCCCTGGAAGTCCCCCAGGATGAAGAGATGGCAGGAAACAAGGTGGGGCGAGCCCGAGAAGAGCCCCAAAGTGGGGGCCACCATGGGATGCTCTGGACACACTGTGACCTGGACCAGTTATCTTCCCTCTCTGGTTTGGGTTTGCTGATCAGTAGTAATAACAGCAATGACAGCAACGATCATAATTGCTGAACATGAATATGAATAGTCCTCCCTCCCTGTTTGCACAAAAGCACTCATTTGCCCATGTCATTATACAGAAATATGCGCCTTATAACCTCGTGAGGTGGACATGAGCATGAATCCATTTTTACAGATGAGGAAACTGAGGCATGGGGATATAAAGTAACTTGCCCATGTGGGTGACAAAGCTGGGATTGGAACCAGGTAATTCAACTCCAGACCCATGTTCTTCACCACAAAGCTATCCCGCCTCCCTTGTGAAATCGGGATTTGAGCTGGAGCTGGGCTTCTCAACCTGGAGTGACTTAGGCAGTGGGTTTCAGGCTGTGAGCCTCTGAAATGGACTGAAATGTTAATAGACATGTGCATTTCTGCATGTTCGTAGATTGTGCTAGATTCTCAGAAGGGTTCCTAACCCCCAATAAGATCATGAATCCAGAACCACCAAGTTGAGGACCTGAGAATCTCTCACCTCCCGGCATAGAAAACTCCCGGTTCCCCTGTGTCTTCATGACCTACTTCTTGTTCTGTCCCCCAGAAAAGAGCAGAAGAAGGGGGAAAAAGCCTTCTGCAGCCCCGTGAATACCTTCCCCTGGATGCATTACCTCATTCTGATTTTCCATATTAGTGTGGCAGACGCTGTGCTGGCTCAAAGCAGGGACACTCAGGTTTCCATGTGGGTAAGAAGAATCTGCAGAATTTGCCTTAAAAAAATGCAAGTCTCCTTTCATTCTCATGTAAGTAACAGGTATTTATGACTGTGATGCAGCCAGTCTCGGAGCCACCCCGAGAAACACCGCCTAATGGAGTCTCTATCCCTCACGACAGGAGCCGACCGGTCTTGCCTGCCCGCACCCAATCGCCCCACAGAGCACCCCCTCCTTGTCAAAGCCGGCGACTCTCCAGGCTTCTGGGGCAGACAATGTGGTCACCACCTGCACGGCACCCAGCGAGCGGGGATGCCAGGCAAATGTTATTACAGCGATAACAGTGATTCTGCTTAGGATAACAGTGATGGAAATCTGTATTAAATGACTTGAAACCGCTGATGCCTTTCCTTTTCCCCACTCAAAGAGAAGAAAGGGATGCGAACGTGTCACTTGAACCAGCAGCTGTGGTTCATCTGGTCTCCATCGTTCCTGCTCTCATCTTTATTAGTAGCATTGTTTAAAAAAAAAAAATAAGTAAGTTTGGAACCACCAGGTGTTTTGAATTTTTATCTTGTTCACTTGCTTACACGAGGAAATTCAAATAGAGACCAATGCATTAATAAAAGCCCAGTGGAAGGCAAGTGCTGCTTCTCTCCCAGGTGGGGGGCTCTGTCCTCCCTGGCAGGCTCCCCCCAGCTCTGGGTTCTGGCTGCAGTTCCAGCCCCGGCCACCAGGAGTTGATCTCTGTAGCGTTATCTGTGCAGTTCCCGCGCAGTCCTCGGAGTCCTAGGTGACTTCAAGCAGCCACAGGCCTTCCTCCCCCTCCCTGCTAATCCCAAAGGAGGGCAGGTTCAGTGTGGCTGCCCCTGGCCAGACTCACAGGCCCTTCCTGGTTACTTCTGCTGAATCCACTTTCCCTGTCAGTCTGGGACAGAAAGAAGAGAAAAAAGAGCTTCAGCCTCAAGGGGACAGCCAGATCCCCCAACAACCCTCCATGCTCCAGGGTCTCCTTCTGGCACCTTGCAATCTCAGTGCCAGCCACCGAACACCGAGGGTGTTGTTCCGTGGAGGATGCCAAGTGAGGCTTGAAGCCCGAATTAGCCCCGTGAAAGGGGTCTTGCTCCCCACTTATACCGTGAGGTCCAGGGAGTGTGGGCAGCTTACCCAGGGGGACCACAAGAGCCCACATGCAATTTGGTGACCCCCTCTTCCTCCGCCCTTTGACCACCTCTAGCTATTAGAACAGGATGCCATTGACATTTATTGCCAAGATACAATATCAAAGGTGCTGTGACAAAATAGAATGATATTTCTATTTAGCCAGGAAGAAAAATTGAGAAAATATCCATTTTACTAGGAGGATTCTGTCCCCTTCCCCACAACCGTGTAGACTGCAGGGTGGCCCTTTCGTAGTCTTTCTTATCTCTGCAGAAATCTGGGCAAGGGCAGAGGATGAAGTGAAGCCCGGCTTTTTAAGTCTTGCTTTGGTAGCTTTGAGGAAACGGGTTTGTGCAGGAGGTGGAAATTAACTAAAATGAGGTGGAGGATTAGGAGGGGATTTTACCTACTCAGGCAGTCCTGAGAAGAGAGGGGTGACTTCAGCGAAGGGGCACATGCTGAGCCTCCTCTCGGGGGAGAACCAGAGTTAAGAAGCCACTTGCTGATAAGGGTTAATCCATGGCTAAATGCGACAGTACCAGAAGTAATTAACATTCCTTGACTCAGTTTCCCTTTGGCTGCACAGCACTTACTTGCTGAACAAAAATCTCCATTTGCTGTAATGAGCCCATCAGCCTAAGTCTTTGAGTTCTGCGCTGTTTTTCTGGAGCTCCTCTGAGCCGTGGGGCTGGTTTTCAGCCACTGTGGTAGCTGAGTGTGTAGCAGAGCCCCAAGGAGGTGGCCCATCTCCCATCCTTTTGAACTAAAACAGATAAGCCAGAGCCACAGAAAAAGTACTGCAAGCAGCAGAATGCACTGTTAAGGGATTTTCTCAGACAGTGTCCAAAACAAAAAAGGAATGAGGAGGCCATTTACATGGATTAGGACCCTGTGGATGTGGAAACACAGGGTTTTTAGTCTGTTTTTCTGTTTTTTCTTTTTAATTGACATCATCCCTTGATATTCTCCAAACAGACTCTGACTTCCTTATCTTATCGGAAAACTCTAACATGGAAAGGCAAAAGAAAATTCCAGAATGCGAAAATAACGATTCATGAAAAATAAGAAATAAATGGAAGACCAAAGTGGGCCCATGTGCAAGACTTAAATGGAGGCCTGATTTAGCACACTTTGAGTTTTGCACCTTGGTGAAGCACTTAATGTGTCTGGAAAAAGACAGCTGGGGGTGGGAAGGGCCGTATGCTGGAAAATGAAACCCTAGCTTATGTGAAAATAAAGAAGATGTTGTGCCTTTCAGGTTATTTTTAAGCTTCTCTTTTAAATGAGTGAATTTTTTTTTTTACAGCGCCTGATTCCAGATTATCTTCTATAATTGCATTATCCTGAGATTTACCAGGATAAAGTGACCCAGCTTAGTTGTAATAATCAATAGCAGTTGTAACAACAACCACATGTGCAGGCTGCCTTCCTTCGCGCCTACTTCCTCCTGGCTCCCTTCGATATCGGGGACAGGGGCAGGACATCTCCCGCGGCCCAGCACTCCTCTGTGAAATTACAAATTGCCAGTATTTTTCCCAGCCTGGTTTCATCTGATTCAACACATGGGCCTGTCACCAAATCCCCTAATAGCTGTTACTGGGGCAAAACTTCTTGATACCCAGCTTGAGTTTTCCTTTACCCCGTTCATTCATTCATTCCATTAATCCAAATTATACTGCCTGGTACCTCGGAATAAGTTCCCACTTCTTGGAAGGAAAAGATTTTTCTCTGTTGGTCCATACAGATCACTTATTACATCTTAATTCCAGATGAGAAATATCAATACATGGTATTTCAGTTTACTGGAGGCCACTGTGAGTCAGAGTTAAGGAGAGACGTGGAAGAGATCTGTGAATATTGAAACAGAAAAGTGAGGACTGTCATCCTAATAGCTGCCACCATGCCCAAGTAAGGCTCATGGAAGCACGTACACCCATGGGGCCTTCCTTTACCCTCACAGTGACCTTACGAGATAGGAATTAGTGTTATCCTTACATTAGGTTGACAATACCATAGGTTGGTGCAAAAGTAATTGTGGTTTTGCCATCACTTTTTTTTTTTTTTTTTTTTTTTTTTTTTTTTTTTTTTTTTTTTTTTTTCTGAGACAGAGTTTTCTCTCTTGTTGCCCAGGCTGGAGAGTGCAGTGGTCCAATCTCGGCTTACTGCAAACTCTGTCTCCCGGCTTCAAATGATTCTCCTGTCTCAGCCTCCCAAGTAGCTGGGATTACCACACCTGCTTAATTTTTGTATTTTTAGTAGAGATGGGGTTTCATTTTATTGGCCAGGCTGGTCTTGAACTCCAGGCCTCAGGCGATCCACCCACCAAGGCCTGTCAAAGTGCTGGTATTACAGGCATGAGCCACTGTGCCTGGCCGACATCGTTTTAACGGTGAAAACCGCAATTACTTTGGCCTCAACCTAACATTACAGATGTGAGCACTGGGCCCAGAGAGGGTAAGTAACTTGCTCAGGGTCACGCAGCTTGAGCAAGTTGCTACCTAACAGTAGGTCGTACCCTGCCACATTTTGGAGACACTGACTAGGGTTAAGCAGGGTTGCTTTCCTGGGGCAGTCATAAGAGAAGTCTGTGTGTGAGATCAGTGCAGGAAAGCAGACACAGCACAGCGGGGTCAGGAGGTTGTGGTGGCGGCAGGTTCCTTCCAAGCTCTGCCCAGAGTCCTGGGACCAGCTTCAAATCCATAGCCAAGCCCTTACCCTGGACTCACCCTCAATTTCCTTTGAAACCTGGAACACTGCTCCACAAAGTCAAGCCTGTTTCCTTCCCGGTTCTCATTTTTCTTCCACACTCTAACCACAAAAAACCCTTTCAGAAACACCCGCAGATGCAAACCCACCAGCCAAATTCAAGAGAATCTGAGATAAGGTTGAAAACCCCCATTCACCACGGCAAGGGCTGTTTGCCGGCTTCCACCTCCCTGGCCCATAGAGGTAGCGTGGGGACCTCGTGATGCCTGCCAGCCTGTCCTCAGTGTGAGAGGGAAGGAGAGTGGGCGACGGGAGCTCAACAGAGACAGGAAGGAGAGAGGGGGCGCCTCTTCTCTCTTTGGATCCAAAAGCAGGTGTTAATGGGTGCTCATGTTCCTGTGATGGGTGCCTTGCAGACCCTTTCTCAACTCTCATGATCTCAGCAAATCACACACTCACCAGTAAGCTGATGCTGAAACAGGAAGCCGTCCCAAGCATTCCCGGCAGAGGCAGGCCCTTCATTGCTTCCAGGCAACCTTCCCCTAGACCAGAACAAGAGACCATTTCGCTGGAGCTGGAGTGCCTGGCTCCAAATCCTGGCTTTGTCTCAGCTCCTTGAGTCCCAGTTTTCTCATCTATAAAATGGGAGTGAAAACTGTACCTCCACTACAGGGTTACCATGAGGGGAACAGAGTGCATGTTTATGAGAAGCTCCAAAGAGTGCCTGGCCACAGGAAGTGCTCCACCATTGGTAAAATCTCGTGGAATCAAATAAAAATGAGGTTGAGTGTGGCGGTTCACACCTGTAATCCCAGCACCTTGGGAGGCTGAGGCAGGAGGATGGCTTGAGCCAAGAGTTTGAGACCAGCCTGGGCAACATAGTGAGGACCCCGTCGCTACAAAAAAAAAATTTGAAATTAATAGGGCATGGTGGCATGTGCCTGTGGTCCCAGCTACTGGAGGCTGAGGCGGGAGGATCGCTTGAGGCCGGGAGGTTGAGGTTGCAGTGAGCCGTAATCATGCCACTGCACTCCAGCCTGGGCAACCAAGTGAGATCCTGTCTCAAAAAAATAATAACAATAGAGGCTGAGGTGGGTAGATCACTTGAAGTCAGGAGATCAAGACCAGTCCGGCCAATACCGTAAAACCCCATCTCTGCCAAAAAAGACACAAAAAATTAGCTGGGAGTGGTGGCATGTACCTGTAATCCCAGCTACTCAAAAGGCTGAGGCATGAGAATCACTTGAACCCAGGAGGTGGAGGTTGCAGTGAGCTGAGGTTAAGCCATCGCACTCCAGCCTGGGCAACAGAGTGAGACTCGGTCTCAAAATAATAATAGTAGTAATAATAGATTTAATAAAATAAATAAACAAAAGAAATGAATTGGTAACTAAACCTTGACAGTGAGACAGGGCACGTACATGTTTCAGTCCAGACAACAGGCATGGGATGGGTACTCGGGGGTCATAAAGCAACTTTCAAAGTAGTATTCAGATGGAGTTTTTTTTGAGACAGAGTTTCTCTCTTGTTGCCCAGGCTGAAGTGCAATCGCACGATCTTGGCTCACTGCAACCTCCGCCTCCCAGGTTCAAGCAATTCTCCTGTCTTGGCCTCCCTAGTAGCTGGGATTACAGGCACGCACTGGTGGGATTATACCACATCTGGCTAATTTTTTGTATTTTTAGTAGAGATGGGGTTTCACCATGTTGGCCAAGCTGGTCTTGAACTCCTGACGTCAGGGGATCGATCCACCAGCCTTGGCCTCCCAGAGTGCTTAGATCATAGGTGTGAGCCACTGTGCCCAGCCAGGTGGAGATTTTTTAAAAAAGATCCTGCCATCCAGTTCCTTGCTGCCCCCTCCATCCTGCACAGTGCTGAAGGGGTTTGGAGTCAGATGGATCTGGCTCCATCCCAACCTGGGCTGCTCACAGCTGCATGACTTCAGGCCCGGGTCTCCACCCTCTGGGTCTTGGTTTCTTCCTCTGTTGGCTGGCAGCAGTGAGTTCCGGGAACCTGGCTGTAAGAAAGAGCAGAGGAGTGAAGGCGGGGACCCAGCCACACTCTGCTAAACGGGGTACCAAATAAAGACAGAGGCAGAAATGCAGACCAGGGCCACTCTTCTCATCACGTGTTTTGGTTTTGTAAGATAGTTATTTCTTACAAAAATATATTTTTTGTGTTAATGTGAAATGGGCTTACTATTATTTTAAAATGAACCAACACATGGAATGTGCTAAAAATGGCTGTTTTATTTTCTAGTATGAGAAATATTGGTGGCTATGGCCTGCAGAAGGGATGTTTGAGGATCCTTAGTATTTTTTATTAGTGTCAAGTGTTCTTGGAACAGAAGAGTTTCTGCACCATGAAGTTAGAAAAGCACCAGTTTCCATGATCGTTGAGCCGCTCACATGTCGAGAAAGCGAAACAAACCCCACACTTGCTGGCGTGTCCTCTGCGTTCTGTTTTCAATGATCACGGTTGTTGCGGAGTTTTCCTTTTTGTGCCCACCACAGGGGTTGTTTGAGAGAATACGAGGTTAGATCCTTCCAAATAAATAAATAGAAATGCTTTTGTAGTTAAGAGTGTACATATTACCTACGACTAGTAAACGTCTCTCTCTTTACTTTCTTTTAAGCTAAGCACAGTCAAAATATATTTGTTTTGAAGCTGGGCATGAAAGGAGAGGGAGAAAGGGTTCAGAGTTTCTTTTCAGGGTCCTCTCTCAAGGAGAATGAATTGTACCTCTTGCCTGCTCAAGAAAATGGTTCTTCCAGCTAAGACTGAAAACCTGTTATCCTAACAGTGATACTTCCTCTAAGAACTTTTAATCTGTCAAAGGAGGTGGCTCTGGTTCCATGGAAAGAGCTGTCCTGGATGAAAAACACAAGTTCCAAAGTCCAGCTCAGTCTCTTGTGAGCTGTGTGCCCGTGGGCAAGTCACGGCACCTCTCTGAGCCCCTGTCTCCATGGGCACTAGCTCCAAGCACCTCACAGAAGGGTGGTGGAAGTGCAATGAGATAATGCTTGTAAACGTTCCTCAAAAGAGTTGCAGATGCGTTATTGTTTTTACCACAAACTGTGATTACAAAGATCATATATGTTCCATATACAGAATTTGGAAAAAAAAAAAAAAAGACAGCACAGTGCAAAGGAGGGAAGGAAAATTGCCAGGAATCCCATTCCACTGTTAAAACAGAATGGAACTCCGTGAGGCGGGTAGAGAGGCGCTGGCCGAGCAGCCCAGTCAAGCTGACCTCACTGCGCCCTGTGCGTGCCCGTGGGTGTGCACTGACACTCCAGGGAACACGTGTGGTGCCAAGTCCCCACTGTACAGTGAATGATTTCATCATTACAAAGCAAGATCTGGAAAGCTAACGTTTAAATAAAAATTTCGTAAATGGCAAAGAAACAAGCATAGAGCACCCTGGATGTTTCTTCCCCTCAACATCTCGTGCATATTCCACAGAAGGTCTCCGTGCACATAGTAACCACCTCGCGGGCCGGGAAGCTGGCTGGATGGAGCTGCTGCACCTTTAAGACCTTTCAGCCTCTTTGCAGGGACATGGATGGAGCTGGAAGCCGTCATCCCCAGCAAACTAAGGCAGGAACGGAAAAACCAAACACCGCATGCTGTCACTGACAAGCGGGAGCTGAGCGATGAGAACACAGGGACACTTGCCGGGGAGTAACACACACGCCGGGCCTATTGGGGGCAGCAGGGGAGGGAGAGCATCAGGGTAAACAGCTAATGCATGCGGGGCTTAACACCGACGTGATGGGTTGATCTGTGCAGCAAGCCACCATGGCACACGTTTACCTGTGTAACAGGCCCGCGCATCCTGCACATGGACCCCGGAGCTTAAAATAAAAATTGAAGGGAAAAAAAAAAACTTGTCGGGCTTCTAAAAGCCTCCTCCTGTGTCTAAAGTGGGTCCTTTGGCTTCTGGCAAGCCGTGGCAGGGATAAAAAGTGTGTGTGGGACGCACTAGATTGTGGGGCTGCCCCTTTCCTGCTGGAGATCGGGGAGCACCAGCTAGCGTTTGATGGGTTCTCGGAAGGCAGCAGGCCCCAGGCTCAGGCCCTCAGCAAGCTCGGCCTCCATCCCTCCTTCTACGAGGTAATGGACTATGCTGCCTATTTTACAGATGATTTTTCAAGGTGTCTTTAAAAAAAAAAAAGAGCACACCCAACTAAAGTGGAAAAGCCAAGCTGCGAAGGCCAACCGCCAGACCCCAAAAGGGTAAACTGTCACGGGACGCCGGTCCTCTTCCAAAGCTTCACTGCGGGAAGCCAGCCTTCTCCCTGGGGCCCTTGAGGCTGACAGATTCCTCCCCAAGCCTCACTCAGGCGGCTCCTCTCTGCTCCCCGCTCCGCCGTCCCCGGTGTGTGAAGCCCTCAAGGGAAGGAGCGCCTCTCTCTGTGCACAATCTTGCTGCTGAGTGACGAGGGTCCTGCCGGAGAGGTGCCCTGGGTAAGGAGGATTGCATCAGCCAGCAGCTCACACAGTGCTCCTTCCATCTCCTTAGACATTGCTGAAGTGCCAGAAGAGGTTTCATGGTTCCTGCTGGTCTAGAGCAAAGGACTGGGTATAAAACACTCAGTCTCGAGCAGCCCTGGACCCCGTAGGGTTAGAAGCCTTAAGGAAAAATGGGAGGAGAAATGAGCTTTCAAACTGGAAAGTGTTGTGCAGACAGAGCTGGACACAGAGCTGCCATTTGCTAAGATCCGTGAGTGTCTTCAGGCCCCTGCGTTCTCAACACCCCTGCCCTGGGCGCCGTGGGCTCAGGCTTCTGACATGGGCTTGGGTGCCTCTTGATAGTTCAGAAACTTGGTCTGAAGGATGTATCGACAGATCTGAGAGCGGACTCCGTGGAGTCCCGTGGGAAGTAGAAAAGTTCCTTTTAAAGTTTCCTTTCTTGTTAAAGAATAAGTGTGCTAATAACTTTGTGAAGCCCTATCTATGTAGCTGTTAGACATGCTACGGTTACAGGCACGTGGTATACTCTGTGTCCTTGTACTTTAACCAAGACACCTGTGCTGGACGTGCTCACAGGCATGCCCCAGCTCTCCAATGCTTTTACCTGTTTAGAAAAGTTTTAAGTTGTTAGCCAATCGGGTTTTAGTTTAGGTTGTGAGGTCTAACTCCTGCCAACAGAGATCAGACACAGCAGTAAGGATGACCCCACATGCGTAAGAAACAAATTTGTGTATATTCCCTTTGTTCTTTGTACTATCACGGCAAGATGGCTGGTGAGAGTCCCCTTCCTGCAGTCGGAAGGTAAAAATTGTGTTGCTGAAAGACCCTTTGTCTCAGTGCTGATTTTTCTTTGTGGCACCGAGCATGTGTGTCCAACACCTCCCTTCAGTGAACTCTCTGGTTGGCTGTCAGGGTGTGATGAACCCAAAGGATGCTTGTCAGGCGGAATGGTCCAGTGACCAGACCCAGACCTGAAAGACTGCAGTGCAGGAGGGCTGCAGGGGACGTATCAGCGAGGAGAGGCTGAGCCCCACCCAGGTCGCAGACAGGGTCCATCTCCAGGTTTACTTTTAAACAGAGAAAAGGCCATTCCCTGTCACAGGAAGGCAGAGGCTGCTATTCACAAAAGCCCTCAAGGACATGGCCCATGCAGTGGCCGCCATCTTGGTCATTTCCGTTGCTCCCCCCACCTCCAAAAGGGGGCTTTGGAGGCCTCACTGCCACAATTAAGCAATTAACTGTCCTAGCCCGTTCTTCACTGGCTCATCCTGCATTGGCCTGAATTAGTCAGGTGCCCCAGCAGGCCCCAAGGGGACTGGCAGACGGGCATGGCAGGAAATGGTTGGCAAACAGCACCAGTGACCACCACACAGGGTAGAGATGTTTCTGCTGAGTCCTTAATCACTCACAGGGAGCTGGGTTGAGGAAGATGCTAAGGTCAACGGGGGAATACATGGCCTCCAACAGGTGCCTGGGGAGGGCTCTGGCCAGGGGTGCATGCCCTGGAGCTGCCTCCCCTGGTCCATATCAACACTTCCCACTTGCTGATCAGAAAATGAGGGTGCAAGGCAGCAGTGAAGGGTGAGGCGGCAGCCAGGGTTTCTGACGCCCAGGCCAGCCTCCGCCCCGCTTTGGCCGTGTTGTTACTTCTAGGACTCAGCTGGAAAATCAGACAATTGAGGGTTTTAGATTTCCTTTCCCCATGACATAGCAAGACTCTCCCTCCTCCTTAAGAAATAACACAGAGGTGCCAGTGTGTGGCCTCTTCCTTCCAAGCTGGAGCTGCTGACACAGGGGGTCACACAGAATGCCTAATGCGGAGCTGCTGAAATCCCTGAAGTTACAAACAAAAGACAGAGAGCGAACGTAAGTGAATCTCTGCTGTTTGTCCACATAAGAACTAAACTGATCCCGCCCTTTATTTCTCAGTGCAGAGTCATGCGGTTGGCCACATGTTGGCATCTGGGTTTATAATTCTCACCAAATGAGTCAGCAGAGAGAGGAACATGGAGGGTTTTTTTAAAACAGGCATCTTTGAGTCAATGCCCAATATCATTTAAAAAAAATACTGGAGTCCCCGCTTCCTCTCTTGTTGTGGACAGACATGGCTGGCTTGTCTTGCTTCCTTTCTGGAGGGCAGCCCAGGCTGTATTTCAGGCACACATGCATACACAATGCACATGCACACACATGTGCACAAACACCTTTGACGACTTTGCAGCTGGAAAAGTGTTTGCAGCCACTCCAGGCAGGAGCCACTACAGCTCTAGATAGGCTCAGCCATAGCTCACCTGCTGGGTCAAGCTCTGAAACAACTGGGACCAAAAGGCCAGGCTCAGCCCAGAAATGGAATCCTTCCATAGCTTCCATAGCTCATTTATACTAACATGTAAATGACTGACATCAATTTTTTCTTTTACGTTCTTTTTCCTTTGAATAAGCTTTGGTGGGGCAGGGGAGCTGAGGGTCTACAAGTTCACAGATGGGTGCATTGTGGAAAAGACCAAAGATGTAGTGGAATTAGTTGCATAAAAACAAAGGAGAAGGCTGGGCATGGCATGATGGTGGCTCACGCGTGTAATCCCCGCACTTTGGGAAGCCAAGGCGGGCAAATCCCTTGAGGTCAGGAGTTTGAGACCAGCCTGGCCAATGTGGCGAAACCCTGCCTCTACTAAAAAAAAAAAAAAAAATTAGCCCAGCGTAGTGGCACACACCTGTAGTCCCAGCTACTCAGGAGGCTGAGGCAGGGGAATCGCTTGAACCCAGGAGCTGGAGGTTGCAGTGAGCCATGATCATGCCACTGAACTCCAGCCTGGACGACAAAGCAAGACTCTGTCTCAAAAATAAGTACATAAATAAATGAGAAAAGTTTAAACAGAGGAAGATATAGGACTAAAGACTTTTTTTTTTATTTTGAGATGTTTATCAAGAAGTGACTTTGAGCTCATCTTGACTTGGTCTGATTGAAATATTTCAAAGATCTTTCTCTCCTAACTGCTGTTACTAAGCTGGAAATCTTCCAGCTTGGGGCTGCACAGGTCACACAGGCTTTGTATCTGTTCCTTGGTTTCAAGCCCCCTTGGAAACTTCCTCGAAGCACACTAGAGTCATCCCTCTTAGACATCCTTTTGCAGTAGACAGCTTGTGCTACCAAAACCAGACACCATGCTTTTACTTGCAGTGTTTAAATGAAAAGCAACTTGCAGAAGGATGTTAGGGAATATGGAACCGGGGAGGAGAAAAGAACAATGCAGAGAGTGACAGCTGCGGTTTTCTCCCCTTCTTCTCTCCAAGTCTCAGAATGCTGGAGAGGAATCTAGAAGGGGGTGCTCGGCCAAAACCATACTCAGGTTTTCTTAGGTCTCTGTGCCTTTTTCCTGGAGTACGAGGTTTCACAAGACTGGAAAGGTATTGTTATTTTCAGGCATGGAAAAATAAAGCGGTGGTTGGCTTTGGCTAATATAACCCATGTGCCGTCACTCCCCCGCCCCACCGTGGGGCTCTGTGAGTCCACACCTCTGTATCTGATCTTGAAGAAAATAGGCATCTCAGGGGGCTCTGATACACATCGCTGTGCACGCACAAGTGCATGAGCACACCTGGCCACGAGCCCGTGCCAAGCATGTGCTTGCCAGGGATGCTGGCAGAGTTCTGTGGGGACAGCCCCAGGAGGCGATTGACCAGTGGACAGCCGAGGCCAGGAAGGGCACAGATGTTGTGAACCTCATTCACAGCCTTCCGCTGGCCCAAAGCCCCAGCTGTTACCACTCCATGCACTGAACAAAGCTCTTCATGGATACCACTCACATATAGGGTAAAGTCCAGACAAGTGTTTCCCCCTTGCTTTCAGAGTCCAGGACCCACCATCACGAGGTGGCACTTACTATGGCATGCAAGGCCCCTCAGCAGCTGCCTTGCCCCTGCAGCCCCTCTCCCATCCACTTCCTCACACTCTGGTCCATTCACTGACAGGTCATCGGTACCCTCTTTGAGCCTCAAGAAGCAGTGAACAGCATGTAGTCTGCTCAGGGGCACCGGAGCGGAAACAGGAGCAGTGCAGCCAGGGCCTGGCACCAGGCAAGGCTTGGATCCTGGTGGTGCTCTGGTCTCTCTCACCTTGGTGTACAGGATCCCTGCCCAGATTCTTGGCCCAACTTTCAAAGTCCCACCCCAGACCTGAAACGCATCCCGCTCTGTGCTCCTGGGAGCAGCCCTGACCGCCTGAGATTCCTATGGTGTCTCTCAGAGCCCAGGAGGCGGGGCGTTCCCAGGCACGGCCTCTCAGGAGCACTTGCTGTGCGTGCACCAGCCAGGGAGCTCTAACTCAGAGGATGGACCAGAGCCACCCATCCCCAGGGACGATGTGGACTGTTCACCCTGAGTTGTCTTTTATTAAACTGGAAACTACACAAGTCACTTTCACAACTAATTCTCCAAACGCTCTTACTTTTGTTTCAATATCACCGCCTGAAGCTGCCTTCAAACTCCTGAGGGATGAGACCAAGAGGGAACGGGAAAAGCAGCAAAGCCCCCAGTGGGCCCCTCTGGGGCCAGGAGGGCACTCTCTGTGACTGGTTCCTTGGTCAAATGGGAACAGTGGGCAGGGGCCTCCACTGAGACCCGCTGGCCGTCATATTCACTCAGAGAGGAAGGATGGTGGGAGGAGAAGCCCTGTCAATGCACTAAGATCACCACTTGTGTAACCCACTCCCCGTTTCCTGCCTCCCCAGGGGGAATCCGGGTAGGGAGACCTGACTCTGTGTTTGTGCATCCACTCAGCAAGTCACACACCACGAGTGGAGCTTACGGCAGGAGCACTGGCTCCAGCACCCTACTGCCTGGGTTCGCACCCAGCTTTACCCCCATTTCCTCACCCGTAACATGGTGGAGACAGCGCACCCTGCATTGTGGGAGAACTGTGTTTGACAAGCATGCAAAGCAGTGGGCCTGCAGCCAGGGCTAAATTCACGTGAGCCATCGAGAGGCTTCCAGTTTCTTACCCAGCTTTGCAAAGCTGGCGTGTGCGAGGGGACGTCATCACATGGCACAGGCCGTCTGTCAACACTGCACGGCAGCAGCGTCGGGCCCCTTGTCATGTGTTTCACTCCAGCGTGCATCTGTCCATTTTCTATTTCCTGGAAAACTCATATCCATCCTGCAAAACCCAACATGATTTCTGTCCTCTGTGAATCCTTTGCTACTGCCTCCATCATGAAGTCTTTTCTCTCTGTTTTCCACTTGCATACTTCCCTGGAAGTCTTTTGGACAGTGTATCAGGATCTCTTAATGTCTTGCTTGAACTGACTGTATGCAAATGATAGTCTCCTTTATGTCTGAAAATCTCTTGAATAAGCCTGGGGTGGAGAGAGGAGACATGTCAGCATCAGGCAGCCTGGGGCTGACATGTGGGACCCATCACAGGCTGGTCCTACAGGAGTGAGGTCATCAATGATGCTAAGGCTCCATTTCCTCCTCTGTAGGTGGAAGATAGAGGAGGCTTCGCAGAGAGGCTCAGCTGTGCCTGACACACAACATAGGTTCTCCAGGAACAGGAGATAAACGTGTACACAATCAAATAGGTAATTTCCCTCTTCCTCCACAGACAGACCAGAATAGCAAAGATCACCCCATGAACTAATGCAACCAGATCAGGCAAATTACACCCCCTTTTCTGTCCTTTGTTTTCCCCAGGCACACTTGACAACTTCTTCTAAGTCCTCCTGGGCATACCCAGCCTGCCATGACCAGGGATGACACAGTGGTGTTAGCCAGGTTCAAATAGTTCATGGTCTTTGCATAACCATACAGCAAGAGTTGTAAGTTACAGGACAGGCTAGGTTATAAAGCACTGACATTAGATGGTAGGGTGGGGGGTAGGCATTAATAGCTTTTTCTTACAGATGAGAAAGGTCTGCTATCGCCTGATGATAGTCCTATGCAGGAATTCCTGCTTGCCTATGTTCTTCTGCTTCCAGCACCAACATCCCCCAGTAACCGGAGTCAAAATGTGGCATCCATGTGCCTGACTGTGCCTTGCCCCAGGGCTGGTGGTTCTTCAGGTCCCAGCCACAGCCCTTCCTGGATATCTCTTAGCCACTGACGAAGGGAGCTTGGGTCTACACTGCTGTCCAGGGCCTCCAGCGGGATTTGGGTCCAGAAGTCCTGAGTGATGCCATGTGGGATGACGTGCCCTCAGTGGGCCCTTCTATTCCCTGCCTCCCTTCCCACCTGCCTCCCCTCCCACTCTCCTACAGGTGAGGCCAGGGATCACCTCCCAAATATGTGAATCCTTGGCCTAGAGTTTGCTTCTGGGGAAACTCAAACCAAGGCAAGATAAGGTTTTTTTTTAGATAGATTCTCGTTCTTTCAGCCAGGCTGGAGTACGTTGGCACAACCTTGACTCGCCACAGCAATCTCTGCCTCCTGGGTTCAAGCAATTCAAGCCTCAGCCTCCCTAGTAGCTGGGACTACAGGCACAGGCCACCATGCCTGGCTGATTTTTGTATTTTTAGTAGAGAGGGGCTTTCACCATGTTGACCAGGCTGGTCTCGAGCTCCTGACCTCATGATTCTCCCACCTTGGCCTCCCAAAGTGCTGAGATTACAGGTGTGAGCCACCGCACCCCATCAGCAAGAAACTATTGATGGGAAAAGAACAGCATATTTGAAATGCAGCCATTTTGAAAAAAAGAAAATCCAGAACATAGGATCATATTCAGAGGAGACACAAAGACACAAAGTAAACGTAGATCAGTAAACGAAGGTCTTGGTGGCTCACAGACAGTAACCACGCTGCCTCCTATGGTGCAGTCCCCAGCGCTCCAAGGGCAAGGACAGTCTGTGGTCACATGTGCAAGCGTCAGTCTGGTCCCACACTACACTGGCCCGGTCCCACCCTCTGATTCCTTCAGAAGGAGGCGATGGCCTTTGCTGCCGTGTGTTAGTTGAAAGCATGGCAACCCATCCACGCTGCCCCAGGGCACTGACAAAGCCCCACATGGTGGGTGGTGAACCTTGACACAGGGTAAGTCTTCAGTGAGTGCAAGCGAGAAAATGAGAGATCCTGGCACACTGTCCAAGAGTCTCCCAGGGAAGCATGCAAGTGGAAAATAGACAAGACTTCACGATGAAATGGCTGGGTGTGCCCAGGAGGATGGAGAAAGAGGAAGCTGGCAGGTGTGCCTGATGGAGAATGAAAGACAGAAAGGGGGGTGCAATGTGCCTGATATTGCCGCATTAGTTCATGGATGATGTTTGCTATTCTGGGTCTGTCTGTCGGAGGAAGAGGGAAATCACCTATTTGATTTTGTACTCATTCACCTCCTGTTCTTGGAGAATATCTGCTGTGTGTCAGACGCAGCTAAGCTCTCTGCATAGCCTCCTCTATCTTACACCTACAGAGGAGGAAATGGAGCCTTACAAACAGTGCCTTTCTCATCCGTAAGAAACAGCTCTTAATGCCCAGCCCCCCTCTCATTTCAGTGCTGCATCTGACCATGCCGCACGGTGCCGGTGGGCCGGCTGGACTGTCATGGCAATGGTGGCTCTCTAAAAATAGGATCCCCCACCCCAAGGAATGGGGCCACCACAGGAAGCAGCTCAGACCCCTTCCACGGGCATTCTTCTGCCTCCAGTAAGCTGGTGTTAGAGCCACTGACGGACGAACGGACTGTCCGCCTGAGTCATAAATGAACAGGGACCAGCCCCACATCTGAACGATTCTGGTCTCTACACATTACTCCTGAACACAGGCGGAGGGGGAAGCAAGTCTCCCAGGCTGGGGCCGGCTTCGGATCCAACGCTGCCTTTCCCTCTAGCAGCAGCTCCTGCAGGAGGGTCTCCCTGTCCCTAGAACCGGAGCATGAAAGTCAGCAAAGTCCCATAAATCGCAGGAAATGAACTTCTGCCTCTTTAAATTCCTGCCGCCGTCCCCATCCCGCCCGCAGCCACAAATAGATGTCTTTCAGTATTGGCTCTGACCTCAGGCCTCCCTGCCCCCACATCTCCTTATTCCCCCCTGCTTTTTTTTTTTTCCAGCAAACCCTACGAGGCAGAACGGACCCTGCTGACCTCACCAGCCTGGTTTCTTCTGTTGTGCGTCTGTTTCTGTTTTGCTGCGACACTGACTTGTGGTTTGCCTCACAGTTTGTAGTGTGCGTGGCAGTTGTATAAGAAAACAGTGAATTTGTCAGTGAGGCTTGTTCTTTATTACAGGAACCATGGGGATGCCAGGTAGTCGGGCCGCCCATCCTGTGGCTGCGAGGGCTCATACCAGACCAAGGTCCCAGATGAGTGGCGTGGCTTCCAAGGGTAACAAACAGTAAGGCCCTCGCAGCTGCCGCTCCTTTTCTGAGGACCCATTGCAGAGGAGAAGATGCTTTTTGTTTCTATCATTGTTTTGTTTTTGTTTTTTGAGACAGAGTCTTGCCCTGTCGCCCAGGTTGGAGTGCAGTGGCGCGATCTTGACTCACTGCAACCGCTGCCTCCTGGGTTCAC
Source organism: Cebus imitator (assembly GCF_001604975.1). Taxonomy (NCBI): domain Eukaryota; kingdom Metazoa; phylum Chordata; class Mammalia; order Primates; family Cebidae; genus Cebus; species Cebus imitator. The sequence goes on along the minus strand of NW_016107474.1, from coordinate 4,325,092 downwards.
GCAATTCTGCCTCAGCCTCCTGAGTAGCTGGGACTACAGGTGCCCGTCAGCACATCTGGCTAATTTTTGTATTTTTAGTAGAGACGGGGGTCTCACTGTCTTGACCAGGCTGGTCTTGAACTCCTGGCCTAGTGATCCACCCGCCTTGGTCTCCCAAAGAGCTGGGATTACAGGTGTCAGCCACTGCACCCGGCCTTGTTTTTATTTTTTAAATTTTTTACTTGCATAGGTTTTTTGGGGGAACAGGTGGTGTTTGGTTACATGAGTAAGCTCTTGGGTGGTGATTGGTGAGCTTTTGGTGCACCCGTCACCAGAGCAGTATACACTGAACCCAATTTGTAGTCTTTTATCCCTCATCCGCTTCCCACCCTTTTCCCCCAGTCCCCAAAGTCCACTGTATCCTTCTTAAGACTTTGCATGGGAGGATGCTTTTAATTGCTAAAACGCAAAAGTAGAGGTAACAGCCCGAGGGCTCGCCGTGGCCAATGTCTCCCGAGATCTCGGGGGCACCCCTTCTCCCGCCTCCCCTCTCCCCTCCACCTAGGCCACAAGGGCCACGCGGCCCCAGCGCTCTTGTGCCACGGGCAGGACACAGTTGTGCCTCAAAACCCTACGTCTGAGGTGTCTTTTTTCAGTCTTCCTTCCAGCTCACCCATCACCTTTCTCTGCCCTTGGCCCAGACGTCATCTCTGAAGTCTGGCCTCCCCTGGACCTTGGCCTCTAAAATTGCAAAGCACCTGCACTCCCACAGTCCTCCCTGCCTGGCTCTCCTCTGTACCTTCGTCCCCATCTGCATTCCTGCTTTGTGTGACTTACTGGCTCCTTCCCGCGGTGAGGCAGGAGCTGCACAACAGCGGCTTTTTATCTGTAAGAAGCTCCAGTCGTGTTTGCTATTTATTATGGGATGGGTTGCATTGCTCCCAAAGTCACATGTCGAAGCCCAGCCCCTAGCATGTCATAATGTGACCGTGTTTGGAGACAGGGCATTTATGGAGGTAATTCGGGCAGAATGAGGTCACCAGCGTGGGCCCTAATCAGTAGGACTGGTGTCCCCGTAATAAGAGGAGATGAGGACAGAGACAGGCACGCAGGGCGACCTTGTGAAGACACAGAGAGAAGGCGGCTCCTACAAGCCGAAAAGAGAAGCCTTGGAGGAACCAGTCCTGCCAGCACCTTGATCTCAGACTTTCAGCTTCCAGAACTGTGAGAAAAATAAATCTCTGTCGTTTAAGTCACCCAATCGTGTACTTTATGATGGCAGCCCCAGCTAATGAATACAGTGTTCAATAAATACTTATCAGATGAATGAATGAATGAATGAGCTGGGCACGGTGAGTGGTTCATGCCTGTAATCCCAGCACTTTGGGAGGCTGAGGTGGGCAAATTACCTGAGGTCAGAAGTTCGAGACTAGCCTGACCAACATGGCAAAACCTCATCTCTATTAAAAATATAAAAATCAGCTGTGCATGGTGGCAAGTGCCTGTAATCCCAGCTACTTGGGAGACTGAGGCAGGAGAATTGCTTGAACCTGGGAGGCAGAGGTTGCAGTGAGCCAAGATTTTACCACTGCACTCCAGCCTGGGCAACAGAGTGAGACAAGAAAGAAAAGAAAGAAGGAAAGGAAGGAAGGAAGGAGGGAGGGAGGGAAGGAAGGGAGGGAGGGAGGGAGGGAGGGAGGAAGGAAAGAAAGACTGACTTGTCAGGTACTTCACAAGTGGGGAACCGTTCCTGGCTGAGGTTTGGTGGACTTGGGAGCTTCTTAGTAACAGAGATGTTCTCCAAACCTGTTTTGCTCCTTCATTCTTAGGACACAATTCTGTAGCCACTTTACCCATTTTTTCAAGGATAAATGATCTTAGTGGTGAAATATTGTCACAGGTGAGCAGCAACTATCTGGGGCCAGTGGCTTGGGGTAAAGACAGTTGTAGGTAAGGAAAGGCAGATTTTTTAGAGAAAGTAGGAAAATGCATTGCAAGGAGTCAACAGGCAGGCCAGCAAGAGAGGAGCTGACTGCAAGGAGACAAAGGCTTGCCAGGGACTTTACAGGATGGTGCTTGTGCTGTGTGTTGGAGAGAGTGACGTGCCGTACCAGTAACACCAAGGCTGCAGTGTGTTAACTTGCATTTTTCTATCGGCCAGGGGTCTAATGATAGCTGGGCACAGGAAGATTGTGAGTTGCTCGTGCAGGAGGACTGTGTGTTTTGGACCACGAAGACAGGCAGACTAGCAGCTTATCCGCCTTCTCTTTTTGCTTTCCCTGAGTCCCACCAGCCTGACTCCCCCTCCCTAATTAGGACTTCAGGAATCTCAACCAGCCAATCGTGTGTTTTCTGAGCACCTGTGCAGGGCTGCGGGCGGCAGTTGATAATGAGGCTCATCTTCCTCACTGTCGTGTCTTTCTAACTGTATGGGCTTCTTCAGGTGGTGACTGCAACTTCATCAATGGCCAGCATGGAATTAACCTGTTGGATTATGTTTTCACTGCTGCTTTAGTTTCCTTAAGCAGGAAGTGCAGCTGGCTCAGAGAGCCTCTCAGGGGCTCTAACTTTTTAATTCATCTCTGTGATCCTTCAAATTGTAGGTGTTGGAAATAGATGCTCCGTGCCACAAAGAAAAATCAGCACTGAGACAAAGGGTCTTTCCGCAGTGCAATTTTTACTTCCTGGACTGCAGGAAGGGTACCCCCACTAGCCATCTTGCCATGAAAGTACAATGAACAAAGGAAAACAGACATATTTATTCCTTACGCATTTGGGGTTGTCCTTACTGCTGTGTCTGATCTCCATTGGCTGGAGCCAGACCTCACAATTTAAACTAAAACCCGATTGGCTAACAACTTAAAACTTTTCTAAACAGGTAAAAGCAATGGAGAGCTGAGGCATGCCTGTGAGCACGTCCAGCACAGATATCTTGGTTAAAGTACAAGGACGTAGAATGTACTATGTGCCTGGAAGCATGGCACGTCTAACGGTTATAGAGATAGGGCTTCACAAAGTTATCAGCAACTTATTCTTTAGCAAGAAAGGAAACTTTAAACAGGAAATTTTTACACTTCCCACAGTAAGTCATTAAACCATGAAGCCAACAGACACCTGGCTGCTTACTGGATTCAAGGCAGTAGCATGCTTCCCTGAAAATGCCATTTCGGGCCCCTCCCCTCCAGGAGCTGAAATTCTGCAGTGGGGCCAGGAGACCAGAAAGAAACAAATTAAACCAGCGCTCACCACTGAAAACAAGCACAAGCGGCAGTGCCATTAGATCAAAACACACAAATCAAAGATGGCTCAAGGGTCTTTCCCATGTTGAGGACTGGACCCCGTTGTTTGTGAGAACTCAGGTTTGAAACATCTGTCCTGAAGGAGACTCTGGACATCAAGAGAGGGGAGGGGACCCTCGGTCCAGGCGGAGACGGGGAAAATGAAGCAAAGGTATTTACTGCAGTTTCCACGGCTTTGTTTGTCTACCCGAGATGTTCATATTCTGTGGCCTCCTAATAGCCTAGTTCTTCTCGGTTCAGACATTCAGGGGTCCTTCCATCCGTCTGTCACAGGGCTGCTCTCTGGGGAGCACCCTCCCCCGTAGCACATTGAGACCTGCACGTCTGCAAGCCAGGAGTGAACCACTGCTCTCGGCAAGCAAGGGCTTTGCTGTGCAGCTGTGACTCATGGTGCTCAGAGCAAAGTGAGGATAGAGAACAAACATGTGCAGGACTGTTTTAGGAAACTTTAGGCCTGAAACAGGTCCCTGAAACAACAGAAAAACTGTGGGATTCCTTCTCCATTCCCTACCACCGCCTGCATGCGGCAGACACACAGGCATGCGACTGTTTACCTGCATGAATGCATGTCTGTATCTTGACCAAAAGTTAAGTCATATCTGAAGTCTTAGCCCAAGTTTTCCACAGGGCCATGGGCACTTGGGGACAAATTTAGCCTCTAGTAAAAGATCAAAGTCTTCTGAGGCCAAACATTAGGGCCCCATTTACCCAGGGACCGTATAGAGTTGGAAGTGAATAACACATTGTCTCAAACTCTAGCCTCGTGTCTTTGGTGTGAAGTTTCCTGGTTTCAGCTACCTCTAATGATATCCTTCCAGATGGAAGGCTAAGCCAATTTGATTTGGACCACATGTCACAGATGCTGGTATGTGGCACGGTTTGGGGAGGCTCAATCTGCCCATTGATAGTGTGTTTTTAAGGACTCATATCACACAGGCCTTGCTAACGGTTCTCCACCCACCTCCTCCGTGCCTCCATAGGGAGGCTGCAGCCAGTAATTACAGGCTCAGCCACGGCTGGCTGTCACCCAGATGGATGTTTACAGTTGCAGGGAGGCTGGATCCCAAATCCAGAGTGGTCACTGAAGACAGTAGAAGTCAGGAAGGCACCAGCCTGATTTCCCAGGCTTCTGGATCCGTGCTCATTGACGGGGCTCTGGTTCCCTCGTGGGGCAGACAGTCCAACAGCTGGAGAAAACAATGTGGGATTTTAGCTTCCTCCTGCCTTCCAGGCACGAAATGACCTGGGAGCATCTTAGGGCACTGTCTGGTAGGATCATGGTGGTGTGTGAGGTTTAAGGCCGCAGGGTGTAAAGGGCCACCTAACAGAGGGATAGCTCCAGAGCTGGACCTCAGGCTGGGCTGGGGCTGGGGCTGGACAGGTCCCTACAGGATGAGGCTTTAACTAGTCACCCTAAGAAGGCAGAGGTTGGAAACAAAGTCTAGTCCCTAAAAGCAAGGGGAAGGAGGTGGCATCTGGGTTGACACCACCCTTGAATTTTCATTTGTTATACAACGTCTGTTTTGTATCCATTAGGTCAACTGCCACGGTTTGAATGTTTGTCCTTTCCCAAACTCATGTTGAAACTTAATCCTTATGAAGACAGTAAGAGGATGGGAAATCTGTCTGTGGTGTTGGAGGGGTGGAAGCTTTGGGATGTGATTAGGATTAGATGAGGTCGCGATGGTGAGGATGAGTGGCTTTCCAGGGGATAAAGGGAAGGCATGGCTTGCAGGCTCGGCCCCCTTGCTCTGCGATGCCTGCACCCCCATGGGACCTTGCAAAGAGTCCCCACCAGCAGAAAGGCCCTCACCAGATGCCACCTCTTCACTATGAACTTCCCAGCCTCCAGAACTATAAGAGATATATTCCTTTCCATTGTAAATTACTCTGTTTCAGGTGTTCAGTTATAGCAACAGAAAACAGATCAAGACATCAACTTAAGACACAAATTTCAGTTTACCTGATCTTTTAAAAGTTTAGAGAATTCCTTTTCATGGTGTTTCTCACTATTCCTTCTTGTGCTTTTAACCAATTTTTGCTTCTCACAAAAATGGCAAGGCATGTTATTTGGGTATGTTATTTGGAGCATAAATATTTATGATGGGTACTTTGTCATTTTTTTCTCCCTTAGTACCCACATTGTTATTTTTTGATGCTGAATTTCTAGAAGTGCGATAAGATTGTCATGATATCTGTCATTTCCTGATGTGTGGAGTGTCCTTCCCTTAACACCTTCAGATCCTCATTGAAGGACATGTTCCTGCATCTCCAGACACCTTCACCATTTCTCCTTGTGGTGTCTCCAAGTGAGACAGCCTCTGCCTGCCCTCCTCTTGCTTCCTGGAAGCTCCTGTCTGTCTTTTTGCCTGCATTTCCTGCAGCCACCTCAAGACCCTCCTCCATCTCTTAATTTTCTCTACATAGCTACTCTATTCCTTGATGTTTTAAAGTGATGCTGGGAGCTGCAGACTTTGATTGGTTTTCATTTTTTGTTGTTGTTGTTTTTTACAGCTAAAATGATTTCCAAGACCAAATGGGGGAGTTGAGCTTCTATTCCTGGTTTGTCTGATTCCAGTGCCTGGGTTCATAATATACACGACCTACTACTCAGCTTTTAAATTTGGATTCTTAAATAATATACATACTTACCTATTTTTTTTTAACTTACAACTTTAAAAATAGGTTGAAATGTTCCTCTGGTTTATGGGCCTGTGTAACATGGAGGGATCAGCCCTTCATCCAGACTGCAAACTTACCCAGAACCTGCAGCTTCTGCTCTCTATCTGCCTTCTCCCTTCTCCACCCCTCCAAATGGTTCCTTTGTGAGTCCACATTTCTAGTGTCCATAACCAGAGACCATCTCTACTTAAATCATCTCTTGGACTGGATCCAGTTGAACTGTATTTAATCAAATATTTTTTTTACCAGATTTTGAAGAATGGAACGAATGTAGACAGTTGAAGGAAGTGTCTCACAGATATGGGAAATTTTTCTCATTACTGAAAAATGTCACTGCATTTTAGATTTCCTGATACTATATGTATTCTTTTGTGGAAAAAAAGAAAAAAATCTATATGAAAAATATCTGTATTTATAAGAAAAGATGGGGCAACTCCTAGCTAGTATAGTGGATGTCTCTGGGCTTTTCTCTCTCAATTTCTTCTCTACAAACCAACCTTCTTCCCAGCTACTGGGTTAGCAATGCAATATTCACTGGCCAGTACCCAACAGCTTGGCCCTCTGGCCATGCTGTGGCTGCCCCAAGATGTTCTAACAGGGTAGACAGAGCACAAGTCAATGTCCAGAAAGGTGGAGGCTGCGAGATGGAAAACTCAGCCTCAGCCACACTGCCTCTGTGTCGAGTCTCTGACACCCATCCCGGCTCTGCCCCAGCACCTCTGCCTGTGCCGCTCCTACCATCTGCAATGCTGTGCCTCAGATATCAATGATGTCAGTGATACCAGATTCCTTCCAAAATGCCAGCTTGTCAGAGAAAGCTGCTCTGACCACACTATGTAGTATTGCACACATGCACATACAAGTGTGCACACACAGGCTTACCCTGCACACATGCATATACACAACACACGTTCACACACTTGTGCACCCTCAAGTGTACGCATACAGGCTCACCCCACACACATGCATGTACATGAACATTCACACACTTGTGCACACAGGCTCACCCCACACACATACATGTACACACACATTGGTGCACACACAAGTGTGCACCCACAGTTTCACCCTCCACATGCATGTACACACAGTGACACACATGCACACACAAGTGTGCACACACATCCTCACCCTGCACACATGCATGTACACACACATTCACTCACTTGTGCACACACAAACCACTTTACGTCTTTACCCTACTTCATCACCACATCATCCGCACCTGCAAATAGAGTGGAAGCCCGTTGAGTCCGGGGCCATGTGTGATGTTGTCGTCTGTGTGGCGCTGAGCCTCTCCCAGCCTCCAGCCCATGGTAAAATGCAATCATTACTCAAGGAAGGAATAAATGCATGTACATCCAGGTGAAGGAACAGCCTCAGGAGTTTGGGTTTCTGCGTGTGTGGGCTCTGAGTCAGGCCAAAGGCAGTCAGTCATTTCCACTCCCTCACTCACTCGCTACGTGACCTTGAGGACCGTGGTCTACCTCTCAGTATTCCTTGGGTGTCCACAGGACATTCACTGGGCCTGCTGGGCTGTCGTGAGAACCGTGCTGTGCAGGGCTCTGCACAGAGCCAAGCGCAGCAGCTGTATCCCCATCCCTCACCGTGTGCTACGTGGCTGTGCCCAGGTCTCTCTGCCCCAAACAAGGATCTGGGCCACAGCCTGTAGGTTTTGTATCTGCTCACTGCACACTGCCCCCACACCCGACCTTCATAAATTTTGCTGAAGTAATAAGCAAGGTTGTCAAGCTCTCTCCTCTTCCCTGCCTCCCTTATCTAGAAGGAGGAAATACTGACAAGCTTTGGCGCTGCCCTGTTCTCAGGCCTTGGAGCAGTGGCTGCTGTCTCACCAGCAATCTCTAATGGACACAGAGAAAAGAGTTACTGATTGACCTTTTTTTTTCCTGCTTTGCAATCTCACTAAAGCATTTCCTTTCCCTGCCCCCATGCAGGAAGGCGAGAGCAGCATTACTCAGTTCCAGAGTCTGGGCTTTCCTCACACCGCAGGCCTGGGACCTGCAGCCACTGGGGGTGAACACTTGCAGTGCCCCGGCAGGGAAGGGGGCGCCCTGTGCTCTCTCTCCCACAGAAACACGGAGGCCTGCAAGATGGCAGAACTGCAGAGGGGCATGACACACAGGGACACCAGGGAAGTAGGGAGAGAGCTACCAGATAAAATAGGAATGCTTTTTAGTATAAGTATATCCCATGCAATATTTGAATTTCAGATAAACAACAAGTAATTTTAATATCTATGTCTCATGCAATATTTGAACTTCAGGTAAAAATGAATGGTTTTTAGTATAAGCATGTCTCTTTCAATATTTGAATTTCAGATTTAAAAAAAGAACTCTTTTAGTATGGAATAGGTCCTATGGAACTAAAAAAACTTTTTTGGGGCCAGGCACAGCGGCTCACGCCTGTAATCCCAGCACTTTGGGAGGCCGAGGTGGGTGGATCACGAGGTCAGGAGTTCGAGATCAGCCTGGCCAAGATGGTGAAACCCGGTCTCTATCAAAAATAAAGAAAATTAGCTGGATGAGATGGCGGGTGCCTGTAGTCCCAGCTACCCACGAGGCTTAGGCAGGATAATTGCTTGAACCTGGGAGGCAGAGGTTGCAGTGAGCTGAGATCATACCACTGCATTCTAGGCTGGGTGACGGAGCAAGACCCTGTCTCAAACAAAACAAAACACAACAGCAACAACAAACTTTTTCATTATTATTATGGGTTGAATAGCGTCCACCAAGAAGTTTATGCCCACCCAGAACTTTAGAAGGTGACTCCATTTGGAAATAGGCTCTTTGCAGAGGCAATCAGTTAAGATGAGGTCATACTGGAGCAGGGCAGGCCCTAGGTCCAGTGCCTGGTATCCTCATACGAATGACATGAAGACAGAGGAGGAGAGACACACAGGGAGAAGCCCACGTGAGGACAGAGGCAGAGAATGGAGTGACGCAGCCACAAGCTAAGGGATGCCTACAGCCCCAGAAGCGGGAAGAGGCAGGAAGTGTCCTAGAGCCTTTCGGAGGGAGCCCAGCCCTGACACCTTGACGTTGGCCTTCTGGCCTGTAGACTGTGATAAGACATTTCTGTCGTTTTAAGTGTCCCAGTTTGAGATGATTTGCTTCAGCAGCCACGGGGAAAGTGAATACAATTGCTTATGTAAAAGGCAAATTTAATTGGCCATCCTGTATTTTTATTTATGAATCTGGCAGCTTTGCTGGAGAATGGCTCCCAGGGAGGAGCTAAATGGCCAGCTGGCTTCCCACGGCTGTGTGCTGCCCTTCCTGCCCTACAGTGTGGATTGGGCATCACTGCAGCTCTTGGAAGGCTCTGGCTGTGCCTCCACGCACCTGTGTCATCAACAGCTCCCGCTGACCCTGCACCGCCGGCGACTCTACAGTGACCAGGGTGGAAGGAGTACCAGACCCCCTCCTTCAGATATTCCTGATGGCTTGAGACCCCCTGAGACCCTTAGCATGCTCTGGAGGATGTTAAGGGTCTCAGCTCCACCCCTGAAATGGGTAAAAGGACCAACATTAAATCTCTGGAAAACCCTGACACATGGGACTGGGCAGACAAGAGATGCCATTGGATTGAGGAGAAACTAATCATAAAGAGAATTTCTCTTACACCCAAATGTCATGGGCTGAACTTGTTCCCGCTGCAGATATTGAAGCACACACCAGCGTGATTGGTGCCTCCTGGTAGAACATTTTCCATTTTCTCCTTCCAGGAGTGAAATGTGAACCTCCTCTTGCCAGTCCCTGGAATGGTGGCTGCCCTGCCTCATGGTTCCTGAGAAATCTTCAAGCAGTTCGCAGGCACTGACACCGAGGCCTGGGTGCAGCTCCCTCAGCTTCCTGCATGGTCGGGTGCCATGAGGACTCAGGCGTTGAGCTCACCAAGCAGCTGAATAAATGCTAAATGCGCACGTCTGCGGGGGAATGCTTCCTCACATCTAATTGCCTGGTGATTAGGAGACCACCCACCGTCTGAATTGCCCTCGATTTGTGAAGAGCCCTGGCAGCTCTCCTGCAAGATTCAGCTTTCAAAAGGAGGAGGTTAATCATCCAGAATTACATTCCTGGGGTCCTCATCTGTGCTGGACTTACATGAGGGCCTGGCTGCGAGGCTATTCACCCAGTTCGCCCCGAACATGTACGGTTTGCACCAAGCCAGCAGAGCTTCTGCTGCACCTTAGCACCAGCAGAGCCTGTGCCCTCCCCTGAAATCTTCCCAACAGCAAAGCAACGCAACGATTGGTGCCCAAACATAGAGGGGCAAAGAGGCCCCCTGCAGCCTGGCTTGTGACAGCTCCACGCTGGCAGAAGCCTGCAGAAATGAGTGCTCCTCAGAAATGGTCAAACAATTGTACCTTCTAGTCCTATGCTGCAGTTTCCCAAGGAGGGGGCCCTCTACGTGCTCACAGGAAAGATGCTGATGGCATTTTCAAAAATGAGCAGCAGATTCATAGGCTCCATCACATTTTTGCAAGTGAAAAAAATGGCAGAACTGAATATGTGTTTAGCACACGTGCACACACACACACACACACACCCTGACTTGATTTGAAACCAGGTAGAACTACGCTGGCTCTGACGTCTGCCTGTCTGGGTTCAAGGTCCTCCTCCCCAACTCACTATTTCTGCTCACTTTTTGGTGTATGGCTTTAAAAAATTATTCTGTGCATGCTTTCACATCTGTGAAATGGGCACAATGGCAGGGTCTCCTCTACAGGTTGGTGCTGAGAACTGGGAGAGAAAGCATGGACAGTGCTCAGCCCAGCGCCTGGCTCTGGTGAGCTTCACTGGGGACATCCCCTCCAGAATACCTTTGCCTCTACTGTAATTTTAAATTAGTTACAAGGTGGAGGTTTCATTTGATAATTTTAAAAACAGACTAATGTCCATCAACACTTTTTTTCCGAAGCTCATTGAACAGCAGAAATCCCCACTATAACTCCTTTTTCAGTGCACGTTGGAATAACTAGCTATGTCTTGAATCAGGTGTCCATAAGCTCTGAGACTTGGGCTAATTCCTTTTTTGATGCCCCCACAAAGGTATTTCCTCTTGAGACCTCAACCAGGTCTCTGAGTCCTTTGAGCATCCTTGAAGGAGGTGCCCCTACTGGCAGTTCCCACAGATCATCTCCTGATGAGCCAATCCGTGGACAACTCCAGGTGGAGAGGTACCATTTGCACCCCTAAGTCTTTGCTTCTTAGATGTATCACCCTATTTCTAATCTGGGATCATTGGGACTTTAGTGATCTCAGTGTCATGAACATAAACAGCTCCCTAGGACTGGATGTCTTGCAGGTGCCCCAGTTGCCCTGCATAGCAGCAGAGTCTGAGACAGAGGGAGGTTCATCACAGCCCACCTGCCTGGCTCCGACAGCCCCTCCTTCATCAAACCTCCAAGCATCCCATCACTGCCTTCTCACATGACACCTGTGAGAATCAGTAGGGTCCCCTCTTGATTTTGGCCTACTAACATCTCTCTGAAAAGGAAGGCACCCTTGCAGATGGAGAGATTCCCACAGACTAGGATTTTCCTGACATCACTCAGCTGCAAACAGCTGAAGAGCTAGGCTTTGAACCTAGATCCTGAAATCGATACTCTGTCATCTTCTATATCAGAAATGATACAACACCTAAAAAATATGTGTGCAGGGCACCTTCCAGCACTGAACTGGCTGTTAAAAGTTGTCAAAGATGTATCCTGAACTTGAACCTGTTTTGGAAGAAAGTTCAGACTCATTCATGTTTAATAAAAATCTGCCATTTTCCCCATTTGCCAATCTGATCTCTGAAGAAAGTTGGGAAGGGCCTCTCCGAAGGTGCCTGAGTCCTCCTTGGATCTAACTGAGAGAAGGAAGCTTCCTGCAGAGCCCCAAGGTGTCAGCCCCTCCACAGCGCACGGCACTTCCAGCTCCATCCTCCCGCTGTGAGCAGCACCATTTTAACAAGCTTTAAGGCTAAGGTTCCCGAAATCGCCCTCCTTTCCCATCTTTAAAAAAAAGTGAGGGAGGCTGCCTGCAGAAAATAAAAAGCTGCTTCGAAGTAGTAATTCCTTGGAAACAGAATCGGCCTTCTGGGTGGTGGAGGCAGCTTCTCTGTGATTCTCCTCGAATAGGTGCTGCCGTTGGTATTTAAAGTTGTCAAAATGCTTCGTCCTTTCCCTTTGATGTAACACAGATTCCAAGATACCAAGAGTCCTCAGGCTGGGGTGGAATATTTACTTCGTTCATTATGAAATAGAGGATTCCACGCGGATGGTCGGTCCCTAAAATGCCCGTGGGTTTTGCGGACTCTTTTTCTTTCTCCTCTAATCATTTGTCAAGTTCACGCAACTGGATTTCTTCAACCTTCCCAAGTAGCCTTTTTTGTATGAGCTCAGCAGGTGCCTCCAGTCCCCAGGACAGCTGTGCCTGCCCCAGAGATGTGGGCACACTTCTTGTCCCTGCTGTGTCCCCGTCTGCTGGGCAGCTGGCCTTCTTCTTCCTGGAGCTGAGACCTGAAGGAGAGGGTGCCTGGAGAAACGAGGGGCTTTGGAAGTGACAGGTGACAGGTCTGGCTGTGGTTTACATTCTTAACCTTAATTTTAACAAGTATCTCAACCCCCTGGAAAATTGCTTCTCTACAATAATAAACAGAAACTGCAGCGAGTCTGCGGCAGGCTCCCAAGGCCGGGCGGGGCTGGGGGCCATTCCCAGTAAGCTCTGGGAGGCCTAACAGTAGTCAGGGACGCACACATGCACTGGGGAGGGTTCAGGGGGCTGCTCCAGCCCAATTGGCCCTAATTTAGTGGGGGTGCAGTGGAGTTGGTGTGGCAACCCAAGGTTTTGAGTTACACATAAGCAAGTCAAATACACATAAATAATAGAGGTAGCGTGTTACAGGGGAAAAGGGGCCATTGTCTGCCCGCCTGCCTATCTGGTCTGTTATTCATCAAGCCAGTGTGGTGCTTCTGTGGCTTGTTCATCTCTTTTCACAGCTCCAAAGTTAGCCAAGGCTGGTTGACAAGATTTGGAAAAAGATGCTGAGATCCCGGTCCTGAGAAACGGGGTGTTGCCATGGAGACACCATTCATTCATGAGCATTCATCAAGCACTTACTATGTGCTAAGCTCTCTTCTAGGCAGAGCGGGTCTGCAGTGAATGGAAACTCAATGAAATAGGCCCTTTCGAGCCTTGCCTTTCAAAATGTGGTCCGTGACTGGCAGCATCTGCATCCGCAGAAGCCTCTAGAAATGCAATCTCAGGCGCCACCCCAGACTGCAGAGCTGGAGCTGCACTTTAACAAGATCCCCCAGTCCATTTGCATGGGACGTAAGGTTTGAGGAGCACTGCACTAGGCGTGAAGAGAAGATCTAGGAAGGAAGATCTGAGTAGCCCTGGTGAAGCAGAAGTGCTCTCCAGCAGCATGTGGGGCAGCCAGGGTACAGGGTGTGCTCAGCAGTGGCCAGAGCATGGGGGAGCCTGGCTGGTTAGGTGAGCCAATAGCCATGGTGCAGGACAGCCTACAGATGCATGTCTGTCCCCTGTGACATAAACAAAGTAACAGTCCCCAAATGATGTCCTCGTCCTAATTCCTGGAATATATGAATGTGACCTTACCTGGCAAAGGGACTTTGCAGACAGGACTAAGGACCTTGTGATGGGAAGCTCATCCTATATTATACTCACAGGGTCCCCTGTGAGAAGAATGCGGAAAGGTCAGACAGGAGAAGGTGAAGGGGTGACAGAAGCAGAGATTAGAGTGGCGTGGCCACAAGCCAAGGGGTGCAGGCAACCTCTGGAGGCTGAAGGGACAAAGGTGGGTCCTCCCTCAGAGCCTGCAGAAGGAATCAGCATTGTGGATGCCTTGACTTGAGCCCCATAAGTCTCAGTTTGGACTTCTAACTTTCATCACTATGAGAAAGTACATTTGTTGATTTAAGTTCCTGACTTTGTGACAGTTTGTTACAGTGGCAACAGGAAACAGGTACACTCTATCAACGGAGTCTTTCAGGTGATGCCCATAGAGAAGTCTTCTCTGCTTAGGGAGGGGTCCCAGCATCCATCTCTATTCACTTCTTAAACTGGTCCTGAGATCAGCCAAACTCAAGGACAACAGACTCAGGCTGCTCACATCCCCATTTTTGAGGGGCACAAAAAGTTCTGGAAGGAATATCTTAAGTGGTGCATGTGAGAAATGAGAGCTTTAAATAAGAAGCCTCCAGGTTCTGTGTCTTATGCCTCCTCAGGGCTCACAAAGCTCCTAGTGTTGGGTTCTGCATACAGTTGGTGCTTAATAGAGCATCCATTGACTGAGGTCGCATTAGCATCCAAGCTGAGTTCTCTGTCTTGTTGACCACTGTGTCTTCAGCAGGTAGCACAAGGCCTGGAATCAGGTAGGTGAATAGGCTTCGCTGAATGCATCGATCTAGGTTCCAATAAATATAAGCAAACAGCTTCTCGAGGGCAGATGACCACAGAAGTCACCAACCACCAGGCTGAATCTGAACCTATGACCCACTGGAATATTCCACTACCCGCATCTGCCCACCTCCCCTGCCAGCAAAAGCCAATTTGTAAAATTACCCAACAGTCCAGGCAGACAAGCACAGGGATTGTTGGCCGGTGCTTGTGTGCCAACACAGCAACACAGCATGAAATACCTGTTTCTCAAGGATCGGGAAGGCCGACTCGGTGCTGTGGGCTGCATCTTCCTGCTCCCCTGGAGGTTTCTAAACAACCCACTGGCCCAACACCAGGGAAAGGAAATGCATTTCTTCCTAGCTATGTGCAAAAGAGGGTTTGGGATCTTTGTATGCAACAGACACCTCCTCTTTCTTTTCATAAGTAGCCTTGGCCACCTCATTATTAAGTGGGAGAGGATAGAAGGCCAGTGGTACCCATGTTGTGGAGCTGCATGGAGGCTGAGTGGGTGGAGTGAGAATTTGGACATAAATGCTGAGCTCGCTGTTGGGTACATGCTGCTGTCCGTAATCTGTTCACACTCATCATCCTCATTACCACTTAACTTCCCCCAGCACACACACCCTTACCTACAACCCTCTTGTAATCCCTACTTTCAGATGAGGAAACTGAGGCTCAGAAAAAGGAATGAACTTGCCCAGGGTGGCACAGCTTTTCAGCAGATGGAACAGAGCCTTGGCCCTCCATGTAGTCTGACGTCACACCCAGAACCTTAATCTCTGCCTTGGTCCAGCGTGATGGGGCTGAGGGTGCTGTGCTGAGACTACAGAGCCCCAGGTTCAAGTTCCAGCTTTAGGGAGCTTCAAACAGCTCGCCTAACCCACCACCCCATGCCTCGGTTTCCTCATGTGTAAAATTGGGAGCACTTTCAAGCAATGTTACGACTTCTCCCAGCTCTAACAATACCCATGCCCAAAGGGGCTGCAGACATGACGGCGTTTGTTTTCCAGATTTGATGTGCCCCCCACATCTCCATGTCATACAACTTCTCAGACCAGCTCACATCTTCTTATTGGCCCCATGCACCCGTGGGATCACAGCAGATGTAACATTCTGACATCACACTTAGAAAACTTGCCCCATCTGGATTTCTGCAACCCACAGGGAGTCATTTGCCAAACATGTTTTACAAAACATGAGCCCACTGCACTCTGGCTCTTGGAGTTGATACAACCCACCTTTTCCCTGAGCACATGACTCTGGCCCATGCTTACTGTCTGGCTGGGGAGAGAGAGCGGGACTCCTCATGTCAGGGGCGGAGGGTGGCAGAAAATGTGCAAAGTCACACATTGCTAAAAAGGTAGGAGTGGGACGCGGTGACAACAGACACACGACAGGGGCAGTGTATAGTGGAGAAGAATCTGAGTGTCAGGCCAATTATCGCTGTCAGGAGGAACATTGAGAAGCGTTTCCATGTATCATCACTCACTTTCCAGATGATGTTCAAGAGGGGAAGAGACAGCGGACATCACTGTGGCCAGTGAAGTTCGGAGGGCTTTGGGGGCTCCAGAGTCATGACAGATGTTTTGAACATTGTAGCCAAACCCCTCCATGCAGAGACTAAAATGCCCACTTTCTCTGGAGCACAACTTTTTAAAAAATTATTTGTTTTTCAAAAATTGTGGTAAAATATACATAACATAAAATTTACCATCATAACTATTTTTAAGTGTATGGGTCTCTGGCGTTAGCTATAGTCATACTATTGCACAACCATCACCACCATCCACCTCCAGAACTTTATCTTCCCAAGCTGAAACACTGCCCCCACTAAACAGTGATTCCCCGTTTGCATCCCCCAAGGCCCTGACAACCACCCTTCTCTCTCTTTCTTTTCTTCTTTCGTTCTTTCTTTTCTTATTCTTTCTTTCTTTCTTTCTTGTAATCACTCTTTCTTTCTCTTTCTCTTTTTCTTTCTTTCTCTCTGTCTCTTCTCTTTCCTTCCTTCCTTCCCTCCCTCCCTCCCTCCTTCCTTCCTTCCTTCCCTCCCTCCCTCCCTCCCTCCTTCCTTCCTTCCTTCCTTCTTTCCTTCTTTCTTTGACTAAGTTTTGCTCTTGTTGCCCAGGTTGGAGTGCAATGGCACAATCCTGGCTCACTGCAACCTCCACCTCCCAGGTTCAAGCAGTTCTCCTGCCTCAGCATCCCAAGGAGCTGGGATTACAGGCTCCCACCACCATGCCTAGTTAATTTTTGTGTTTTTAGTGGAGACAGTGTTTCACCATGTTGGCCTGGCTGGTGTCAAACTCCTGACCGTAGGTGATCCACCCGCCTTGGCCTCCCAAAGTGCTCGGATTACTGGAGTGAGCCACTGAACCCAGTCCCTTCTACTTGATTCTGCCAACTCTAGATACTTCAAAAAAGTGGAATCATACGGTATTTGTCTTTGGTGACTCGCTTCTTTCTTTTGCAGAATGTCCCCAAGGTTCATCAGTATTGTAGCAGGTGTCTGCACTTCAGCCCTTGTTAAAGCTGAATAATCTTCCATTGCACGGAGGCGCCATTTTCTTTATTCGTTCATCCTTCGATGGACACGTGGGCTGTTTCCACCTTTTGGCTGTTGTCAGTAACGCTGCAGCAATTCCCAGGCTGGATGAGGAATTGGTAGCCTAAGAAACTGCTTGGCACAGCTGTCCCTAATCTATAGGGAGTCGTTGTGGGTTCACAGAAAACCCACAGGCCTTTGGAGCCAAAATCAATCTGGTTTCCAATGCTTGACTGGCCAGCTGCAATTTTAGGCTAGTTTAATCCTCCTGAGTCTCATGTTGCTCATCAGCAAAATGGGAATTACAGTAGACAGGACCGGTCGCTGCCCCAGCATCCACACCACCTCCCACTTCCTGAGTCAACCCTGAGTGTTTTTTTCAACTGTCTCTCATTTCCAGGTGATCTCAAGGGGCTGAGTTCCAGGGATGGGGCTCCCAGTGAGATCAGCAGGCAAGCCCCGCCCCCTTGCCAATGATTGGTTCAGGCTCGCAGGCTTCAGCCAATCGGTTCCTGGCAGTCCCTTCGCAGGTGTTGCTAGTGTTAGGACCTTGATCTGAGCCGCCCAATCAGGTAGAGGATGGGCTTTTACTCCAAGTCGAAGAAACTGTACCCCCGGAGCTGGGAAATGAACAAGAGTCTGAAGCCGCTAATGCTGCCGCCATCCTGCAACCACGAGGGAAGGAGCATGAGAACGAAGCCCAGGCAGAGAGGAAAGGCAGTCCTAAAAGCGTCACAAAAACGGAGCTGGGCCTGATTATCCTCCCACCTTGGTGCACACTCACACTCATACATTGACTCTGTCTGTGGACTGAGAACCAGAATATTCAAGCAGAACATCGCCTTAAATGGCAGTGACCTTACCTGAAATTTAACAGGACCCAAAGAACTGAATTTACCGGTCGAAGGTCAACCAGGAAGGCTGTGTGCCTTCAAACCCACCACTCAAAAATGCCGACCAATTCAGCGGCTGCCTGTATAATGCTGGCTTCACACACATCGGTGCACGAGCTCCCCAGCACACACACGTATGCACGCACCTGCATGCATGCATACACACAATTAGGTTCAGGGATTAAACTGTAAAGTAATAGAGGGCCTCAATTATCCTTCATAGCTGTGAAACATATGGCCTATGAGCTAGTCACTGGAGTATTGCTTGGAATAGAGATTTATTACAGAAAAAGCAGCCCGTACAAAATTTCCTATGATCAGTGTTACTGCTGATTCTGAAATAAGACATCATTGAAAGTGCACCAAAAATGAACAATGCAGGAACTGAACAGAGAAGCTGAGTGGAAGAGAAGCCAAATGAAGGAACATGTATTTTTTCAGCCCAGAGCTTCATCCATTTTCAGCAAAGCAAAGATTTCCTTTCAGGGTGAAGGGAGAATCCTAGGTCTTTCTATTCCATTTCTGGGCATAACCAGACACCAAAATCATCACAGAGGAAGCTTGAAAATAAGCACCTATGGCAGATGAACACAACTTACTGAGGCCACAGTTCACCTTTCTGCACAAGGGCTGATGACTTTGCTTTCTGTCTGGAATGACTTTGTTTCTGTGCTGTGTGTCCTCCAGCCTCTTTGGCCCATCCTCCCACACCCAACTCAAGGGCTATATTCAGCCTTCATCTTTAGAGGGATGCACAGGGACAGATGTGTCCATGGGACCCCAGCACACAGAGTGACCATTCAGAGCTTACGCTTCGAGGGTGTCCTGTCATTTCCCTGTGCCCTGATCTCCACGATGAGTTCCCTCCTTCCTTGCTGACTGTGGCATTGCATGGTATAAGTGATTGTGTGTAAGACAGGTTATAGGGTTCATTTTCCGATAATCCATGGGTTTTATATTTCTGCCAAAAATGTTAAGTGGGCAATCTTATATATACCTCTGCCAGCTTGAATGGACACAAGGCATCTTGTGTTGAGAGCCATGGTGGGGCCATCCCTGGAGTCTACAGGGCAGCAGGCGGCAATTGATGAGTGGCGTTCATCCTGGGAGGAAGGAAGGCAAGAAGCAGCCAGTGTTTCCTGTTCTTGGTACAACATTATCCTGCTGCAAGGTGGACACTCCCATGTTTAACCCTAAACTGACTTGTTCCTGGCCACCAACCACTCCCACATCCCCAAACCAGAGGGGCGACTTAAAGCAGTGCAGTGACCTGCCTGAATCCCTTGAGCTCTTGCTGAATGGAGGTTCTGAATCAGGGCCTCCAGGGTGGGGCCTAAGACTGCATTTATAACCAGCTCCCAGGATATGTCTGAGGATCATGCCTTGGGTAGTGAGGACCTAGAGTGAGTGAATGAAGAGAATTTACACCCAAGCCCAGCACATTCTAATGAGGAAGGTGATACCACTTGTCCCTCTATCATTCACCAGCTTAGGACAGCTGGGGACATCATGGCCATCCTCAGTCAGCCCCACCTCTCAGGCCAGGGCCTACTGTCTTTGGTGAAACTCTTCTATCCCTCTCACGCCTTTGCGACTATTACTCTCCAGCCCAAAATCCCCTGGGAGGTGCCGCACGTCTCAAGCTTGGGTTTGCTCGTCACTGTCTCTCTTCTTCCTCAGTACCCTGGGAGCTGCCCATGGGGACTCTCAATGGCCTCTGCTCTCTGGCTTCTGGCAGGGGGTCGGCAAGGCAAGGCAGGCAGGGACATACCGCTCCCCAAATGGCTCTCGTGTCTGATGGGCAGGAGGCAGGGAGCTTGATGAAGGGTCAGTGCCTGGTGAAGGAGGGCTGCTGCTATTATTTGTTAGAACTCTTTGTTACTTTTATTAAATCTGAGGCTTCAGTTCAGTTCCCTCCATGAAGCCTGCCTGGCTTAGCACGACCTTCCTTAATATCTTTCTTCTTTGAATGCATCTAGTGAATAATTTGGCATTATTTTGAGCTATCTTCTTTCTTTCTCCTTAGCTGCCTCCAAGAGTCGGTCTGGTCCCCTCGACATGACAAGAAGCTCCGATTCACTCTCAGAGTAAATTTGCTCCAATGAGGAAAACCACAAACTCCATCTGAAACTCAGTTAACTCAAAAATAGTTGGAAAACAGTCTGTTTCTTGATGTCTCTTCCAGTTTTGGTAATAAGCGAGTGTTTGGGAAAATGTCTTAAAATAGTAAAAAACGTTTTAAAGCAAGCTTTATTGAGATATAACTCAAGTACCCTACAATTCACCCATTTAAAGTGTGCAATTCAGTGGGTTGTAGTATATTCACAGAATTGGGCACTTTCAGTACAGTCGATTTTGGGATATTTTTATCAGTCCAGAAAGAACCCGTGTACCCATTTATAGTCACCCTTCCTTATCTTGTTTTGAGTCTACATTTAAAGCTCAAGGCAGGAAAAGTCCATTACGAATGTAAATCCCAGGACATATTTTCATTTGTGTTGTCTGTGATTCTGATCCCTTTTAAAAAACGTACTGGCTAAGTTTCAGGAGAATCAAACCAATGGCACGAAACCTACCTGTTTTGCAGAATGTCCCAGGTCAACTGCATCCTTGCACACCTGAGGGTTGAAGCCTCTTCCCTCCACTAGAGGGCGTGGCATCGTGGCATCCGCAGCTCCACCTGGCTCTCCCACGCCTCTGGCCTCACCCCTGTCAGAGGTAAGAGCTGGTTCCCGCCAGTCTGGAAGGAGAGCTTCCTATGTTGTAACAGAGCTCGGTAAGGAAGCTTTCACTTGTGAGCCAAAAGCGAACTCAAAAGGGCAGTGTGGAAACAAAGAACACACTGTATGCTGAAGATGGTAAAGATAATATCAATGCTGCCATCAATCGAATATTTGCAGAGTATCTGGCCTGCCGCTAAGAACATTACACACATATCTGGCTTAATCCTCACGACGACCTTCGGAGGTGGGTCTTATGATTTTGCCCGACTTCTCTGGTAAAGAAGCTTAGAGGAAGAGCTTTAGTAACTGCCTGGAGGGTCTGCCATGATCTTCCCATCAGTCTAATCTGTTTGGATAGAGGGAGGGACCAGTCCCAGCTGGATGATCTTCTGAAGTCTTCAAAGCTCTAGAATCTGAGAATTCTGAATTCTACAAAATCTGAATCATAGGATGCCCTTCTAATAAAAGCACTGCATCCTTTTAAACCCAAAATGCAAGGGAGATGTGCATTCAGGGGGTGTGGAGGGAGTCTAGTTTTAATGTAAGTCAGGAATGTCTGCTATGTGTGGATAACGTGAGCGCTCCCGAGCTCTGCGAGCCTGTCCCCAGATCAGCCTTGGTGAGTCTGGCCCTAGCTATGGGTCGCTACCTGGGCTCCCACCTGTCCTGAGGTTTAGTGTCCCCCACCTGCAAGCACGAAGCCCAGAAGCTGCCGTCAGCCTTTGGTCTTTGGCCCAGGCCCTTAGCTGTGAACTTACATTATTAATTTTAAGGACATTGTTGTGATTAGCAGTGGTGTCCCCGATGACCAAGATGCCCAGTGGCTGGAGACAGGACTCCAGGTGTGGTAAGGGTGAGGGGAATCCCTTTCCTCACTTTTAAATGGAGTGAGCCAATAGCAGAGGCATGGAATCAACTTGGGTGCCCCTCAATGGCAGATTGGATTAGGAAAATGTGGTCCATACACACCGTGGACTACTACATAGCCATAAAAAAGAATGAAGTCATGTCCTTTGCAGCATCGTGGATGCAGCTAGAGGCCATTATACTGAGTGAATTAACACAGGAACAGGAAACCAGGTATTGCGTGTTCTCTCTTATAAGAGGGAGCTGAGCACTGAGCACACATGGACATAAAAATGGGAAAAATAAATACTGGGACTAATAGAGACGGGAGGGAAGGAGGGAGGCGAGGGCTGAAAAACCATCTATTGGGTGCTGTGTTCACTGCCTGAGTAATGGGACCATCTGTACCCCAAATCTCGCCATCATGCCATATTCCCATGTAACTAAACTGCACATGTACTCCCTGAATCTAAAGTAAAAGCTGAAACCATTAAAATAAAATAAAGTTTCAAATGGAGTGAGCGTCACTTTATAGCAGCCACTCAAGTGGAGTGTGAAAGTCTCTACTGGGTCCAGAGACTATGGTTGGCACTAACCTCCACTGAGCCCGTGAACCCCCACATGTGCCTTCACTCTCCACCTACCCGGAGTCCCCCCTCTTTTACACTGTCCCCCTTCAGAATTGTCCCCGTCACACCACTTCTGAAGTCTCAGAACATCCCAGGTGGTGTGATCAGCTATGCCTCCTCTCCCATGCCACTGCTGTGTGAGAAAACCTGACCTTCAGAGAGAAAAAACAAAATTCTAAGTAGGGCATAAGCACTGCAGACAATTTAAAGGATACAAACAGGGAGAAAAGAGGAAAGAATATTCACCAGAAGTTAAGCACTTGGACATGTGATTTGGTGCAGCCACTTTGGGGAAGAGCATGGCAGGTCCTCACAACGCAACACCTGGAGCCACCCCGGGACCCAGTGAGTCACTCCCACCTGTCTACTCAGGAGAAATAAAAACGAACTTTCATGCAAAAATAAAAATAAAAAAATAATGTTTTGAAAACTTGTAAACAAATGTCCACAGCAGCTTATTCACGATAGCCAAAAGTGAGGACAGCCTAAATATCCATCGATGTTGAACAAAGTGTGGTCTTTTCATACAACAGGATGCTCCTCAGCCACAGAAAGAAGGAAGTGTGGACACCCGCGTCTCAAATGCATGGTGCCGAGTAAAAGAAGTCAGACGTGGAAGCCCACATACTGGTTTTCAGGAGGCGCGGCAAGTGCAGGCCGGACATATGTGGTGGGTGAGTTACAGTGCTGTGAAAGCGGTGCCTTTCAGTAGGGCCTGTGCACTTGACCCCATCCCCCATGGTATTTAAGACAACATGTTCTCATGGCAACCCTGGGATGACTCCAACTTTACAGATGCAAAGAAGCTGAGTGACGTGCCCAGGGCCCCACAGTGCACCCACACTGAGTCCATGACCCTCCCTGCCCTGGGCTGGCTCTCCATGGCCCCCTTGACTCATCACTCGCCCCTACTCTGAAGGCCCAGCATGGGCATCTCAATCCCTGCTCACCCATTACTCTCCATCAGCACCATTCTGACCATCAGCCAGTTCTCCCACGGGATGTGACACACAGGCTAGACTTAGTTTCAGGACCTGTCGCTGTCCACTGGAGATTCATTCATTCCCCAAAAAACAAGAGGAAAGGAGGTTCCTCAAAGGCCCCAGACACAGAGCCAGGCCCCAAGCACAGCAGTGAAAGGGGAGGTGCCCACAGCCCTGCCAGCATCTTCTGGGTACCCAGCAAGGCTGGCCAGTTGAACTGGGAGGGCCTGTCCTGCTCAAATATAGACCAAAAAAGAAAGCACAGCGAGGCGTTGGTGGCTCATGCCTGTAATCCCAGCACTTGGGGAGGCAGAGGCAGGAGGACCGCTTGAGCCCAGGAGTTCAAGACCAGCCTGTGCAACATATTTCACAAAAAGAAAAAAAAAGACAGAAAAGAAAAGAAGCAATAATCCAACATATGATTTTCTAAAGCCAGGGAGACAATGACCCTTCTGTGATTTAAATTCTGAGCAGAACTACAGCTCGAAGAGACGGAAGTCAGAGGAGCAGAGCCACTGGAGGCATGGCTTTTCACCAACTTAGTTCTCTTACAGTGAAGTGTTAGGTCCCTTCAGTAGCTAGAAGGCCCGGCACTGTCGGCCATGCCTCTCTGAAGATGCCAGGACCTGAGGTGCTTTCTCAGCCGAACCAGAGAGGGTGGGGACCAAAGCCCACCCTTTGGACAGGCTGAGGAGATACGTTGAGCTTGTGATCTGCTGGGCACACAGAAAAGGGCCCTGTCTAAATCCTGTGTCCATTGGAATCTGCACCATGGAAAGGGAGAAACAGGGCTGTCCTGTCCTTTGGCACCTCGAAGCTGGGTATTCCCAAGCCCATGGGACCTCAGGCTCATTGTTGCTCAGCGTCCCCCAGGGCAGTGGGGCTGCCCAGAGCTTCCTTGGCTTTTGGGCATGACCTGTCTATAGAGTATGCTCGGGACTGAGGCCAGCAGGGTGGGGCTGGCTTGGCGGCTCAGAGATTCCCCTGAAGGAAGCCGTGGGAATAATGGCCAGCGCCAACAGAGCGGTTGCGGCAGGCAGGCCCCTTAGGAGCCGTCTCAGCAAATCCTCCCAGCACCCCCCTGAGCAGGTCCTGCTGCCACTCACCCTGGGGTGCCCAGCCTTGTTCCCTATAGCTCATAAGGAGGGAAGATCTTGACCCTCCCTGGAGCTCTGCATATGGCCCTCGTGGGAAGCCCACATACCCTGCCATCAGGACCTGCCTCCGAGGTGGGAGATCTCATCAGCAGGCATCCCAGTCCAGCCACGCCAGCACCTCAGCCAGCCTCTCTGGGAGGCACCAGTGTCCTCAGCCTTCATTCTTCCCTTCAGGGTCATGACTGCGGGTCCAGCCACAAGTGCCAAAAGTTCATGGTCGCAGTGGATGGACCAAGGTTCCCCAGCCCAGATGGTAGGCATCAGAGCCAGACCCTGGGGGTTTCAGCTCCACAGGGGATACCCTTGTTGTTTAGTGAGCCCTGAGGCATATGTGTGTGTATATGTGTACATATGTATACACGTGCATGTGCATTTTGTGTACATCTGTATGAGTGTGGTACATGTGCGAATGTGAGTAAGCATGTATACACGTGTATATGTCTATCTGCATGTGTGTGTTGTGTGTGTACATGTGTGTATATGTGTTCTGTGTATGTGGAGCATGTGTGCATGTGTATGTACACGGTTTGTCATGCATGCGAGGGTATGTGTATGTGCCTGTACATGTGTGTAAAGTGGGTCAAGGGGTTGTTACCAAGACACAAGGGGATAAGACGCATGTGATGTATGTCTGCTTTTGCTGTGCAGCAGGGCTTGTCCAGGGTTTTCCTCATGGACCGGTCCCCAGAGCCATGTGGTGCAGCGGCCACCGTGTGCGCAAACACATGGAATGAGTGACCAATGAGATGGCTCTCACAGAGGGAGATCAGCTGCCACGTGCCCTTGGGGCCAGCGGGCACTCCATGGTCACTCCCCGAGGAGACCTGCCTCCACCAAGGAAACTCCTGCCTAGGACAACATGGACATAAGCCCAGGTAACGCACCCAGCTGCAAGGGTCCGGGGAGGAGCAGGTGAGCTACCACAGCACTCAAGGTGGTAAAGCGGGGTGCTCGGGAGGGAGGAGGGGGAATGGCACCGGGAAGCCCTGGCCCAGACCTGAACCCCCTGCTGTGTGACACTAAAAAGTCACATAACCTCTCTGAGCCTCAGCTCTCCCATCTGTCCAAAGAAGCAAAGGGATGGGGACAGCTTGGCAGAGCCCCTTCCAACGTGGCATTATCTGTGAAAGAGAGTTTATGATGTTTTCTTCAAAGAGCTGCTGTGAGGATTAATTGAGCAAATAGCTAGGTAAGTCCATGACAGACTGTGCATGTACGCACATGTGCGTGTGTGTGGAACCTAACACGGAGCCTGGCGTGTAGCAGGCACAGGTGCAATCAGTGTTGTTCGCTCATGTATTTTCCCAGTGCAGGATTATTAAGCTCCTACTATGTGCTTGGTGATGCTCCAGGTACTGGGGATACAGAAGCAAATGAATGTGCACATTCTCGGCTTGCGTGTAGTCAAAGTCCAGTGCGGGAGTCAGGAAACAAGTGAGGAGCCAGGCAAGTGAATACTGTGTGTTCGGTCATGACAAGTGCCATAGAGAAAAATGTGCACACAAATAAATCCCAGGTGACGGATGGAAGGTGATTCACTTTGGGGAGACTCTGTGTAGATGTGGGTGGGTGGGGGAGGCCTCTGGAAGGTGGTACCATCTGACCCCAGATCTGAATGACAGGAAGTAGGCAGCCACACAGAGCTCTGGAGGGAGAGCATTCCTCTGCTGGACCAGCAGATACAAAGGCCCTTAAGTGGAGCATTCCTGTGGCCCCAAAACATGCCAGATGGCCAGGGCACATGGCTCAGATATTGGGCACTCAGGTTAGTGATACACCTGGCACCTTTCTGGGCCCTGAAGCCGCCTTCTCCAGCCTCACTGCTTCCCCTCGCCCTTAGGGATGAAGAAGGCTGTAACTGCCAGGGCCCAGGGTCGGGCTGCACCTGAATGTAATCTCTCCCTAGTGTTAACTGGCAGAGGGTGGGGGTGGGGAGAGAGGAAAGCAAAATAAATCTTCAAAGTTCGGCTGTTCTTCGCGTGAGCACCAAGGTGGGGGCCCCGTGGCAGGGAATGGATGCCCCAAATCAGCCTCATCATCTCATTAAATCAAATTAATGGGCACGGCGGGAGTGCCGGCCCTGAAACAGGCTGCTTCCCTGCTGCTCATGAATAGCCTGTCTTGTTTCCCTTCAAAAATAATTTCTTTAATGTCTTGACAAAACACCCCTCTCTTCTGGGTTACCCAAAGTGAGCAAAAACTGAGCTCCAAGCAGCAAAAACCTGACCTGGTGTGTGGTGTGCCATTTCCACCTCCTTCGCTTCTCCCTTCCTGTTCCATATGAAGGAAGGGGCAGCAGATAACGCCATGTGGAAGGGGACTCTGACAAGCTGTCCCATCCCTTTGTTCCTTTGGACAGCTCGGAGTGCCCCTCCAGCCTCCTCCACCCCACCTTGGCACAGGATAAACGTTTGGGGACCTGGCCCTGGCCCTTTCCATGACCGTTGCTCTTCCAGGCGTTTTCTTTACTAGTTGTCAACAGTATGTTCCGGGGGCTTTTCTCCCATGAGCCTTGCTTGCTGGTGGCCATAGGAGCGCTGAGCATGGCGCGGTGGTGGCACAGGGCTGCCCGGATCGTCAGCTGCCTCCAAGAGCGAAGGCTCTGTCAGCTCCAGCAAGGGCTCATGAGTTCTGATGCATCTCCCCACTGCCCTTGGACGGCCTAACCTTCCTTAGCAAGGGAGAGGCCAGGAGGGGCGGCCAAGGAGAAGCTTGTCATCCTCCTGTGGTCACGCCCAGGCCATGGAGAGCAGGAAGCAGGAGTGCAGAGCCACTATCACAGGCCCGGAGGCTGTGCTCGCCATGGGTGAGGCGCACGGGATACAGCGCGGGGGATACAGCTCGCCATGGGTGAGGCGCGAGGCCCAAGCTGCCTCTGCACAACCCCAGTCAGTGCTTATGGAGGGCCCCGGTGGGGAGGCGCAGGCAGAAAGGCTGCTGCCAGGACATCTTGGGGGGCAGGCACTCTGCTCTGGGAGTGCATGTGGATGAAGCTGTATTAGTCCATTTTCACGCTGCAGATAAGCACATAACCAAGACTGGGTAATTCATAAAGAAAAAGAGTTTTAATGGGCTCACAGTTCCATGTGGCTGGGGAGGCCTCACAATCACGGTGGAAGGTGGAAGGTACATTTCACATGGCAGTAGGCAAGAAAAGAGGTGCCAGCAGGGGAAATGTCAGGTGCTTTTAATACCATCTGATTTTCTGAGCACTCACTCACTCACTGTCCTGAGAACAGCGTGGCCAAAACCACCCCCATGATTCAATTATCTCCACCTGGCTCCACCCTTGACACTGGGGATGATTCAAGGTGAGATTTGGGTGGAGACTCAACCATATCATTAGCCTTTCAGGATTTTTCAAACCAAATATCACTGGATCAGACCTTTAACTTCACACTTTTTGGAAGGAGCAATTAAATGAAAATAGACCTTAAAATTCAGACAAGTATCTAGAAAGAAAGGAGAGGAAGGACACTTTTCCCCTTAATTGCTTTTCACAGTGCTCCGCTGTGATTATATTGTAGGTTTTATGGGAATTGCAACCAAGAAGCCAGCAAACGGGAGACCTGGGTTTCAGGTCTCGTCGTGACTTGACAGAGCACTGTGAGAAACAGAGACAGCCTATCTCAGACCAGCGCCATTGCCCCCGTCCTCAGATGGCCCTGGGGTCCAGCCACAGCTTCCCACTCAGAAGCCCCACCCAGGAGCTTCCCACAGCAGCCCTTCCTTCTTGCACACAGACAGTCGGCCTCTGGTGACACAGGCTGCAAATGCAACATGCTGCTTTTTTGGGAGCTACCACGGCACCTATGGCATGAGGCCAGGTAACGTATCTGCCCCGGGGGTCCAGGGGCACCGCAGGGGAGCCACCACAGCACCTACAGTGGGGTCCAGGGGTCCAGTGAGGAAGGGACTTTCGACCAAAGTTACCATAAAGGGAAGTCTGCTTCTGGAAAATGCTAAGACAGACCCCCTGCCCCACGCTGGCTTTGGATGCTGTCTTGAGAGGCTGAGATACTCGAGTCTGCGGTCCCTTCCTATAGCCTGAGGACGAGATGCCATCATGCCGAGGCTGGACATACCTGGCCCTTGGTGACATCGTTAGGGCCTTGAACACAGGTGGGCTCACTGTATCTGTGCTTGACATGAGAGAATTGCAAATCAAAACCACATTGAGATACCATCTCACGCCAGTTAGAATGGTGATCATTAAAAATTCCGGAGACAACAGATGCTGGAGAGGATGTGGAGAAATGGGAACACTTTTACACTGTTGGTGGGAGTGTAAAGTAGTTCAACCATTGTGGAAGACAGTGTGGCGATTCCTCAAGGGCCTATAAATAGAAATTCCATTTGACCCAGCAATCCCATTACTGGGTATATATCCAAAGGATTATAAATCATTCTATTATAAAGACACATGCACACGTATGTTCATTGCGGCACTGTTTACAATAGCAAAGACCTGGAACCAACCCAAATGCCCATCGATGATAGACTGGACAAGGAAAATGTGGCACACATACACCATGGAATACAATATAGCAATAAAAAAGGATGAGTTAGTGTCCTTTGCAGGGGCATGGATGAATCTGGAAACTGTCATTCTCAGCAAACTGATACAAGAACAGGCAATCCATCACCATATGTTCTCACTCATACACTGGTATTGAACAATGAGAACACATGGACACAGGGAGGGGAGCATCACACACTGGGGTCTGTTGGCGGGGGAATAGGGGAGGGACAGCGGGGGGTAGGGAGGTTGGGGATGGATAATGTGGTGAGAAATGCCAGATATAGGTGATGGGGGATAGTGGCAGCAAACCACATTGCCATGTAGGTACTTAGGCAACAGTCCTGCAAGTTCTGGACATGTACCCCAGAACTTAAAGTGCAATAAAAAATAATACAAAAAATTTAAAAATGGGAAAAATAAAGTCATATTTACACTACAGCTAGATTGCTCATCACTTGTCGCTGAGCCATTATAAGGGAAACATTTCTCCTTGGTAGTGGCTGCAGCTTTGCAGTCACGGCCTTCAGAACATTCAGAAAGCAGGGATGGCTGGGAGGAGAAGGGTGCGCATCAACAGGACCCTAACAAACATCAGTGTTTATGTTGCTCACATAAAGCCCATCTGCTTTGCACTTGGCCTTTTGAAATCAGAGTCCGTACACTGAAGCGTCTCATTCAGCCGTGGGATAAGAATCTAACGACGGAAAGTAAAGTGTGCGGTCAGATGAAAGACACAGGAAATCCGAGAGACATTGGTGGAACCACTTGTGAGAACCCTCCTACCCAGGAGAACTAGCCTCAGAGCCGCAGCTCCCTGCATGCTGGGTCCCTGAACACTGGCGGTCTTCCCTGGTCCTGTCCGGCTCAGCAGCCTGGGCTTCCATCACGGGGCCTGGCGGGCGCATTTGGTGTAGACGGCCTGCGATCCATGAGCCTCTCCTTGGGATTGCACTGTTTCAGATCTGGATTTCCAGTAAGTTCCTGTGGGTGAAAAGACGGAGCGCTGTGAACACACACAGCTCTCAGGCCATCTCGCCGGTCCACAGATGTGCCGGAGCACAGTTGCCCTTGTTCATGCCCATGAAAGGCTGCGTTGGCGTTTTCCTGTAAAACTCTTGTTTTCTTCAAAATGAGATGTGCCCCGACTTGACAGGCTTTGGCAGGAGGCGGAAAATTCCAGTAAGTGAGTAACCCAAAAGGCAGCGTCTTTATCAAACCAGGATGTCAGCGGCTCTCTCTCGAAGCCCTCGCTCACATCTGACACTTTGAGATGTCACTGCAGGCACGCACTCCGCAAGGGGCATGAATGAACGGCGCTCACTTGGTCCCGCTCCAAGCCAGGCCGGCATTCAGGAGCACACCGCAGTGGAGTAGAGTTTATTTAAAGAAAGGTTGAACCACTCAGTGTTTCACAGACTTAAATCAGAGGTGCTTTCTGCACTCTGCTCAAATTTGACAAGGCCATGCCGGGCTGCACAATTCATCCTGCACTCTGATATCTCTCGATTCCAGAATATTCTGCACAGTGCTGATCAATAAGGGGAGCTATGGGGTCCATAGCGTGCAGGTCACGTGCTTCTCACAACTCCAGGATGTGGAGATTCCTCGTATTCCTCACTTACAGTTGGGGAAACTGAGGCAAGCAGAGTGAAATCACCCGCCCCCAGGTCCTACGGTGGTTCCCGTATTAGGCAAAGTCAGGACGTGAATCCAGGCCACCCAACTCCAGGCCCAGGCTCTCTCTCCATCCGGGGAGCCGTCAGCTGACACTGAGGAGGTGAAGTCATCTCCGGCCGCAGCTTGGCTCTGGAGTGCAGCCCCTACTTCTCCCACTGCCTCCCACGGGTCTGCCTAGGCACCACTGCTTCCTCAGACTCAGTAAGTTACAAACCGACCTTGGCCTTCACAATGGGAAAGTCAAAATCCATTCTTCCTAAGGACACAGGATGCGAAGGGTGATGAGCTTCCCCGGTCCAGGCTCCTGCTGCAGCCACGGTGCTCTGTACCACCCCATTCATACCAACCTGGCCGTGCCCCCAGGATGCCCCTTGGAGTCTGCTACACACAGATGCCAAATCAGAATCGCCGAGGTAAGGCATATCTGTCTGGGGACCCTGCCACTCTGCCTGTTCTCCCACGTAGGGAGGTCCGCTTTCTTCTGAGCACGCATGCTCAGGTTGCAGCACTGTCCTCCTCCACCCACACTCTTCACAGCCTTCTTCCCATGGGGAAGGAGGGACGGCTTATCTGGTGGGTCAGCCTGGTGCTCCCTGGGCCAGGAGTTCCGCCTTAACACACGGCCAGGGGCGTCTGTACCTGCAGCTGGCTGGTGAGGTCTGGGCCGTACAGGACCCCCGTTACTGGGTGCTCCCTCTGGACTGTGTCAACCTCGTCCCCTGGTGAACAGCTCCATGAGGGCAGTGATTGTCCCTCACATCCCAGCACCTCGGGCTCACCTACCTGGACATCCCAAAGGTGCCTTCTAGTTCCTGTCCCCGGTGGTTAGGGCAGGAGGAGCAGCAGGGCCTTGCAATCTTGTGAGCATTCCTGGCACCCTCAGGATTGCTTCCTGGGAGGAGTGGGCTCTCCTGAGATGCTTTTAGAGTTTGTTTCCAAAGGTACATTTTTAAAAAAAAAACAAGGGCCCAACCTGAGGGAATAAATCCTATCTTCCTTTGCCATTTAGAGAGAAGGCATTGAGTTTGGCGGCAGGGGTGCACCTTCAGGGAATTGGGGGCTTTACTTCTTTGGAGGAATAGTGACTGTTGTGGCAGGGCGGGGTGGGGGGCAGATTTTGATTCTCATTCTCATTCTTTATGCCTGGAATGTGCGTGGAATTCCAGGAGCCCTGCATGCCTTCTCCAGGGAGGCAGCCTGCACAATCTCCACTTGGGGTCCTCATATTGTCGCCCTGCTGCTTCTGCTGTTGCATTTTGAGGTTTGGGGGGCCCTCACTCACCTCCCCTGAGCTCTGAGGACTCACCTCACCCTCCTGGGACTTCCAGGGAGACAGTTACCATCCCCATAAACCCATCAGGTTCTCTCTACAGTGCGCCTTCCACTCTGCTGGAACATGATCATCGCCTTCACGCCTCTTCCCGCTCGCTCTGGGGCCTCCTCCCCGAGTCTGGCCTTTGAAGTTCATGTGAGCCTTGGCAGCTTTCAGGCGAAGTTACACCTCTCCTTATCGCCCCACGTATCCGAGGGGCGAGGCCTTGGCAACTGCAGGCCTCTGTGTGGAGGAGCCTGTCCCCGGGGTGACCTTGGGCTTTCTGAAGATAGCACCTGGGCTGCAGATGGATGGATCACAGGCAGAGCCTGGCCCAGCCTGGCCCTGCACCCAGCCCCCGTCCCATCTACCTGTCCCTTTTCATAGCTCCCCCTCTGCAAGGCAGGCTCCACGCGGGTGGAGGGTGGCGAGGGTGACGCCCTACACAGATGCTAGTGGCTGCCAAACTTTTGCTTAATTGCAGCAAAATATACATGATATCACCTTTTAAACCATTTTTATTCATTTTATTTTGTGACCATCACCACCATCCATCTCCAGATTGTTTTTATCTTCCCAAACTAAAATTCTGCCCCCATTAAACACTAAGTCAAAACTCCCAATTCATCCTCCCCAGCACTGGCACCCACCTTCTACTTTCTGTCTCCTTAAATCTGACTACTCTAGGCATCTCGTATACATGCAGTTGTACAGTATTTATTTTATTTTTGTGCCTGACTTATTTCACTGAGCATAATGTCCTCCCGGCTCATCCATGTTGGAGCATGTGTCAGGATTTCCTTCCTTTTTAGGGCTGCATAATATTCCACCGTATGGATGGACCACATTTTGTTTACTCGTTTATCTGTCAATGGACATGTGGGTTGCTTCCACATTTTAGCTATTGTGAATCATGCTGCTGTGAACATGGGTGTGCAAAAATCTC
This sequence comes from Cebus imitator, assembly GCF_001604975.1. Classification (NCBI taxonomy): domain Eukaryota; kingdom Metazoa; phylum Chordata; class Mammalia; order Primates; family Cebidae; genus Cebus; species Cebus imitator. Next base: position 4,292,473 of record NW_016107474.1, on the reverse strand, counting down.
TCCAAGGCCAGGTGTGGTGGCTCACACTTGTAATCCCAGGACTTTATGAGGGTGAGGGAGGTAGATCACTTGAGGTCAGGAGTTCGAGACCAGCCTGGCCAACATAGGGAAACCCCCTCTCTACTAAAAATACAAAAAATTAACCAGGTACGGTGGCACACACCTGTAGTCCCAGCTACTCAGGAAGCTGAGGCAGGAGAATCGCTTGAATTAAGGAGGTGCAGGTTGCAGTGAGCTGAGGTGGTGCTATTGCACTCCAGCTAGGGCAACAGAGTAAAATTCTGATTCAAACAAACAAAACAAAAGAACCAAAAATCTCTAAAACCCCGCTTTTAGCTCCTCTAGGAGTGGATTGCTGGGTCATATGGCAACTCTCTAATTTTTTTGAGGAATCTCCAGACTGTTTTCCGCAGTGGCTGTACCATTTTAATTTCCCACTCTCTGTGCACAAGGATTCTGCCTTCTCCAGGTCCTCGCCCACAAGTGTTTTTCCCTGCCTCTTTCAGAAGAGCCATTCATACAGGCGTGACACAGAATCTCATCGTAGCTTTGTGTCAGATGGTTTTGACTTTTTGTTGTTTATTCTCACTCCGTTGCCCAGGCTGGAGTGCAGCGGTGCAATCTCAGCTCACTACAACTTTGACCTCCTAGGTTCAAGTGATCCTCCTGCCTCAGCCCCCTGAGTAGCTGAGATGCCAGGCACATGCCACCATGCCTGGGTAATATTTTTTAAATTTTTAGTAGAGCAAGGCCTTGTTGCCCAGGGTGATCTTGAACTCCTAGGCTCAAGTGATCTTCCCACCTCAGCTTCCCGAAGTGCTGAGATTATAAGTGTGAGCCACCGTGCCTGGGTCAGGTCGTTTCTAAAACCTCTGTTCTCTAAAGCTGCTGCTCATCCTGTCCTGGAACATTATTTTAAAGTATTTATCCCTCTCTCCTCTCTATTATTGAGGGGGTAATTTTGTAAAGATGTGTTCCTGCTTTGGGTGCCAGAAACTAGCTGTTGTCATTGTGATAAAAATGGAAGCCCAGGTCTCTCCAGGAAGCCACCTGGACACTCACTCGGGAGGAGGAGGCAGAACGTGGGCTGCAGCGCTGCGAACGACCCCAGGCCTGCTGGCTGTGGCCGGCCTGCAGCTCCTGAATCCATAGGTGTTTGTCCGTTTGTCCTCTCAATGCGTTGAACTATACACCTGTTCATCATGTAGAATGATTAAGGATAACATGATCATCCCTTTATGCCAGGCAGGGTTTCAGGAAGAAACAGTCATACTCTCAAACCGGGCCACTGAGAGAGTTTAATAAACAAGCTACTTACAAAGGCTTAGCCGGGACTCAAGGAAACCATAGCAAGGGGGAAGCAGCAGTGGGAGCGACTGTTACGGGGTGCTGCACCTGCAGGAGAGGGCCAGCCAACGTGTCCCTTCAGTCAACGGATGTTGCCAGCCCAAGGCAGCACCATGGGGAGGGATACAGGGGGTAAATCCTCCTCCTGCCTGCTGCTCCTCTGCCAAGGTCTGACTCTCTCCCCACCTGAAACCCCCTTCCCCAGCCTGGACCACCCTCTTCAGCCTTTGAGTCTCAAGCAACACGTCCTCGGCAGATGGGGCCCTGCAACCCTATGTGGATGAAGACTGTTTTTCATGAGGAACTGCAGTGTTGGTGAAGGCAGGGGGCATGGCGGGCATTCTCTAAAGCTGATGGTAGAATTCAAAATCATCCCCATCTTTCTCAAGAGCAGCTTGGCAATACAGGTCCAAATTTGAAGCGTGCAGACCCTTTATAGAACAGCACTTGTAGGACTTTGTCGTGAGAAAATATATTCAGATTTGATTGAAAAGTCCTGTATGCAGAGATGTTTATCAAATGCTGTCAATAATACCAAAATTAAGTATATTAAACAAATAGATGGCAACCCAAATGTCCATTTGTCCCGTCTGTAGACATTTGATTTTGAAGTCGATGGTCCATCTGCACAGTGAAATATTACGCCATTAGCTCTAGCCCAAGGAAAAAGGAGCATAATATGGACCGCCTGCCAAGCGCCGCATCGGACGACGTGATTCCCTTTTTGCGGAAGCTGCTGCCTCAAGCCACAGTCACTGTGCTGGCTGCGGAACCCCCTCCCATCCCCTTCCATGCAGCCCTGGTCTAAACTGGAAAAATTCTGCCAACCAAGAGGAATCCTTATTTAGTGGTGTTGTCAACGTGGCTTTTCAATAGCGCATTCATTCTCCACTCTCCACTTCAGCCAGGAAAGGGTGGCGGGGGCAGCGGGGAGAAGAAAAAGAAAAAGCTGAGTGTTTGTGTGAGCATTCTGGAGGCTGAGCTCAACAAGGCAGGTGTGTTGTGCCGGTTCCTTCAAGACCACAGGAGCAAAAGAAGCAGTGAGCGTGCGGATTAAAAGGTGCCAAGTATTTGAAGCTCCGTAAGCCCCAGCTGCAGAAACCCAGAGGTCAAAGTGCTTAAGGGTGCATAAAATGTGGATTTTTCCATAATTATTTAAATATGTGTTAATGAGTGCTCAGAACACAGTCAGAGTATGTCCATTAAAGGATTAAAAATAAAGGGAAGTGGAAAAGGAATTGCTCGAACAGGAGAAAATGCCCTCGTCTGTCAAAATTCTCTCAAATTTCTTGTTAGCTCTAGTCCTGCCGCTCAGAGCAAGTCACCCATCCTCACCGGGGCTTCACTTTCTCATCTGAAATTGAACCGTGGGTGGGATAGATTGATCAGTGCCCTCAGCATAAAATCCCTTGTTCATGAAAACCTGCTCATCTTCAGTTTGAATTGAATGAGGAAACAAGATGTTTCGAAGGCAAGGGAGCTTGCAAAAGGACTGTGAAGTGTCTTAAGCTTTCTCAAATCTGTAAGCAGAGGAAGGGCGCTGTTTTGTAACCAGCAGACTCCAAGATACAAATGAGCCACTGAGAAAAGCCAGAAGAATCTGGTGTGGGGGGACCTGCGCCATTAACCCCTGTGGTCCTCTCATCCACACTGCCTAGAAGCCCATCAAAGTGTCAGCTCAGCCTGGAGTCCCTGGTTAAGGAGCGAGGCATTTACACCATTTGCTAGGAGTGCAGGAAATATAGGAATGACGTTTCCATCATTTTTCTTCCCCAAGCAAGAAAAGGGCAGCAGCGGCGAGAAAGCAAGCAACCCCGTCCGAGGCTTGGCTGCACCCCATGCCTTTGACACCTAGGCTTTTATTGGAATGGCTACTTCCAAAATAAAGAAAGTAGTGATTTCAGGGTATATTTGGCCTCCGTTTTTGAGGATGTTTTGGGCCTTTCATCTCCTCTGAAGGCGTGTCACCTAATTATGCCCCTTTCATCCTTGTGTTGCTCAGGGAGAGCACGCCAGTCTGCTCTACGGCCATTGATTACGACTGATGGCTTTCCATGTTCCAGCTGCTGCCGAGAGCTGGGTATTTGTGAATACCTGAATAAACTCCTTTAATCCAAAAACAAACTCCTCCTGAAAGAAACGGCCTGAAAAGGCCTTTCATAGAGTGTTTTCCAACTCGCTGGTTCATGGTTTCTTCGGATTTCACTGTGCTTCCTGAACTAATGGTCTCTGAACGCATTCCCAACGGTGGCTTCTGGTCTACCGAGGTCCCCAGCATTAAAGGAGAAGAAGGAAAAAAGTAACAGCAGATGCTTCTAGGAGCTGCCAGGACTGGATGGGTTGAAACTGAAAGGAAATACGTGTGGGTGAGTGTTATGTTGTTTCTACAATTTTTTATAAGAAATGCTTCTCCGGGTAATGCTTTGAAAACAAAGTTACAATCACGCAGGACACAGGTGGGGCGTGGCTTCTGCTAGATTGAGAGCAGATTGTTTGAATTAGCGCTGGGCGGCTGTAACGACAGAACCTAATGACGCTGTTCTAATCGATATGTTTGCTTTAAGATTTACAACTTTCATTGGAAAAAAAATTTCCGTGTTATTGAGATTACAGTGGGAGCACTAAAAGAGCACAGAATTGACTTGAGAGGTTCCCAATGGGCTGATATGTTCAGATTGGAGCCCTGGAGTTGGAGGTGTCAGATTCTAGGATGAGAAATGGCACATTCGCTTACTAGCCTTGTAAACCGTCCTCAGCTCATTATTTTCCTGCTTTGCCTCTGGTGTGGGCCTGATTCTCTATTCTGTCCTAGTGACATATGTCTACCCTTTCACCATTGTCACAGTCTACTTGATTACTGTAGCTACCTAGCTACCCTTGACACAGGGGAGACTGATTCTTCTCACTTTATTCTTCTTTTTTCAAAATTATTTGGACTAGTTTCTTTCCATTTTCAAATAAATTTTAGAATAACCCTGTCCATCAGTCAAAAAAATTCTGCTATTTTGATAGAAATTGCATTAAACTTGTATATCAGTTTGAAGAGAACTGAGATCTTTACTACGTTGAGCCTTTCAATCCATGAATGCAGTATATCACCCCATTTATTAAGATGTTTGATTTCCTTCATCAACATTGCATTTTCTTCAGCATACAAGTTTCATGTTTCGTTTCATTTATACATATTTCAAGCAATTGTAAGTGGTGTTGTATTTTTAATTTTGGTGTTTATCGTTCTGGCTAGAACCTATAGCACTCCATTGAATAAGAGTGGGGAGAGTAGACATCTTTGCTGTGTTAGCAATTTTAGGGGGAAAACATTTAGTCTTCCACAACGAAGTATAATGTTATCTGTGCTTTTTGTAGATGCACTTTGTCAAGTCAGGAAGTTTCTCTCCTATTTCTATTTTTCTGAGTTTTTTTTTTTTTTTTTCATAAATGTTGAATTTTGCCAATGATTTTGTTTCATTAATTGATATGATCATGTAAATTTTATATGATAGATTATATTGATTGATTTCATTTTTTAATCACAAATGGGTGCTGAATTTCATCAATGCTTTTTTGCATTGATTAATGTGCATATGGGATTTTTCTCCTTTAACTTGTCAATCAGGTGGATTATGTTGATTGATTTTTTAGTATTAAAATATGCCTGTATCCTTGGAATTAACCCTACTTGGTTATGGTATATAATTCTTCTTATATACTACTGAATTCTGTTTGCTGATATTCAATAAGTTTTGCATCTATATTCACGGGGAATATTAGACTACAGTTTTATTGCCTCTGTCTGGTTTTGATATTAGGGTAACACTGGCTTAACAGAATGAACTGGAAAGTGTTCCCATCTCATGTATTTCTCAGAAGAAACTGTATAAAATTTGTATAAAATTGGTGTTAATTCTTGTTTAAATATTTGATAGAATTCTGCAGGAAAGCCATATGAACAAGGAGATTTCTTTTGTGGTAATTTAAAAATTGTTAATTTAATTTTTAAAATACTTACAGGACTCGTCAAATTATTTCATACTGAGAGAGTTGTGATTGTGTTTTTCAAAATTAGGGGGATGTCCTTCTATTTCTTGTTTTACCAGAGTTTTTTAAAATTAAGAATGAATGTTGGGTTTTGTCAGATGTTTTTTCTGCCACCGTTAGATTATCATGATTTTCTTTTTTCTTTTTCTTTTTTTTNTTTTTTTTTTGAGACAGAGTATCACTCTGTCACCTAGGCTGAAGTACAGTGGCACGATCTCGGTTCACTGCATCCTCCTCCTCCCAGGTTCAAGAGATCCTCCGGCATCAGCCTCCTGGGTAGCTGGGATTACAGGCGTGTGCCAACATGCCTGGCTAATTTTTATATTTTTAGTAGTGACAGGGTTTTGCCATGTTGGCTAGGCTGGTCTCAAACTCCTGACCTCAAGTGATCTGCCTGCCTCGGCCTCCCAAAGTACTGGGATTCAGGTGTGAGCCACCGTACCCAGCCGTGATTTTCTTGTTCAGTTTGTTAATATGATGAGTTACATTGATTGATTTTCAAATCAACTAATCTTGCATTCTGGGGACTCGCTCATGATGCAGTATCCTTTTTATATATTGTTGGGTTTGATTTCCTAAAATTTTATTTAGAATTGTTCCTTCTGTGTTCATGAGGAATGTCATCCTGTAGTTTTCTTATCTTGTGATTACTTTGTCTGACTTTGGTATCAGGATAATGTTGGCTTCATTAAATGAATGGGAAAGTGCTCCTTCCTTTTCAGTTTTCTGGAAAAGTTTATGTAAAGTTGGAATCATTAGTCTACTTACACGCTTGGTGGAATTCATTAGTGAAACCATATAGGCCTGGAGTTTTCTTTGTGAGAAGGTATCTAACTACAAATATAGTTACTTTTCTAGAGAGGACTGTTCAGGTTTGCTGTTTTCTCATGAGTTAGCTTTCATAGTTTGTGTCTTTTGAGCAATTTGTCCACTTTCCCCAACTTGTCTGTAAGATCTGCAGTGATGCCAACAATCTCTTCCCTAATAATTTGGTAACTTGTGCCTTTTCTCCCCTTTCCTGATCAACCTGGTTAGATGTTTATCCATGGTATTGATCTTCTCAAAGAAGCAACTTTGGGGTTTTTCTTTTCTCTTTTCTTTTTTTTGAGACAGAGTTTTGCTCTTGTCACCTGGGCTAGAGTGCAATGGTGCGATCTCGGCTCACTTCAATCTCTGCCTCCTAGGTTCAAGTGATCCTGCCTCAGCCTCCCAAGGAGCTAGAAGTACAGGCATCCACCACCACACCTGGCTAATTTTTCTGTATTTTTAGTAGAGAACAGGGTTTCACCATGTTGGCCAGGCTGGTCTCAAACTGTTAACCTCAAGTGATCCACCTGCCTCAGCCTCCCAAAGTCCTGGGATTGCATGTGTGATCCTCTGCACCTGGCCCATTGGTTTTCTCTAGTGTGTTCTTGGTCAGGATCTCCCTACAAACAAAGGGCAGTTGCTCCTCCTCCTTTACTCTTATCTAAGAAATTCTCTAAGAGAATTAGCTCACTTGAACCTTGTCCAAGGCTAACCTTCAAAATACATCCACCTACTAACTGTTGATCTTCTAAAAACTCTCAGTCCAGTGCCACAAAGTTTCATGTCACAAATAATTTTTTTGAAGGTGCAGCATTCTGATGACATACTGCAGAGAAGTCACATGTGTAGCTTTTGAAATATTCTATCCCTTACAGAAAAGCTTCAGTGACAGGGATGTGATAATATGGGATGCTCATTTAGTGACAGGGATATTCATGACCCGGCTCTGCTTTTTGCTAACATGTCAGCTGGAACAAGTGACTAACCATCTCTAAGCCTCAGTTTTCTTCTCTCCAAATTGAGAATAATAGTAGTATTGTTGAAGAACCCACTGCAATGCTGAATGCAAACGCTCAGCACAAAATCTGGACATGGTAAGCGTTCCACTAGCAGTGGCTATTAAAATATGACAGCAAAGGTTATGGTCTGGGATTCCACTCCCTTTACTACTGGAAAGGAAGGATTTATGGTCTTCCTTTTCTTCTGTTGATGTTGGAGCCAACATTTATTGGTTGTAAATGTTAAAAATATAAACGTGTGGTGGAAATCCACAGACTGTGCATTTCACCCCATTATGGATGAGTCTACAGTCACACCTGGTCAAGCACCGAGGTTTATATTTCCAGCACCCAAAATACACTTCAGTTACAACAAGTATTTCTTCAAGAAGTTTGACAACTCTGCGGCCATGTCTCAGAAAAAATATGGATCGTGGGAATTTGCCCAATCTGGCCTTCCCGGGTGTGCAGTTTTATTCACATAGCCTGGGAGGACCAGCCCAGGGGGCGGGGGTCCAGCCGGCCCAGTTGTGGTGAGGGGTAACCTCTGAGGCCATGCCAGCTGGCCTGCTCCACGCAAGAGCATCTCATGGCCTCTCAGGGAAGCCCTGCAGGAGACGGGGAGAGTGGGAAGTGCGAGAAGCCGTGTGAAAGGGCGGCTGATGAGCATGGCATGGGGTGGGCCAAGCTGGGGAGAACCTGAAACCCATACCACCTTCTGTGACCTTCCTGCCTCGGAGAGGGACAGCCCCACCCCTACCCCACTGTGCACCGCGGAGCTCTGCAGCTGCATCCTGAGTGGGGCATGGCAGACAGGCTGCTGTGCGACCTCCCAGGTGGGCTAGGAGAAGCCGGGCCACCTCTGCCCAAGTCTCTTGGAACACTCACTCTGGGAGCTCCCCACTGCCACAATAGATGTCCAATCACCCTATGATCAACATAGACGGGGGGTGGGGTTGAGGAGACATAGAGAAAGGAACAGAGAGAAATGGAGAGAAAGACAAAAAGACATCAAGAGAGGGATGAGAGAGGAGGTCCTCCCTCCCTCCCTCCCTCCCTCCCTCCCTCTCTTTATTTCCTCCTTCATTTTTTCTTCCCTCCTTCTTTTTCCCTTCTCTCCTTTCTTTTTTCCTTCCCTTCTTCCTTCTTTTTCCTTTCCTCCTTCCTTCTTCCCTCCTCCTCCCTCTTTTTCTTCATTCATTGCTTATTCTCTCTTACTCTCCCACATAACTCACTCAAGGAAAGGAACTTGGTTTTGTTCACTGCCCTCTGCCTACGGCAGGGCCTGGCACCCCACAGATGTGCCATGCATGTATGTTGATAGATGAGCCATGTCTCCTGGGTCGTGCATGGGCAGGAGGAAGGAACACACACATGTCCAGGCACTGTGGAGACTTGGGCAATGCCAGCTCTCCCTTTGGGAAGGTTCCTGCCTGTGGCGGAGGGCAGGGATGTTTGGAAGCCACTGACCTGGCTCCTGGCTGCGAGGGCCAGCCTGGTGCTGGAAACCCTCATGCCTGAACAGGCACAAGAGAACCAAAGGTGGAGTGGCCTGCAGTCTTCAGGGTAGCTAGATGGGTGTTCTGGGTACATGGCAGAGCCTCACAGAATCTTACTTTCTCACAGTTCTGGAGGCTGGAAGTCCAAATTCAAGTGTCCCTGGGTTTGGTCCCTTCCAGGTGCTCCGGGGGGCATCTGCGTCTGTTCTGGGCCTCTGTCCCGGCTGCTGGTGGCCCCAGCCAAACCTGGTGCTCTCTGGCTGGTAGCTGTGTCACTCCAGGCCCCACCTCGGTCTCCACATGGCCTGCTCTGTCCAGCGTCTGCATCTTCTCCTTGGACTCTCATAGGGATACTTTGCATTGAATTTAGGGCACACTGTCAATCCAGGATGACCTCATCTTAACTTCCTGACATCTGCAAAGCCCTGTTTCCAAATAGGGTTACATTTGTGGGTACTTGGGGTTCAGATGTGAGCAAATCTTCTTTGGGGGAAACTTAACCCATGACAGTCGCCCTCCCCTGAAAGCAACAGGAAAAGGAAGCAGCAGGTGGCAGCTGGAATCCCAGCTCTCTTGCTTCCTGGCCGGGTGACCTGAACCTCTGAGCCTCAGTTTCTTCATCTGGAAAGTGAATCAGCCCACCCCGTGGATGTGTAAATTAACGGAGACAGCAAGTAGAAAGCCACCAGTGTTGAACTTGGCCACGTAGTAGGGCCTCAACAACCGGCAATGCAGAATTATGTTTCCCTACCAATTAGTGGCCGGCCGCAGTCTACCCAAGCAGCAGACAGCGAAGTGTGAGGACCTGGAGGGCAACAGAAGTGAGCTGAAGAGTCAGTGAGGGTCCTTTCTGAATACGCACCCCCCAGGCTGGAGGACTGGGTGGATCAGAGGAGAGTCCAGGGGGTTCCTGGCTGGAGATGGCCTGCGGTTAACCCTTTGAGCCCCGCCGGGCAGGAGGAGGGCCTTTCTCCCATCTCTCCCTCCCTCTCTCCTGTTTATCGAGACTGTGAGTGCCAGCCCAGACGACATCATCCACTGAGTTCCCAGCGTGTCAGCCAAGGGTGAGCCTCCCACACGCACTCGGAAGATAGAATTTTGGAGCACACACAGTGGCATTCTTGGATAACGATTGCTGCCTTCTATGAGATGAGCCCCCTCCACAGACATCTCCGGGCCAGCCCCTCACCAGCCTTCCTGCCCTCCGCCCAGCTTCTGGGCCCCCCAACAGGCCAGCACAAAGGAGGCTTGGAAGCTCTGCGGTGGATTGAACCAGGCGACCCAGCCTTTCCCAGTCTGCACCCAGCACCCGGCGCCAGCCCCGACCAGGGAAGGGGCCTTCGAGCAAGCCTGGGTTGGCGGTTTGGGGTTTGGAACATCCGTTTTCAGATAAAATCAGAAGTTTTTTTTATTAAAAAAAGAGAGAGAGAGAAGCACTCTCGGAGGCAGCCTGAAAAACAAAACAAGCCTTAAGCTCTTTCTCTGAAATGACATCAGCGGCCACCACAAAGCCCGAGTCGGCCTCACTGCATTCAGGCCATCGGGATGTATCATTTCCCCTCCAAAATACCCACTGCAGCATCGTCCCCAGCCCCGCCGGCTCGGAGCCTGCTCCCTCAGTGGGAGCTGTACGCTTTCCCACCCAGGCTGCAGAGGGGCTCATAATTGGAAAAGTGCAAGTTGCAGATGAACTGGGAGCCGAGGCCAGGAAATGGGTTTATGGCGGCGAGCTTTGTCCTCCTTTTGCCCTCGGTCTCTAAAGTGCCGTTCACGTGGGCATTTGGGTCCTGGGGTGCAGAATGACCTTGCCCAGAACGAGCTGTCCCCTCGTCCCTCTCAGTGGCTACATGGATGTGTCCCTCCCACCCCCCCCAAGCCCCTCCTGTTCCCTCTCCTTCTAGACCTGTCCAGACTCCCCAGCCCCCACCAGCTAGCCACCTCTGGACCATTTAAGCTGCGGTGGAAGCCGGAGAACACTGTCCAGATGGATGTTTGTTTCACTGAAGCAGCAATACAATTGCCTTTGAATTTGTTTAGCATGACATAAAAATAGACATATCAAAAAATGACCAGAAAGAAATATGAATATAATGGCATATGATGAATACTCTGGTTGCCGGTGGCTACTGAGTTATTTTTTCTTAATTCCTTCTACTTCTGTAAATTTTCTAAATTTTACTTTTGTAACACAAAAACATTATGTATTAAAAAACCACCAACTGAATCTTGTCTCGGGGCCAAAATGAGCTACTTGAGAGAGTGGAAAGTCAGCCTTTATGGAGAGCCAGAAGCCTCCAGGGACTTATTTCTTTGAAGAGTCACTTTTTAAATCTCAGAAATAATCTGCATAGTTGAAACTTCTGCTCCTCTGGGATTGTTATTCCTTCATTAGTTAAAGTGATTTACTGAGTCACAGGAAATTTCACTGCTGGACCAGAAAGTGATTCAATTTCCCAAGCATTTACTGAGCATTTTCCCCAAGCCTGGACGGATAAAGCTGCTTCGTTCTTGCCCTGGTGGAGCCCCTCAGTCTAGTAGATGCCCTGGGAGCCAGTTCCCTCAGTCATTCAACAAACGTAGATGGAGCTCCTACTCTGTGGTAGGCACTATTTTGGGGTGCTGGAAATATAGCAGCCTACAATAGAGACAAAACTCCTCATCTCCCTGAAGCTTACATCTATGGCAAATGTGCAGAAAGTGTCTTAGTCCGTTTTGTGTTGCTATAACAACATACCTGAGGCTGGGTAATTTATAAAGAAAATAACATTTATTTGGTTCACAATTCTAGTGGCTGGAAAGTTTGAGATTGGGCATCTAGGGCCGCGTGTGGTAGTTCACACTTGTAATTCCAGCACTTTGGGAGGCTGGGGAGGGTGGATCATGAGGTCAAGAGATCGAGACCATCCTGGCCAACATGGTGAAACCCCATTTCTACTAAAAAAGAAAAAAATGAGCTGGGTGTGGTGGTGTGTGCCTGTAGTCTCAGCTACTCAGGAGGTTGAGGCAGGATAATCGCTTGAACCCAGGAGGCAGAGGTTGCAGTGAGCCAAGATCATGCCACTGTACTCCAGCCAGGTGACAGAGTGAGACTCTGTATCAAAAAAAAAAAAAAAGATTGGGCATCTGCCTCAGGCTGCTTCCAGTCATGGCAGAAGGTGGAGGGGGCATGTGTGCAATAGCCACATGGGAGAGAGGAGGGGAGCGAGGGGGGGGGTGCCAGGACTTTTTAACAACCAGCTCTCATGGGAACTAGCAGAGTGAGAACTCACTCCCCCGTGAGGGAGGGCATTCATCTGTCCAGGAGGGATCCTCTCCATAACCCAAGTGCCTGCTACTGGGCCCACCCCTGACACTGCAGATCAACTTGCAACCTGAGCTTAGGAGAGGACACAACACACCCCAACCACAGCAGAGAGGAAGGCACAAAACACGCAGAAGACTCCGGGGAGGCAGCCACGATGGGGGGGGTGCTACAGGCTGAACTGCACCCCAGGAATTCTTACGTGCAAGTACTACCCTCAGTGCAGCAGAATGTGACTGCACTTGGAAATAAGGTCGCTGCAGGTGTCATGAGTGAAGATGAAGTCCTTAGGGCAGGCCCTAATCCAGTCTAATTGGCGTCCTCATAAAAACAGAATGTGGACACGAGATAGGAGGGCATAGAGGGAAAATGACGTGATGATGAAGGCAGAGACGGGGCCAAAGGCTGCCCACAGCCGCCGGAAGGTGAGGGAGGGCCCGGAGCAGATGGTTCCTGAGAGCCTGCGAAGGAACCCACCCTGCCAGCACCTTGATCTCGAACTTCTGGCACCCAGAACGGTGAGAGGATCCATTTCTGCTGTTTAAGCCACTCTGTCTGGAGTTCTTTGTTAGAGAAGCTCAGGAAAATGAAACCAGAGGGCCCCAGAGTGGGGCACGTGGCCTCGAAAGACAGGTAAGCAGAGTTCACCAGCAGAACAGGGGACAGTGATGGCAGTGACAGAAACAGGCTGGGTGTGTTTCAGCAGACAGGGACTCTCTGCTGAAGGAGGAGAAGACTGGGAAGGCCCCGTCTTGCTGGGAAGGCTGTGGAACAAAGCTTGGCAAAGGCAGAGACAAAAGAGGCCAGACAGGAGGCAGGACGGGAGGCAAGTCTTGTTGCAGCTCGGTCTGGGCAGAGAGGCTTTGTGCACAGAACCTCCTCATGGCAGGGGTGGGGTGTGCACCAGGGACCACAGGTGTCCCTGTACTCACTCCACCCCTGATATGGTGTGGCTGTGTCCACACCCAAATCTCATCTTGAATCCCCACGTGTTGTGTGAGGGACCCGGTAGGAGGTAATTGAATGATGGAGGCAGGTCGTTCGTGTGCTGTTCTCATGAGAGTGAGTAAGTCTCGTGAGATCTGTTGGTATTTGTAAAGAGGAGTTTCCCTACACAACCCTCTCTCTTTGCCTGCTGCCATCCATGTAAGATGTGGCTTGCGCCTCCTTGCCTTCTGCCATGATTGTGAGGCCTCCCCGGCTGTGTGGAACTGTAAGTCCAATACATTTCTTTTTTTGTAAATTGCCCAATCTTGGGTATGTCTTTATCAGCAGCATGAAGAAAGACTAATAGAGTCTCCTCTGCCTTTGGGAAAGAGAATCTCTCAGTTAATTGGGCACAAGAGTGTGGTATCCCACAGCTTCTGCCCAAATATTACATGGGATCTACAGCTAGTGCTCGACTTACGACCACAATTGGTCCTGACAGACTGGTTGTAACCCGATTTGGTCGTAAGTTGAGTAGGCTATATGTACAGTACTGTGAAATGATGTTATAAAAATCTTTAAGTCATATTTTATCATAATTCTTTCATTATTGTTATATATTATAATTTTCTTTGTTCATTTTATGCCATTTGTATCATCTCTACACCATTTTGTTTCTTATTTTTACATTCGTCAGGTTTAAGTAAAACACTGCGTTGCCAGTACAACTGGTTTAATATTTGCAAAACATAGAAAATTACAAAATACAGGTGCATACAAAAATACAAAATACAGGTGTAAAAAATACCATAGGAAACATTTTCCCAATTGCAAAACATATCGAAATATATAAACATGTACGAAACATTTTATTGGCCGTTTTTGAATTTGATCTTCCATCCAAATATACAGCAATTTCTCCATTTCGTGGATGGGCCCGCTTCCTTGCTTTGTTATAACTGTTGATCGCATGGGTGCAGAACCTTTCGCAGCTTCACGAATTCTTTATCTTTCAAAATCGTCGACACAGTCGAGTGTGATAACTTCATATCACGTGCGATCACATTCGCTTCCTTTCCTCCTTCGTATTGCTTAATTACCTTCATTTTCGTGTCGAGATCGATGGCCTTTCTTTCCTTCTTAGCAGGCTGAGGCGTAGACAAAGACAATTTCCTCTTGGTAGACATCTTGGGAGGGGTTTGATGAAAAATATCCAAGACACAAAACACAAATTGCTGTACCGAGTCTGGGATAACAGTTGAAATGGTGCACGCGGAGATGGTAGTGCTGCTGGAAGCTGGTCCACACTGTCATACGCCCAGCTGGGCAACGTTTGCGCTGCCAGACGTGGAGCAGTCGTGGCTAGCGATTGTGGTCGTAAAGTCGAATGGTCGTAAGTTGCATAGGTCGTAAGTCGATCAATACCTATATATACTATAGAAATAAAAATATTTGTAGTTTATCTAAAATTTAAATTTAAGTGGGCATCCTGGGTTTGATTTGGTTTGGTTTGTTTGTCTCTGACCTTTTCTCTAATTCTGGGAACCCTAGATGATAGGTCAGCTTGGATTAGTTGTCTCCAAAGTGAAACAGCCCCAGGCCCTTACCCCAGTTCCCTTCAAGCAGTGGCCAAAAGTCCCATTTGGAGAAAACCTTCTGGGTTCAGTGATGTAAGGGTGTGTGCCAGCAGAGCATGGCCCCAAGACCAGCCAGCAGCTCACCCCACGGCCCCAGGACCAGCCAGCAGCTCACCCCACGGCCCCAGGACCAGCCAGCATCTCACCCCACGGCCCCAGGACCAGCCAGCAGCTCACCCCACGGCCCCAGGACCAGCCAGCAGCTCACCCCACGGCCCCAGGACCAGCCAGCAGCTCACCCATGGCCCCAAGACCAGCCAGCAGCTCACCTCATGGCCCCAAGAGCAAAGTTCCCAGTAAGAAGCCATATCCTTGGACTATGGTTGGGCTGAGTCCCTCTGGGGAAGCTACCAAGGACTGAGCCCTCCTCTCCTTGGCCAGGTTATGGCAGGGCGAGGTGGGCTCGTGCCCACGAGGCCGTGCAGTGAACACTCTGCCCCACTGCGCTGTGCTTTTCTGACAGAGCTTCCACCATGAGAGTGGTTTCCAGCAGGAAGTGCACAGCCCACCCAGAAAACCACCATGCATCTCTCCGACGAGCAGCCCAGCCCCACACAGTCCTGGGAGAGGGGCCTCACGCAGGCCTTGGGCACATCCCCAGGAGAGGTAACACAGTGACCTGCAAGCTCTCAATTTGCAGGCCTCACTTTCGTCCACAGATGTCTATAAAAAGCAGACCCAACCTGCACAGAAGACATTTTGAGCCACCTTGTCTGAGAAAAGCCAAGAAATAGGCTGAATCATACCCTGTGACCACCTCTCTTTCTCCTTGTCAAACAGACTCCGACTCGCACAGACACGTGAGTGCATGACACAGGAGGAAGAGCCCTCAGCAGCCTGGGAACTGCCACAAGCTCCTCTCTAGCCATGGCAGGCCTGTGAGAGAGAGGGAGCTGATACAAATAGGCCTCTCACAATTTATTCACTCTTCAATTGTTTCTAAGCTCCTACTATGTGCCCGGAGCTGCTCTAAGTACTGGGAATGCAGGGGTGAACAAAACACATGGAAACTCCTGTTCTTACAGACAAGAAACGCTCTCCCTTATAGACAAGAAGCCCCTGCTCCTATAGACATGAAACCCTTGTTCTTATAGACAAGAAACTTCTGAATGCCTCCTGTGTGCCGAAAACTGCTCGATGACTACATCCAGGGTCCAAGAAGACAGGGTTCCTGTCTACCCTGCAGGGAGGCACTCATTCATTCATTCATTCGCTCTTTGACTGTCTCTAATCATCTGCTCTATGCCAGAGAGTTGCTAGATGGTGCAAAAAACTAAAAAGTAAGATGGACATTAACAGTCTCTGATAAGGGAAAGAGATGTGTTCAAGGAAAAAACAACAACACTCTGAACAACAAGATAAATTCCTCAATAAGAGGAAGTACATAGTGCTTCTAAAATGCAGGAGAGGAGAGGCAAACAACCTGGGATTAAAGAATTAGAGAAAAATCTGTGAAGGAGTTGGGTTTTAAAGGATGCATAGGAGTTCGCCATGCAGAGAAGACAGTCACCTGTGCAAAAGCAGAAGAGCTTAAGAGAAAAAGATGTTTCTGGGACAGCCAATTGAGTAGAACATGAGCTAGGTTAAGAACCAAGATGAGTCTGGGGAGCAAGGTTGGAATTCAGCTTTAAAGAATCTGATACTCATCCACCTATTCCACAAATATTTATTGAGCACCTACTATGTGCCAAGCACTAAGGAGATAGCTCAGAGCAAAACAGTGGAAAACTCTGCCTTGAGGGAGCATATTTTTAGCAGGAGAGGCAGACAAGAAATATAAATGTAGAAGTGGAAGATATGGATGTTGATGAGTAGGATGGGAAAATAAAGTGGGAAAGGGGAAAAGTGAGACTCAAGAAGAGTCTCACTGAGGAGATGACCTGAGAAAGTGAGGCCGCAAATTGTGCAGCCACCTGGGGGAAGGTGTTCCACCCAGGAGCATGGCAAGTGCAAGAGGCCTGGGGCAGGAGGCAAAGCCAGGGGTTAAAGTGGCTGCAACAGTCAGCAAAGGGGAGGGCAGAGGGGACAAGCTCCAGGTGGCAGAGCAAGGGCTTTGGCACAGGACAGAGGACAGAGGGAGCCACTGGGGCATGAACACACAGGCATGTAGACTGGCATCACTTGGAAAAATAACTCTGGCTACTAACATGGTAGAGGTGGACAGGAGCAGGGAGAGGCTGAGATGTCAGCCCCAGCAAAGTGTCTCATGCTGACGCCAGGTATTCAGGAAGGAAGGAGTAAGTGAATGAATAATTGAATAAACAAATAAGTAAATAAATGGATAGATGGGTAAAGGAATGAAGGGAGGGATGGAAGAAAGGATAAATGAAAGAGTGGACAGATGAATGGATGAAGGGATAGAGGGGTTTGGAGGAATGAATGGGTGGATGGGAGGATGGATGAATGGAGGAAGGGATGGGTAAATGGATGGGTGGATGAATAAAGGGATGGAGAGAAAGATGAATGGGCAGAGGGATGAAGGGATGGAGGGGGCTGGAGGGATAATGGATGGATAGGAGAATGGATGAATGAATGAAGCGATGGAAGGAGGGATACACAGATATATGGAGGGATGGAGGGAAGAATGGGTGGATGGAGGGATGAATTAATGAGTAGATGGCCGAAGGGATGGAGGGAGGGATGGAAAATGGATAGGTGGTTGGATTAATGGATGAAGGGGTGAAGGAATGGAGGGAAGGGTGGAAGGATGAGTGGGTGAATGGGTGAATACATGAAGGGCTGGAGGGAAGGATGAATGAATGGGCGGACAGATGAGTGAAGGGATAGAGGGATGGCAGGATGGAGGGATGAACGAGTGGATGGATGGATGGATAGGAAACCTCAGAGCACTGGGGGCCAACTGGGGCCTGAGAGGGCAGTCTGGGGAGGAGGCTCAGTGTGAAGTTCTCTGCTTTCCTCTATTAGTAATACTAATAATAGCATTGTATTCATTTCCTGTGGCTATGGTAACAAATGGCCACAAACTTAGTGGCTTAAAACAACACACTTTCATTCTCTCACATTTCTGGAGGCCAGAAGTCTGACACAGGTCTCACTAGGCTAAAACTGAGGTGTAGACAGGCTTGGTTCCTTCAGGAGGCTCCAGGGAGAGTCTGCTTTCCTGACTTTCCCAGCTTCTAGGGGTGCCCACATTCCTTGACTCATGGCCCCATCCATCTTCAAAGTACTCACTCTAACCACGGCTGCCTTCACCCATCTCCTCTAAATCTTACCCTCCTGCCACCACACTGCAAGAACCTTTGTGATGACATTGGGCTCCCTCAGATAATCCAGAATGATCTCCTCATCTCTTGACCTTTAACCTAATCACTTCTGCAAAGTCCCTTTTGTAACATTAGGTTGCATATTCACAGGTTCCAGGGATTTGTATGTGGACATCCTTGAGGGGCTGTTATTCAATCAGCCACTGTTCCCGCAGCCAGGCTATGCAAGCTCATTGCCACTGGTGGCGTCAGTGAATCCTCCCAGCAGTCCAGGGTGGCAGGTGCTATTGTTGCTTTCACTTTCCAGGGGAGAAACTGGGACTCAGAGAGGGTCAGTCACTTTCCCTGCTTACACAGCTGGAACCTGGAGGAGCAGGGATGCAACGTGCTGGTTGCTCCCTTGCATGGCCCGGCCTCTGCGTGCGTCCCTGAAGCCAGTGATTAAGAACATCACATCAAATCTGCAAAAGATATGAAAGAACTTCGCACTGAACCTGCAAAAGATGCACACCAGGACCCCAGCCCTGTCACTTCACATGAAAGCAGGTCACCCGCTGGTGAGAACAAAATGCTTTCTGAGCTCTCAGGGGGTACTCAGAGGAGCCATTTGGGGAGGACAGCTTCTAATTCCCTGGCTCTGTGACAACGCCACCTCATGCAGGGACCGCAGCGGGGTGGCTGGGTGAACCCTCCTGTCATGAGGAAAAGAGCCAGAAGCCCCTTCTGGCACCACGCACAGGACAAAGTGCCGGCCCTTCTCCAGAAGATGAGTTCAGCCTTATTTATTTTCCTTTTTGTGATTGAAAATGCTCAGTTTCTAGTCCCAGCCGGACAGTAGAACTGTTCCTTTAAAAAGAAATAGGAAGTGTGGTCCTGGCAGAGTTAACTGGAGCAATAAAAAATAAATCTTTGTAATTGTTGTGGAGACAGAAAGCAAAACAAACCGGGCTTAAGTACAATGTAAGAAAATGTCAGTGTCGGAGGGGCCGGCCATTAGCATCAGGAATCATTTCTGTCCCCCAGGAACTGCTGGAGGGAGACCAGAGCATTTGACTCTCTGCATTCCTCCTGGTGGGTTTTTTGGAATGCCAGACGACTACGCTTTTTTCTGTTTCCTGAAAAGGATGGTGGCTTTCAAGATGGTGGTGGAGGGACCTTCGGAAATACGCCTGGGAGAGACTATGGCTGGCTCCCACCCTTCACGGCCTCCCTCAGGTGTCCACATCTCCCGGCCCCACACAGCACACCAGGGCAAGGCTGGGGAGGGTGTGTGCAGACGCTACCTGGGTATCTTTGCAGTCAGCGAATTCCCTTTTGATGTCATCCAAAAGGAGCATCCAGTTTCACGTGTACAACACAGAAATAAACTGGGATCTTTCTAGACTCCAAGGTTGACCTTTGCTCCCAGACATCATGATAGCATCCTCCCTCTTTGTGCCACTTGGCACACATGCACACACATGCACACACACACATACACATGCACATACACGCACACATATACACACACATGCACACACATACACATGCACATGCACACACACCTACATGCACAAACACATGTTCGCATACACACATGCACACACACATGCACATATAAACACACATGCACACACATGTGGGGCACACACACATACCCATATGCACACACACAACTTTATAGTTGTGAGTAGGTGTCCAAAAAGGACCTGGAATTTGCTGGGTACAGTCCTCGTTCAAAATAGACGCCCCAGTGGAGCCATTCGCTGTGCCCTTTCATTCTCAGAAGGTTTTGGAAAGGATGATTGGGTGACTTGTGACATGAGAAAGCCCATTTCCCAGATGAGAAAACCGAAGCTCAGACAGTGAGGTAAGTGGGCCAAGTCACACAGCCGATAGGAGCCACATTGGGATTCACATTCCAGCCTGGGGAGCCCAGCACTGCTGCTTTTCATCACCCCCGCCTCCTGACAGAGCAGACGGGTGTGGGTTTCACACAGACAGGCCCCCACACACTGACACAGCCACGCTGCCTGGGTTTCCAGTGTCTGCCGGGATCATAGCAAATCAGACTTCCTATCTGAGGTTGTCTTCAGTACTGGCTTCGCTTCCGAACATTCTGCATGAATTTAAAGCAAGACCCAAGGATCAGCCATTTGCTCTTTTCCCATCAGCACCTCCTGTTCAGGAGCTGGAAGCCCCTCCCCGGCTGTCTGGGCTTTAGAATTCTGGGTTTCTCTGACGGAGGTTAACGGCGTTCCAGGTACTAGGGTAGCAGGCAGAGACAAACTCTTTCCTGAGATTTTCCTGGGAGAAGCCAAAAGGAATTTTCGCTTTGCCTTCCATCTCCAAATGCACCCTCCCTGGGAACGTTTTTACCGCTGGCGCCTTTTACACTGGCCTGGCTATCAAGGCATGGAGGGGGATGCCCTGGGCCTCTCCCAGTAAATCAGACATTTGGACACTAAGTGCGTGGAGCAGGAGAGCTAGACCTCTCAGCCTTGAGCTCTGAAGAGAGGCCCATCAGCTTGCTGCGGATGACATGGGGTCGGGGATTAGTGGGTTTTACGAACTCCAAACATCGGTAAGGGTGAGACAGGAAGAGCTGCAGCTGCCGGCTAGGCGGCTTATACGGACACCAGAGAGGGTGTGGCATGCCTGTGCAGGCCACCACTCTGCCACTTACTAGCATGCAGCCATGGGCAGCAGGTGTGACCTCTCAGGAGCCTCTTCTGCATCACAGGAATCTTCATTTGTTCCTCCACTGACAGATGCATCATGCGTCCAGCTTGAGCTGGCCTGGGTCCAGATGTTGGTGGTGGTACTGGGAACAACCCGCCCCAGCCCAGCTTTGGCTCTCCAGGGGCTCACACTGCAGTTGCAGAGAAATACAGTCTGCAAGGAATGCATGAGACAGGGAGATCGCCACAGGAAAATAAAACCAAGTCTGGAACAAGTGGCTAACACTCTGAGAGATTCTTCCAGCCAGGAGCGTTCGTGGTTGAAAGGGAAGCCTCTGACATGTGAGCTGAGATCTGAAATGGGAGCGTGCAAAGCAGCAGACATCTGGGGCACGATGTGTCCAGTGCAGGGAACACTGCATGTGCGAAGGCCCTGGGGAGAGGAAGGGGTGGCTGGTTCCTGGAAATAATGGGTGAGAGGAGCTGGCAGTTTTAGGAGCTGACCCTGTGGTAAGGGCTGTACAAGAATGCCCTAGTGAGGAGGAGGGAAAAGAGGCAAGGTTCAGAAAGGACTGGGGACTGTGCCCAGGACGGGCTCCATGAGCTGGGCTTTCGCCGGTGCTAAGACAGAGGGCATGCCTAGGGGCTGCAGGATCTGCCATCAGCCTGGAAGCATGCCCCTGCAGGGAACCCCCACAGCATTCCAGGGAAACACACCTGCAGGCTCCTTCTCACTCCTTCATCAGCCGTCAAGTCCCCATAGGACCTAGCTGGGAAAGGTCTGTATTCCTTTTTGAAAGAGGAAGCGTGGAATGACTTGCCCAAGATCACACAGCCAAGAAATAGGAAAATGTGGACGAGGATTGTTAATGAAGTATATTATTCTTGCCCCTACAACAAAATCCTCCAAATACACAGACCCCAAAACAAACCAGAAGACAAGGGTGGGGCTTTGGGGGAAGAGCCCCAACGTGTGGGCAAGCTGGTCTACAGAAAGAGAAAGAAAATGCTTGTCTCTTTCAAGCAGGTGTTTCTGATGTGAGTGTGCTAAACGTATTTGTGCAAATAATATTTTGAGGATAATAATGGCCAATAGCAAACATCTTAAGCACCGTGGGAGGCATTTCCCTGTGTCATCCTTATCCTCAGAGATGGACGTCCTCTTCACTCCAGGCCTGGAGAGAGTATGGCTCATCGTAGGGGGTGAATTAATGAATGCCCTTCAAAACTGGCATTTCTTCTCATTTTTTAATGAGGAAACTGAAGCTCAGAGAGGTTTGAAGAACATCCCCCCGAGATCAGATCCCACATCTGGTAAACAGTGCCGGGAATCACTCAGGTTTGTCCATTCAAAGCAGCATCCTTTCCTTCCGTCTCCCAGAGGTTCAGAGTCACCATTCCTTCCAAAGTGGCTCTAAAAAGAAGCAGATTTAAAAGGAAGCCAGTGGCTGAGGGGCCGCCTGTCACTACATTACGTCGTCAATTATACCCTGACACCCCCACTTTCCCTCGAGAGGGCTCTTCCTGACTCTAGGAAAACAGGAACAGTATCTTATCCTATCTCCATTCTCTCCTGGCAAAAATAGCTTTCCTCCTCATTTGAGAGACAATGGTTTTTGAACTCATGAAAGGCAATCAGACAGTTCCCAGATTGCACTGGGGACCTCAGGTTTTGTGGACAATTGTCACTTGCCATGAAAAGCAGCTCATCATAGGAAGCCAGATTCCATACATATTTTGGCAAGGGGATGGCAGTGGCTTCAACTGCTGTCAACTAGTAGTGCCTGCCTACAGTGGAGAGATTGGGGATTGATTGGTGACGTCTGCCTTGGACATCAGTGGTGGGGGTGGTAGAACAGCTGTGAATATACTGCTGGTCTAGACGTTGGGCTAATCAGAGGGAAGAATTCCACATGTATGAAGTAAACTGGAAGCACTGTGTGTCTAGAGCACCTTAACCAAAGTACCCAGCATTTATCACACCATTCTAAGAGTTCAGCAAATTTAGTCCCTCATCAGCCCCAGGAGGTAGGTCCATGATTAGCCCATTTTATAGATGACATAGCTTAGAAGAAGAGAGGCTGAGTCACTTCCTCAGAACAGGGTGGAGAGAGTCTGTACCTGAAACCATTATCTCCAGGCTTGCAGGTGATGGGAGGAAAGAACGCTGGCTCTGACTAGTCAAACCTGGGTTCAGTTCCCACAGTTTCTGTGTCTCAGAGAGATAGGTGGTTACAAGCTCTCAAATGACAATTCAGTCCAGCCCCAGATGCAGGTGGATGTTAGTGTTTCTATTGTATCACATGGGGATTCAGAGAAGAAAAGTGGCCTATCAAAGTCACACAGCTTGGAAGAAGAGAAATCAGGACCCAGTGCAGGGCTTGTCTCCTCTCCCTGACATGCTTCCTGCTGCAGGAGATGAGACGGGGAAACATCCTGCATGATCAGGGTCAAGCAATCAGAACCAGCCCAAAGAATGAGCCAGAAATCGAAGCAATGTGACTGTTCTTAACTACAGAGGCTGATTGCACAGAAGTGCGGGTTTCCAAACCATCCTTCCCTATGTCCATGAACTTCCAGGCTTCCCAGTTGCTCTCCGAACAGATGCAGATGCCCTGGACCAGCACCAGAGCAGCTGTTTGATGGTATTCCCAGCCCAATTGGAAAAAGAAATTAGCACAAACCTCCAGAGAGAGTCTGTTCTCATGAAATCTACAGCCTGGTTGGGCTGCTTAGAGTGGGAAGGGAAGCTCCATCTAAATTCACATTCCCTTATCTGTTAACTTGTTTGGTTCTGTCTCCAGCCAGTCCCTAGTCCCACAAGGGAGGATCTGGCACATATGAGAACACATCAAACAGCAATCCAATAGAGGACGGAACAGAAGCCAGACTCCAAGGCCTTTACCTACAGGCCAGCACTGTGG
This sequence comes from Cebus imitator, assembly GCF_001604975.1. Taxonomy (NCBI): domain Eukaryota; kingdom Metazoa; phylum Chordata; class Mammalia; order Primates; family Cebidae; genus Cebus; species Cebus imitator. The sequence goes on along the minus strand of NW_016107474.1, from coordinate 4,269,111 downwards.
GGGCCCCTATCAGACGCCTTGCTGGAGGAATACAGCTGTGGTCATCTCCCGAGAGCTCTCTTCTGCAACTAGAGGGAGTCATCTCTCTATCATGATCCAGAAATCAGCAGTTCCTGGGTGATTTCCTGTTGTTTCCAGGCACTCCCCAAATCTGAGTGTTAGGAACATCTTTTTGACACACGGCAACCCCAGGAGTCATTGCTTACCCACACCACAACACTCACATCCTCAGCAATTAGACACCATGCCATATTCTTTGTGATAGGGCTTTCCTTCAAAGCAGTGCATATATATATAAAAGTTTCAGACCATAGACGTGAAAATACAACGTGAAAATTCCCCATGCTAAAGACCACCATTGCAAAGAAGTGTTCACACTAGCAAATGTATATACATCCCCTGAAAACATTTAAATTCTTATGAATTTAACTTTTGAACAGGTGAAATATTAGCATTAATAGAATTGCAATGATCAAAACTCTATGAAAAAGGTTTACTCAGAAGCTTCACCCCCTCCTCT
>NW_016107474.1:4265518-4268401 GCF_001604975.1 Cebus imitator | reverse complement strand
TTACTTTTTCACTTAATAGCATGTCCTCAAAATTACTCCACATTAATTCATAGAAGTCTTCCTTATTCTTTTTCACAGCTGCATAGTACTCCATTGAATGGAGGTACCACAGTCTATTCAATTGGATATGCTAGATGTGGACATTTTGGTGATTTCCAGTACTTGCTACGAGTTGTGCTGCAGTGAATGACCTGTACACATTTACTCTCCTCTCGTTAAAGCATGCAGCTTCTGCACAGTGCAAGCCTGCACACTCTGCATTGTTGAATTTTGCATATTGAAGAGCACAGACCCTGGAACCAGACAGCCTTGGCTGCAGCTCTGCCTCTTTAAATCATTAGCATCTCTGTGCCTTGGTCTCCTCATTTGTGAAGGGGATGATAAACGGTACTCTCTCTGTGAAGCTAACATGTAAAAAATGCTTAGAACAGTGTGTGGCACCTGGGAAATGCCCAGGAAATATCGGTTGTATCAGTCTGAACCAGACATTGTCAGTGTTGCAGCCAAGCTGGTAAATGTTTAACAATGAGCTCTCAGAAAGAAAACCCTGAATTACAGCACTTGCCAATTTCCATGGTGTAAATACTCCCACATGGCTGACATCAAACTAAATGAACGGTTGTCTCCACACATGTAGCTGGGAAGAAATGCTCATGTCCCAGTGACAGCTGGTCCTGCACACCCCCCTGTGCCCTCTGGCCTGACCCTGTTAGGACACCAGCTGCCCAGCAGCCAGTGCTGGGGTGTTTTGCCAAGTGCTGCCCTCAGAAGGCAGTCTGTCTGAGAGTATGCAAAGCCAGCAGTGCCTGGGAGTTTACAGCCCCCAGGGGCATCTTGTGGGTACAAATACTGCAACTGTTGGCCCTGATTGGTTGGCTCTGGGATGTGACTTCTTGCCCCGGGCTGAGTCAAAGGCATCTTCAGCTGACTTTGCCTGAAGCCTCACCTTGGCTTGGCTTCCTGCCTTCCTCTCAGTTCCTCCTCCCCCGTCTTTGGAGATAACTTTCCTGGTAAATTTCCTGGTAAATTCTTTTTACACACAACCTTGTTCCAGGGTCTACCTCTAGGGAACCCACCTAAAGCTGCATCTCTAGACATCATTTTCCCTCAAATGCCCTGGAATTTGGGAGAGTTTCTCACTCAATAGTTCTCAACAAGCCTTCCCATTAACCCCACTCTAAGCTTTTCTGGGTTTCATCTGTGTCTGTGCCCCAAGGTGTGTCTGTCGTGGGGATGAGTCATGGAGCAGAGTCCTCCCCACTGACTCAGCAATGCCATTTCCTGCCCACAACATTTTAGAACTCTTGCACTTTGACACAGCGGGGACCAGCCCACTCCTGATTCACCAGCTCAGTTTTCTGTCACATCCTGTACTTTCCCTGAGGATTTTTCTGTTCTTCTGACCAGAGTCAACGCCATAAGCACCAGAGAACAGAAACATGGTCCGACAGTCTGCAAGATGGCTCAAAAAAATAAAAGGCAAACATGGAGGGGCGGGAGCTCCTTGGCCCTTTTCTCTTGAAATTGACTTCGCTGTGTTGAAATGTCCATCATGTCTGCATTCCCTTCCTGGTTTTCCCCAAACAGGCCGTGGCGGGGGACCAGATGGCGTTCCATGTGGTGGAAACACGAAGGGCTCGCTCGCCAGCGAGCATAATCGCTCTGGAAACATTCGGAATACTCATGCTCTGTACTTTTTCCCCAAGTCAATAAGGTGGAAATGCATCAGGAGAAAGTCAAAGGTTTCTGTCAGAATCCAGACGACACGGAGAAAATGCCAAGTGGAGGTGGCTGACACTGTGATCAGTCTCTCCATGAGCCTGACAGGGAAGTCTTCTTAGAGGGCACCTGGCATCTGGAGTTGGCTTCCACAATGAGCAGAAGGTGAGGAACTGACAAAAAACGGCCACTTTCAAAATCCAGGGGACACAGAACTAAGTCAACGAAGGAATAACAAGGTCCCAGGCTGCAAAACAAAACAAGTTGGGAAATTTGTCCAAGAGCTGCGCTGAACTCTTGCACGGGCATTGACTTACACAAATCATCCTCGCCGCCTCTGAAACTGGGCAGCTTTAAATTACTTCTTGAATTCCATATGGTTAATCTGCAGGCAAAGAACATGCTTGAGGGTGAAATGTAGTTGTCGTTTTTCACTGGGCTTGCAATAACATATTGTAAATGACTAAGGCTCGATGACACTTTGACACCAGTCGTGAAATCATCCCCACGCTCTTGACCCAGTGCCAGATGAGGATCTTGCTGTAGATAAAGTGACAGTGCTTTTTCTTTCTGAAGAACTACATTAACAATCCAGAACCATGTTAACCAGGATATTTTCAGGCAGAATTCTGAACTTAAATTGGTCGCCTCCTAGTACAATAATTTTTTAAATAAAAAACAAGCAAACACACAAGAAGAAAAAAGAAGCAAGAAATTTTAAAATGTCATGTCTATCTTACTAAAGCCAACATGTAGGATTGATATTTTTTCCTGAATACGGTCATTGTCCATGTCTAATCTAGATGATGCGTGTCCAGTGTTCTCTTTCTTCAGTCGTCTGACATTTTTACATTCAAATTGGTAGAAAAAGGATGCTTTCCAATTTAATTTTCTCTCAAAGAATTTCCCAGATTCTTGAATCCATATGCAGTGGTTGAGAGCACAGACGTTGGACTCAAAAATGAATTTTAGTCCTCAGTGTGCCGTTTACAAGATGAGTAATGCGTACTGTGCAAATCCCTTCTCCTCTCTAAACCTCAGGTGAGTGTCTTAGAAGGTTTCTGGGGAGGTTACAAGACACAAGGCATAGAAAAGGGCTTCCCATGTTATAGTTTAACCATAGAGCAAGCCCAGTGCAGGACAAAAATGATTCTTTTTCTTTTC
>NW_016107474.1:4204304-4263628 GCF_001604975.1 Cebus imitator | reverse complement strand
TTTCTGAGGATTGTGTTCTCGATTTTCCTCACATTCTCAGATAAGTCCCTTACTCTGCCCTCAATGTCATAATGGCCAGTAAAAGTGCCAGTCTGGGTGAGATGGAGGGGGTCTGAACAGGCCAATGAAAGGGTCCCCACCCCTGATGGTCAGGTGGCCCTGACCATCAGGCAGTATGGTGTGGAGAAGACCATGGACATGTGTCTGTCAGTCAGACTTGCTTTGAGTCTTGGCTCCACTGTAAACCATCTGGGTTAAGCTTCATACCCTCTCTCAACTTCAGTCGCCTCAGCTCTACAACAGGCTCAACGATATTCAACCCACAAAATTGCTATAAGAAGGAAGTGGTATATTCTTGGGGCAAGACCTGGGGCAAGAGGAGGTATCACTGTCCCCACTGTCCATAGATGGTGACGTTTGTTCAGGATAACCTGGCCATTAAGGAGGAGAACTCCAGAAAACAAGGTCTGAATCGCTAGATGGTGTTCATACGGGTACTCGAGATGCTAATAGGTATTTCATGAAAAAAAGAGTTTGTGGTCAAATAAGTTTTGAAAATACTAGATTGAACAAGTTTCTTTATGATAGGAGTTCAAGCCTTTAACTTACTATTGTGTATTCAAAATTTCATCAGTCAAGAGGTGCTTCATAAGCAAGAAGCATTTCACAAATCTGGCTTACAACCGCACAGAAACACGCTCAGTGAGGGCTGAGCTGAGTGCCCACCAGGGCCTGTGCACTCCAGCCTCCTTCTATGCCAGGCATCCTCTTGGAGTCAGGAAATGGTCTTAGTCAACTTCAGAATTTCTCAGTGCTTCATGTGGTATTTGGTTATTTTAGGTGATCGATTAATCAACAGAGGAATGCTGAAAAGAGTTAAAGAGTTAAGCAGTAAACCACTTAGGTGCAGCGGCTTATGGGTGCATAGACACTAGGCTGGACCAGAGTTCCACCCGAGATCATCACATGGCTTCCCAACAGGAGAAAGGAAACAAGTACCACTACCCACATGGTGAGGTGTGGATGTCCCCTGTGGCCCACCCAGCCCCACTGTGCTCAACCTCAGCTGCACCAGGCCCCTTCCCACCTTGCCCAGAGTGTTCTTCACCTGGCTTTCCCAGGGAAGCATCCTCTGCTTTCCCTAACCGCCCCCCTTGACAGGCCTCATACTTCCCTTGACTCCTTGGCATTGATCTGACCACACTGAGAAGGCAGGTGACTTGATTAATGCCCAGCTCCTTTGCTGGACTGGAAGCTTCTGTGGCAGAGACTGGCTGGCTGGCTTACGGCAGCCTCCCAGACCCAGCCTTCACACAGTAGGTGCCAGATACACACGTGCTGGATGGGCAGGTGGAAAGATGAAGGTGGGGGAGGAAGGGACCAGTAAATGGATAGGACACCTGACACGACGTGCAGCACACAGAGGGGGCTCAGAGAATGCCAGCCCAGGTGCACCCCGCTAGTCCCAGCTACTTGGGAGGCTGAAGTGGGAGGATTCAGTGAGCCCCAGTGATTGTGCCGCTGCAGTCCAGCCTTGGTGACAGGGCAAGACCCTGTCTAAAAATAAAAAATTGTGAAATTTTTTTTAACTAGTGAAAATGGTCCTTCCTGTGGGTCTCCAGCTGCCAAGAGGAAGAGCCAGCACACAAACCCACCCACCTTCTGTCTCGGTCTGTTTTGTTTACTTGTTTACCATGTACCTAGAATAGCTAGCTCCTGGTACATAGTAAGTGCTCAGTAAACCTCACAGATTAGAATAAATCCAATGTTCTTGGCTACACATTCACACTAAGTAGTGGAATGCGTACTGTTTGTTCATAAACTGGGAAGCAAGACAGGTTTATGATTTTTAAAATATTGTATTGTCAAATGTGCCAACATTTGTAGGACTTTAATAGCTAAGCAAACCAATATTTTCCAAATGACCGGTGCATAATGTAACAAAATGTAAAATAATGTTACCCCTCTCACTGATTTTTTGTTTATTTTGGAACATATTTTTCATTGTGGAGTTTACAGTGAGCAGAGATTGCGCCAATGCACTCCAGCCTAGAGCACAGAGCAAGACTCCTAAAAAAAAAAAAAAAAAAAAAATGGCCAGGCGCAGTAGCTCATGCCAATAGTCCCAGTACTTTGGGAGGCAAGGCGGGCGGATCCACAAGGTCAGAAGTTTGAGACCAACGTGGCCAATATGGTGAAACCCCATCTCTACTAAAAATACAAAAATTAGCTGGGTGTGGTGGCACGTGCCTATAACCCTCCCTACTTGGGGGGCTGAGGCAGAAGAATTGCTTGAACCGGGAGGCAGAGGCAGAGGTTGCCATAAGCCAGGATTTCACCAATACGCTCCTGCTTTGTCTCAAAAAAAAAAAAAAAAAAAAAAAAAAAAGACATGAATCTCAATAGGTATAGCCCACATAGGGAAAAGCTCCCAATAATTAAGACTGTAAAGGAGTTCTGAGGCCAAAAAATGTACAAATTGCTGCTCGGCGTACTTCCTGAAATGTTCCCCCAAACTAAACACCATCAGAGAATGTCTTCCGAGGCAGCTAGAGAAACTCAAGTGGCCTTTGAGTTCCTGGGAATTCCAAGACCTTCTGTTGGGCTATTCCTGCTGCTTTAAGGCTTTCCAGTGCCAGGGTGTTTCACAGCCATATTGAAATTATTGCAGAGAATTTTAGAATTACAAGAAGGGATGAGGCAAAATTTGCCCGTTATTCAGAAAGGAAAAAAACAGAGGTAGGAAATTGAGACCGTGTCAAAGAGCCCATCTGAACACCTCCACCCTGGCGTGGGACCTGGAGGAAACCAGCAGGGCCAAGCTTCCCAGGAACCACCACAGCCGGGAAGATGGGGCAAGACCTGGCTTTTCTCATGACACATCCACAGTTTGGCCTGTGGTCTCAGCTGGAATCATCATGGGAATAGCTTGTAGTATTCTGGCCCCTGTTCATTTCCGTCACCACTGAAACCAGGAATTATCCAAGTGGGTGGAATAAGAAAATTAGGGCAATTTCAGAAATGCAAAATTGGAAACAATAGGCCAGTCACCTCCTATTTGCTTCTCTCCAAATCTGTTTCAAAGCTCGTCGGGAGGGATCGATGCCCAGGCTGGAAATGCGGGGATGATTTAAAGTGGCAGGCGGGGCCCCCTCACTGCAGCCTGCAAGACTCCAGGCTCCCTGAACTACCCGGTGATGGTCCATGCTCAATTTCCCACACACAGCACTGAAAAATGATTCCCCACGCTCGACCACAAGGGGCTTTTTATCTTAGCTGTCAGCCTGAAATACATTTAGAACTCAAAGCAATTATGGAAACATTTGGATCTCCTGAACTTTTCTCTGCTGGGTTTCTCTCCCAAATAAAATGAAATGAAGCTTAGTTCTTTGGGGATTCATATAAACAAAGATCATACACGCATCTAGTGAATGCGGGGAGGGGACAGGATCACAAGGCCATTAAGGAACCACTGCCTTTGTGTTCAGCACAAGCGCATCAGGCATGTGGCAGAGCAGGGGCATGTGTGGAGGGGCCTGCCGTGAATGAGGTTAATTCTTCTAATTAGAGCCCAGGAAAATGTTGTTTCAGCTCCCCCCATCCCACCCCGTCAGCCGACATCTCGCAGGTCCTGAATAGTATCAAATGCAAATATCCTTTTTTTCAAATGAGGTGGTCAGAGGGTCTGGAGGGAAGAAGGGATTTTTGAAGTATGCACTAAGTCAACAGACCCATGAGCAGTGGGACAGTAAAGTTTCACAGCCAGTCTTTGATCTGGATTTCAGAAAAATGAAGCCATAAATGTAGAATGTTTTATGAACCCAAAAATAAGAAACTCTTTGTCTTTTATCTAAAATGTCTACTGAGAAAAATCAGAGGAATATCTAAACGTCGGGGTCATTATATTTTATTTGCGGCAGGGTAAAAGGAGAGCACAAAAATATTTACCAAGGTTTATTTTAACTCTAAATAATCTTAATGTCATTTAAAAATATATGTATTTTTCAAATAGGTTTCAATGGGCAAATCCATCAACCCAAATATGTAGAAATGAATGCATTTTCTGGCTGAAATTGAAATTTTCCCTCTGAAGCTGTGATGATCTCCATGAAAGTTTTGTTCTGTCAGCTCTGCAGGTGAAAAGCCTCCCTTTTCCCAATGCTACCTGCCAGCTACGCTTCTTGGCAGATGCTTCTGGAGCTCAATGACCTTATTTTCAAACTGAGAGGGCTGAAGAGATGAACCCTACGCTCTTCTCCCTGACATTTCTGTGCTGTTAAATGTCTTCATTTTAAAGAGGAGGTAGGGAAGAGATGGAAACTTCCAAACTAAGCATGTCCTCCAGACAGCTCTCCTCAAAGAAGGGGAGCAACCCCACCCCCTATAGCCAGCAGTGAGGGTCCTAAAATCACCCTTGGCCCATCACCTACCCCCAGCCCACAGCAAGGGTCCATCCCTGCCTCCTTTAAGATGAGGAAACGGGTCTCTCGGGCTACCAGTATGTGAGCCTGCTCTCCTCAGGTATAATCCCTAACAGGTGTGCCTGTTGAGAATAACGCTTGGCGTCCTCTCGCCTGGAAACCCTGCAAGCTGACACGGGGCCTGCTCAATCCCCTTTCCCACCACACATAGCTGCATTCCTGGAAAATGACACGGCACTAAGAGGTTTTTAATAGAAACAACCCTGCTGATCATCCCAGCCACCCTGTGAGTACACACAGACTATCAGGAAAACTTTGTTTTTGAAATGAAGACACTGAGGCTGGGAGCTGCCCGTGACTTGTCTGGGTTCTGGCCCAGCAGAGCCTCAAAAGCCATTTTCATTGCTTTCTTTCCCCCAAATGTCTGTGGTCTCCTTTGCCAGGTAAAGCACGGCTCACTTTCTACAAACCTTGCGCGTTTTATGTTGAATTATTCTGCTGTTTTGGGAAATCATGAGAAAATGTTTAAGCACTTTTATGTCTGAACCTATTTTTCATTCAACATCATGTGATTCTATCAGGAGCTGGGAGGGGAAGTTTTTTCATTTGTCTCTTATTTTTAAGTGGAAGTTTTTTCATTTGTCTCTTATTTTTAAGTTAGATATTTGTGATAAAAAGGAACTGTCAATAAGAGCCCTTTGCAGTCACCGAGCTGTTCACATCCTGGTGATTATTTTTACTGGGAAGACGCTTTTATTTCTGACTCTGCATTCTAACTCAGATGTCAATTATTTGTTAGTTACCTCTGAAATTATCAAGGAGGCAATGATCTAATGATGATGATCAGTGACACAGGGCGATAGATGATGTCACAATCTGAACACCTGCTGGGTGTCACCCAGCACCTTTCCTGCATCGCCTCCCTCCCGTGTCCTCTGAGGACCCAGGACCCACCTCAGTATCCGCCACATGGTAAATTCTCAGAAAATGCCAGTGCAGTTGCTCTTCTCTGGAGTCCAGTCCTCCCTGAACAGGTGCTCCTGCGCCCATTTTATAGGTGAGCAAACTGAGGATAGAAAGTTTGCATCACCCCCTCAGTATCACCTGCCAGTATTTAAATGCAAGGACATGGTCTTTCTTCTACCTATTGCTTGTGAAGCTAGGATAGAGGTGGGGGTGGGGAGGGAACAGACCCAGAGAAAGATGTAAATACCAGCAGAAAAATGGAAAATGGAGGCTGGGTGTGATGGCTCAAGCCTGTAATCCCAGCACTTTGGGAGACAGAGGCAGATGGATCACTGAAGGTCAGGAGTTCAAGACCAGCCTGGCTAACATGGTGAAACCCCACCTCTACCAAAAATACAAAAATTAGCTGAGTATGGTGGTGCATGCCTGTAATTCCAGCTACTCGGGAGGTTGAGGCAGGAGAATCGTTTGAACCCAGGATGTGGAGGCTGCAGTGAGCCGGGATTGTGCCATTGTACTCCAGCCTGGGTGGCAGAGCAATACTTCATCTCAAAAGAAAAAAAGAAAGAAAGAAAAATGGAAAGTGGAAAACAGGCGGTCTTAAGAAGTTACCCAGAGGTGAAGGAAGTGGATAGTCCCAGGGCCCTCGCTTTTGGTACACGTGCAGATGAAGAGTTCAAACCTGCCAGGTGGGCTTGAGGTTAGCAGGGGACACAGGGCTGCATCCACGCTGTCCGGGATGGAAGCAGCCAGCCACCTGCCACTGCAGAACATGTAAAAAGTGCAGGGGTGACTGGGGAATTAAATTTTTCATTTTGTATAATTTTAATTTAAGTTTTAAATGATATAATTTTTATATTATTTTCATTCATTTAAATTCTGATGTCCACACATGGCCGCCACATTGGGCTACACTGCGGGAGAAGGCCAAAAAAATGGGTTGGAGAGACCCTTCTCTCCACGGAGAGGTGCAGCTGGGGCCTCCCTGCCCTCCCAGGGTTCAGCGTCACTGGTGGGAGACTGATTTCATCTCCCAGGACATGTTCCTGGGACATCTACAAATAGGAACCCCTAAAGCCCAGCAGCTATAGGAGGTGAACGGGCAGCTTAGTTAGAGACTAGGCTACAGAATTTCTGTCTAAAATGTCAGTGTCTACTCGAAGCGCATTCATCTGACCACCCAGCAGTTCCCCAGCACCAGCTCCCTGTCCGGCTAGGACATGGAGCTAGGTCCAGCTGGATCCGCAAGTTATCAGGGAAGTCACGTCTCTAAGCGAGGAGCCCTCAGGCCTGCAGATGCATTGTTAGTCCTACTGCAGACAGCAGAACCCAGAAAACATTGGTGAGAGCAGTGGCCTGGGGAGAGGGTCCTGGGGGACAATCATCCTCATACCCTCCTAGGAGGCAGGTGCTCCAGTCAGGGCCCAGGCAGAACAGAGGACCCAGTGCAGATTGTGCATAGGAAGAGATGGTGAGGATGAGGAATGGTCCAGGACAAACATAGAACCTGGGGGAAGAGTGAGAAGCCAGCTAGGGCCAAAGGGTCAGAGAATGAGACAAGTCCGCAGAGGGAGCAGCCAGGGCTGTGGTCCCAGAGAAGCAGGGATCAGGTGGTCAGCAGGCGGCCAACCAACAGAGGAGCAGGAAGCAGACACCCCTGCCTTTCTCCTCCTACCCAGGGGTCTCCCGCTGGGCTTCCCATTGGCTGAAGGGAAGAAGCATGAGACAGAAGAAACTTGGCAATGAATTTGAGGGATCTGCTGAGGGCTTCCTCCAATTTCCAGAAGATGTTGTTGCCCTTCCTCATCTAAGAGGATGCCAGAGCCCATGTGTTGACCTTGTAATCGTAAGAGGCTTGAGAAAGCAAAAAAAGATCATCTTGTCTCTGCAGGCACCTTTGATGCCTCCATCCTATCAGCCAAGCAAGGCCCTAGAAATATCCTTTCTCTCCAGCAGAGGAGCCTGATAGATTGATGGGGAACCCTGGTCTCTGGACCCACAGTCTCATTGTGGGCCAACAGAGGAAGTGGTTTCCTGGGAACTGAGACCCTGCAGAGCCCCTGTGGATGGCTCCCAGCTTTGAGGGCAGTTTTGGTTTTTAATTTGCATTTAGCTTCACCTCAGAGGCAGGGCATGGAAAATATGATTGGGATTTAGAAGGTGATGAGGCACTCTTACACGAATGGTGGCCCTTGGGATGCATAGAATCCTGGGAGACCCCATGGCTTTTCACATGCTGATGCTCATGGGAACATCACCATCTGCCTCTAAACACAGGTAGCAGCAACATGCAATCTTTTGTCAGGAAGTGGTTATATGTTGATCACTCAAGGGTTCTGAAGGCAGCCTGGTGGCTCAGGGGAAGAGTAGGTTCTGTGAGAAGAGAGGCATTATATGCTCAGATGTTTCTCTACCCTAGTCCTACACACAGTGTGATCCACAGTGGCAAAGGTGAAGAAGCTAAGACTCATGAATGTTTGAGAAAACTGCCTAAGATGTTAGAACTAATAAGTCCCAAAGTTCAAACCCAAGTATGACTGCCAACATGAGGCTCTTTCCACAAAGAGCAATTCTAGAAGCTTCCATTTACAGAATGTTGCCCACAGAAGGGCCCTGGACTACTGGTTGTTCATGGAATCTTCACCACTGCCCAATGAAGTAGAGACAACTATTAAGCCCATTTTGCCAATGAGGAAAATGGAAGCACAGAGAGACCTAATAACCTTCCTAAGATCACACAGCAAGACAGGACCCCCAGTTGTTCTCTTTTCCCACCTCATCACACTGCAGCCATGACCAACCAAGAGGGCACAATCGTCACTTAAGGCATGAAGCAGCTCTGGTCATAAGCTTGACTTGCAGGTGAGCCACTGATCAGGGCTGCTTAACGTGTTCTGAGCCCAATTTCAAGTCAGATTGTGGAGCCTTTGCTTAAACAGTCCCAGTGATGGGAAGCGAGTCTCTCAGTCAGCTACCAATGAGTCTTTCCTCCCTGAATGCACTGGGTGGGTGTCATAATGATGTAAGGGTTACATTCTCTCCCCTTGAATTTGGGCTGGCCTTATGATATGATGAGCGGAATGTAGTAGAGGTGACACTCCAGAACTTCCAAGCTCAAATTCAAGATTAGCATCTTCTCCTTCCTTCTCCTTGGGACACAGTCACATGCTCAGAGAAGCCTGAGCCCCAAGGAGAAGCACATGGAGAAGAACCAAGGTGCCCCAGTTGACAATTCTAAAAGAGCTCCTGCCAACAGCCAGCACCCACTGCCAGCAGGGGGAATGAGCTGCTTTAGACTCCCAGCCCCATGAAGACCCCAGGTGACTGCAGCCAGTGACATCATGAAGAGCAGTAGAACCACCCAGCTGAGCCCTGTCACACCATAGAATCAAAAGAATAACAAAACAGTTGGTGGTATAAGAAACTGATTTCCTAGACATTTTACTGTGCTGCTACCGATAACTACCTTGTGAGGCAACCTGTGTACCTGGAGACTGTACCACCTTTAGGTGTTTTTTTCCCTAAAGCTGAATCCTCATTCCTTCATTTGTCTCCCTGGTTGGAGATCTCCCTCAGGAACCACATAGAATACACAACAGAAAATTAGAGATGAAAGGGTATGAGTTATTAAAGACCAGCTTGTCCATATTGCTAATTATATAGATTCGTGATTGAAGGCCAAACAAATTCTCTGGCATTCTCTGACCTTCCATCCAGGTTGGGTACCCCACTCTGAGCTCCCACAGTCCCCTCTTCTTTCTCCCAAGAAAGCACTTACCACACCATACTACCTCCTAATAACACGGTAACATCTCTTTCCAGGCCAGAAACCATAGGCTGGACCAGAAGTTCCCTGAAGGCAGGACCATGTCCATTTTGTAAGCTGCCATATCCTCAAAGCTCATTTTAAAGGCATAAATGAATGAATGACTTGCCCGAGTCAAAGAGGATTTGGAATGCATTCATTCAGTGAACAAGCATGGGTCAGGAGTCTTCCATGAGCCAGGGACTGATCCAGATCATCCCTGCAGCACAGGAGATGCTGCCAAGAGACAAACAGACAACGGTCCTGCCTCAGGCGCTTCCAGCCAGAAAGGGGGGAAAAAAACAGTAGAAATAAGTAAAATAAGTAAACTATAGAGTTCACTTGCATCAGACAGCAGTAGTTCTGTAGAGAAATCAAATTGAGAAAAGAGGTAAACCATGCAAGCAGTGGAAAGGTTCTCATTGATGAGATGGTACCTGGGGGAGCCATGGGTCCTGGTGCATTTGAGGAAGACCCACAGCCAAGGAGAACAGCAACACAGGCCTGAGACAGGACCTTCTAGGCTTTTCTGGGAATATCAAGAAATATTCCGGCTGGCTGGAACAGAGGGTTGGAGGAGGGGGATCCCAGCCTGTGGCCAGACAACTGGCTTTTGGAGACAGTTACCGCATTCCTCCTAAGAGTTTGCCTCTACCCATGTGGGTAGTCGAGTTCCCTCTTCCTTCAATCCCAGCTAGTAAACGCCTCACTGAATTCCAATCACCTGCCTCTCAGGAGAATGCAAGTGGCAGAATGGGGCTGGGGAGGAAGGAACAGGCATCATGGAGGGCCAGCTCACTTCCTCTAAGAAGACAAAGCTGTGACGCTCCTAGGGGCAGTCGCATCCAAGACTGAAGCATCTAAATTCAATTTGCTGCAACCTTACAATATTCCTTCATTCTTGGACACACCAGGACATAGCGTGCTGCCTGGAAAGAAGGGAGTTGGGGACACAGTGCCTACCATGAGAGCCACAGGGCTGGGCATACATCTGAATGTGCCGGGATGCTTCAGTGCCACTGAGTTCAAAGTCAGTGCCTCCCCTGTGATGCAAACACCTCAACGGGACCTTCCTGGCCTGGAGTCACCTGGCTTCCATTGCCCCACAACCTCCAAAAACCCGTCGTGGGGAGGCCTGTGTCCCGCCTGTGGTCCTGGGCTTGTGTTCTTGTGTATTTCTCTGTGTCTGTCTCAACTGTCAGGGCAGCTTGCTTTCTTCCCCCGCTTTTCTCAGTGCGCCGTGCCTTTGGGTCACTCGCTGAAGGTTTGTGAGTTGTCTTCAGGTGCCCCAGCCCTGCAGGTCCTAAACCACTAGCAGGTCATAAAATCAGCATAACGGGCTCACACCATCTTGGAAAAAAAATGCAAAAGAGCTGAGTAGAACAAATCAGAGCATATATCACAGGATAAGAAAAGGCATCGTTTTGTCTGGGCGCAGTGGCTCGAGCCTGTAATCCCGGCGCTTTGGGGGCTGAGGTGGGTGGATCACGAGGTCAGGAGCTCAAGACCATCCTGCCTAACACGATGAAACCCTGTCTCTACTAAAAATAAAAAAATTAGCTGGGTGTGGTGGCAGGCACCTGTAGACTTAGCTACTCAGGAGGCTGAGGCAGGAGAATTGCATGAACCCAGGAGGCAGAGGTTGCAGTGAACCGAGACTGCACCACTGCACTCCAGCCTGGGTGACAGAGTGAGACTTCATCTCAAAAAAAGAAAGAAGGAAAAGACATTGTTTTGAAACCGTTGTGTCTGGGCATGTCTGAGAGTGCAGGTGTGCACACACACACACACACGTGTGTAAGTTTGTGCTTGTGTGTCTTCTGCATAGTAGTCCACGCATATGTTATGCTACTGTAATAAAAAGAAAAAATACAGTGGCTGAACCAGATGGGATTTTATTTTCTCTCCTGTGCCAGTCCAGAGGTGGGCAGGGCTAACAGGTGGCTCTGTTCTATGGGCTTATCTAGACACCAGGTCCCTCCTATCTGTCCCCCTTCCCCTGGGTATGACCCTCACCTGCATGGCAGGAGCTGGCTCCACCCTCAGGGTGGTCCACGGGAGGGAGACAGAGAGGAAGTGGAAGGACGCCACCAGGTCTGTGGTGCACACACTTCTTGCATCCTATTGCCCAGAACGCAGTCTCATGTCCACACCTACTCGAAAGAGGAGAAGTCTGGGAGAGGTGGTCTCCCACCTTCCAGACCCTCTAAAACTTAAGAGGTTCTGTTACTAAATGCAACCAAGAGAGAATGAAAGCCAGTTAGTGTTCTCTCCCACCCTAGATAACCAGATAAAATGACTTCTCATGGGGGTGATGTCAGGAAAGCTTAGAAATCACTGCTTTATGCCACTGTCTCTCCTCCTTTGTGAAAACACCCAGGATCCTCTATCTAGTGGAAAGGGCATGCTCCGAACTTCAGGAAAGCACAACTGCAGTCCTCCTTGGCGTTGACTCGTTCCATGTACACATCAGACATGGGATCGCCCTGTGCCTCAGTTTCCTCTGCAGTAAAATAGAGGCAGGGGACCCAGCTCCCAAATTCATGGCTCCTGGATGTCTGAAATGAGATTGGGAATGCAAATCCTTTCTGAAGTGGGAGCGATGTCTCTGAGAGAAAGACGGGATTCTCCTCTTCCTCCTCCCATTGTGCTGTAAATTAGTCACATGGACTTGGAGGAGTCCTTTCTCTCTGGATCTCAGCTTTTACTTGTAACACAGAAGAGTTAAACTTGCTGTCTTTAAGGTCTGACATTTGAGCATCTCCCTTTCCTGTCCCTACACAGAGTCTTCTCTACCTGGTCCCAGGCGACTGGACTGTAAGTTGAACCAAGTTAGCTGGAGTGTTACCATAATGTTGTTACCATGAATGCACTTCAGAGGAGACCATGAATTATCTCTTCAGTGGCATTTTGGTGTTTCAACATGATCACGATGGGGCCTGATTTGGGACTGAGTTTGCAGATGGAGAATCACTGAAGAAAAATCTGGAATATTAAAAAATAATAACTTGCTCATTAAGTGACTGTGTTGGAGGAGCTGATTTCTAGCATCTAAGCCTCAGATACTGTTTTTGGGTTTTGTTTTGTTTTGTGTTTTTGAGATGGAGTTTCGCTTTTTGAGATGGAGTGCAATGATGCGATCTCAGCTCACTGCAACCTCCACCCCCTGGGTTCAATGATTCTCCTGCCTCAGCCTCCTGAGTAGCTGGGATTATAGGCGCACCCCACCATGCCCAGCTAATTTTTGTATTTTCAGTAGAGATGGAGTTTTGCCATGTTGACCAGGCTGACCTTGAACTCCTGACCTTAGGTGATTTGCCCACCTGGGCCTCCCAAAGTGCTGAGATTACAGGTGCGAGCCACCGTGCTCAGCTCAGATGCTGTTTTAAAAGACAGAGATTGTCCTGGGGTTGCTCTTTAAGCAGAATGACCATGTATTAAGAATGCTTCCTTTCCAACTGCTTGCTACCCATCTGCAAGGTCCCCATCAAAGCCAGCCCAAGATCAGTTAAGCGAAGAGCCATCAGAAACCAACATTCTACACAAAAGGCAATGGCTTCGGTTTGCGTGCCATATCATTATACCTTGAAATCAAGCTCCTGACATGTTGTGCTTGAAATGTACAACTTTTAGCTAATTAGAAGGCTAAAAAATGCAACTTAATGAATTCAAGATTTGTTTATGCTAACCTGCCAAGGCGTTTGGCAAGGAAAAAGTGTGATTTGGTGAACATCTGATTACAGGCCGTGTGGAATTCCATATGCAGAGGGGCTGGGTTGGATCGGGTTTTTATTGAACTATTGTCTAAAATGTGAACTAATTTCCGACTACCTCATAAGGACTTCTAAGTAGGGTTGACAAAGGATTTATCATAATTATTGCTCTGGCCAGCACCGTGATTATAAGTGATACATGTGTAAACTGTGTTTATAAAATTTCCGAGTCACAATTAAAACATGCTGTATTTTTTTCTCCCTTTCCCCTTTGACTTGCCTTAAAACTTCCCTTTTTCCTCCCTCAAATTAATACCTGCCAGTGATTTCCTTTGGACAGAGCGGACTCCCAGCACATACCCACACAAATCCTCAAAAGCTTTTGATCAGCCATTTTTTTCTCAAACCCACTCCCTGAGAAAGTCGTGTAGCTATCAATACTTTTCATAACCCTTCTTTTCAAAGCCCCAAACTGAAAGTAATTTGCAAATGCCATTCGGTGCTTTTTTCTTTTTCTTGTTTAGTGCCAAGCAATGTTAAAACTATGGAGTTTATGGAGGGCGTGTCTGAAGAAGAAATGAAATGAGTTTCAAGGGGTGGGCAGAAAAAAGATGGGGGAAGAAAAGAGGAGAATGTTGAGAGCTGAGATAGAAACAGCACCAGAACTGTGCATAAATTTAGCACGCATCTCCTAGAGAAAACTTATTCAAAGCTTCCATATATGTTATTCAAAACTTCAACATATGTGTTAATTTTGTCTATTTGCCCTATCAATGGTTAAAGGCATGCTAAAATCTCTAACTAGTGAACACTTGATGTACCTATTTCTTCTCATAGTGCTGTCTACTGTGGATTTATTGGTAAAACCATTATGGAAACATAGATTTTATAGGCGACATGTAACTTTTTTAAAGGCATAAACTATATAAGAAAAGAAAGACCCAGGAACAGAAGGCGAAGTCCTTAGGGTCAGGCAGCAAAGTGATGATCCTGACCGGCCTGAGTCCCCCTTCTGCCAGTGACTGGCAACTGTGCTCTATGCTATGGCTCCCTGGCCACATCTGATTGGTCCATGTCTGGCCCTTAGACCAAGGTCAGCCAGTCCACTGGCTTCCCAGTAGCCAATAATGTGCCTCCAGCATGCAGATGGGTGGGCCAATCAGAAGACATCGCTTAAAAATCTGGACCAGGGTATGCCCCTGAATGAGGTGTGAGGTGAGGGCACCTCGGCTGCCAGGGATGGTAGAGCAAGTTGCAGGAAGCACCATGGCTCTAAGGTATCTTCCCCTGGACCCAGAGTCCACCTGGGCCAGGACTGTCTTTGCTTAATGTGGGGTTGTCCATTTGAACAAAAGTTCTTCGAAAAGAACTTTGAAGGAAAGAGACTTTAGTCCAGTGAACAGTTTGCAAATCCAGGAGAGGCAGCACCCAGTATAAGATGAAGGTGTCTTCCAGAGAACAAAGGGAAGGCTCCGTTTTACAGCAAAGCTTCCCATCCAGGTTCCCAATAAGGTCCATGTATGCAAATGAAGGCTTTAAACTCACTTAGTTCTGATTGACCATTAATGCTGAGCTTTGATTGGTTGATGCAGCTGACCTCTGATTGGCCAAAGTAGGTGAGCTCTGATTGGTTGGCTCCGGTGAGTGCTGAAAGTTTCAATGATTGGCCAAAGCAGGTGTGCTCTGATTGGTTGGCTCCGGTGAGTGCTGAAAGTTTCAAAAAATAAGAAAGTGCAGGTCTTCCCAGAATTCACAGTAGTATGTCAGCAAATGGCCACTTGGCTCTGCTTTAAATTTAGGCCTAATTAGCCACTTGGGAGCCATCTTGAAAGACTGATTCTTTTGGATTCACTTTTGTTCACATCTGATTAGTTTAGATTTTTATGTTAGAAATCCCAAGGATTTATTTTATTTTATTTTATTTTTTGAGACAGAGTCTCGCTCTGTCACCCAGGCTGGAGTGCAGTGGAGCAATCTTGGCTCACTGCAACCTCTGCCTCCCGAGTTCAAGTGATTCTTGTGCCTTTCCCCTACCTGAGTAGCTGGAATTACAGGTGGGCACCACCACACGTGGCTAATTCTTATATTTTTAAAAGAGATGGAGTTTTGCCATGTTGGCCAGGCTGGTCTCGAACTTATAGCCTCAGGTGATCTGCCCACCTCAGCCTCCCAAAGTGTCCAAGAGTATTTAAAAGCCAAAGGTACAAGGAAGGAAATCATCTGGAAAGGAAAAGATACTCACAGCGAGAGCAGGGCAGCAGAAACACAGGAAGCCACTGGAGACCCTCAGTCCCAACACCCCAGGTCCAGAGACAGGCCCAGAGCAGTGAGGCCCCAAATCTGGCTCTGGCTTCTCTGTCCTGGGATTTTCCAGGTCATAGGCAGCCATACAAGAAACCCCTTTTGAGGATGTGTTTCCAGCAGGCCCCTGCTCCCTATATCTGCGAACCAAACCTAATCCAAAATCAATTCAGAGACCCCAACTTGTAGCCTGGGTTCGAATTCCAGTTCCATTACTTCCTTCTAGCTGAGTGATGTTGGGCCAGTTACTTAACCTCTGTGAGCTTTGCTTTCCTTATCTGTAAAATGCAGATACCAATAGTGTCAATTTCATAGGTGGTTGTAGGAATTATGTGGAAATCCACAAAAAGCCCTTTGCATAGCACTTGGCACTTAATAAACACACGGCTGTAAGCTATTATTGTTACTTTTTCTTTCTTTGATTTTGTAGTGGATAAGAATACAGTTGGGGCTGAATGACCCATTTGTTTCATATGTAGATGTCTGAACCGAACCAGCGGGGCTAAAGTCTTGACTTTGCAACTGAGTTGCTGTGAAACCTTCAGCAAATTAAACTCTGTGGCACTCAGTTTTTTGTGTGTGTGTGTGTGGGGGGGTGGTTTGAGACAGAGTTTTGCTCTTTTTGCCAGGCTGGAGTGGCACAATCTCGGCTCATCATAACCTCCATGTTCCGGGTTCAAGCGATTCTCCTGCCTCATCCTCCTCAGTAGCTGGGATTACAGGCACCTTCCACCATGCCCAGGTAATTTTTGTATTTTTAGTAGAGACGGGGTTTTGCCATGTTGGCCCGACTGGTCTTGAACTCCTGACCTCATGATCCGCCTGCCTTGGCCTCCCAAAATGCTGGGATTACAGGCGTGAGCCACTATGCTCGGCCAGGCCTCAGTTCCTTGAAGCGTTGAACAGGGATGACAGTCACACTTAGATCATGGGGCTGTTGTTAAAATTAATGAGTTAATATTTGTGACACACTTATCTAATGCCTAGCACAAGGTGTATGTTCAGTAAGTATTGTTATAATGGTGTCCACTTGTTCTCTTCAGAACACACCAGGAGGCTGGGTAGAATATCTCTGAGGCTGTGATATGTCAATGGGAGCTCCCTGAGGCCAGCAACTGCACCTTCTGCTCTTCTATACCCAAGCATCTAGCCCCAAGCCGGCCCAAGACGGGCTTGGGATAGATGCGCTGATGGACTGCTGGTGCATTTCCCCCAGGGTCTAGTCATGGTGCGCTTCTCCTGGGCCTTGGCCATGCTTGCTAGAGGATGGAGTAGCCATCCATCACGCCTGTCATCAGCGGCCAAGGCTCTGGGAGGGGCGGGGAGCTTGCACAGGAGCTCTCGCAAGTGAGCATGGGTATCTTTGCTCACTGGATTCCTCAGACAGCTACATCAAAGCCTCTGAGCTCCAGTATGCCTAGTCCCCTATCGCTAGGGACTTCATGCAACAGGACAAGTTTGACCTTTCCTCCCAAACTCCTGCTGTCTGGGCTGATTCTGAGAACAGAGAGAACAGAGCGTGACCCTCTGGGAACTTAGCTGAGAGTGTCCATCCTGATCAGCCCCTGCTTCTGCCAGAAAGACAATGAGAGCAGATGTTGGCAGAATACAAAGGTTTAAAAGGTAGCGGGTGATGCCCTCAGAGTTTAAATAACCAGAAAGGACCATGTCCATTGTGACTGTCCTTCTCCCCATTGGCTGGAGTTGTGATTGTCCACTCCTTTCTGATGGCAGTTGGGAAGAGTCCAGAGAACCACAAGTATAAAAGGGAGTTTAAATGGGCTGAGATTTCACTGGAACCTGCCCAGGTGCCCTGGGCCCAGCAGCAGGTTACCGACAGATGCTGCCGTGCCAGCAGCTTCCCGCATTTCCTGGGCTGAGGACATTCTCTGACCACAGGACTGTCCTCAGACCATGCATGGGTCATGCCTGAAGGGCCAAAAAGCCAGCACGTCCAGGAACAGCCCCAACCAATGGGGAACAAGAGTGGTAGGACGCGTCTCCCGCTTATGGGCCAGCTTCCGGGTAATGGTCCTAAGGTGTGTCTGCCCCATCTTGCAGAGGGTTGTACGGGGATTGGCCTTCACAGCCTGCATGGGTAATATGTTCACAAAGGCACCCTTTGTTGCCTGTCCCATTCCTGGTCTCATTCGCCAGCCCCTCGCCTCCCAATAAACCCCCTGTGCCAGGTCCCCTCTCAGGTTTTGCTTCTGAGGAAGCCCAGACTAAAACCAGAGCTGAGCCCATAGCCTTAGAGCACAGGCTCTGGCCCGCAAGGTCTGATTTCACATTACCCCGCACTGTGTAGGGCTGTGTGGCCGTGGGTAGTGGATCTGCTTCACTGCTCCATTCTTCATTTGACACACGATGATCTTAAGGGGACACCTCTCCCGGTGTTGATCTCAGGCTTGACTCCATGTGGAGGAAGGGCCCAGAGCACACGTCCTCCAGGACCGAGCAGGTCATGCATAGCAACAGCTGCTACTGTGCACTTCTGTTTCTTAGCCAATTGAAACCTCAGTTTCCACATCTTTAAAACTGGGAGAACAACTAATGACAAGTGCCAATAGGACACTTGCCCAGAGCCTGTACATGCGAGGAATTCAATAAATAACGGCTGTCCTAAGAAAGCTTATTGATAGCAATAACAGTCATTGAATCACAGTGAAGAGAAGCCACTCAGACCACATTGGAGTCAGGAGGGGCCGTTGTGGGGTGGGGGTGGGTGGGTGGGCTGAGTCAGTCACTGAAGTAATATTTCCATGAAATTATGCTCTGGCGACACAATTCCATATCGGAATCATCTCTCACCCTCAACAAAGGAACACGCTTCAGGAGCCAGGGGTGGGATGTTGCTAAGGTAAAAACTGCTAAAATCACACTCCATGTGCTAGAGATCACAATATGCGTCTTCCAATTCAGTGTAATGTTTTGCTTTTTCTTCCAACTGTTCTGCCTCAGTGGCACTGAGATGCCACGGCCACTGGGTCATCAGTGGGCGAACCATTCAGGCGAACCATTAAGGCAATCCCCGTGAGGGCAGTGTCATGTGGACCAGAGGCAGAGACACAAGGCTTGGAGGGAATGCAGCCTGGTTTTCCTCCTTCCTTTTAGCTGCTAATTCTGATTCCCTGCAACCTGTGACTCAGGTTAATGCTCAGGATGTCCGTTACACAGGTCCAGCAGTTTGGAGTCATTCCTGCCCCTGCCCCTCCACATCCCCAAGGAACAGATGCTTCTGTCAGGCTGGTGTTGGATGAACATCAAACCCTGGCCCAGAACACCATGAAGCTGAGCCGAGGTAAGCATGGCAAAGCCCGGAAACTGTACCTGTTTCCTGGCTCCTCTTTTCCACATATTTGCTTGGGCAATGAGTCTTTGGAGTTGCTGTCATTCCTAAGTGTCCCCATTAGTGCGGGGACTATGGCCAAATTGCTCAGAGCCCCCTGGGTTGTGGTTCTGTGAATAGCCTGCTGCCTGTCAGGCACTGGTCCCAGAGCTCTGAGCTGGGGTGGGTGGGGTCCATGGGCCATGGCTGCTCCTCAGGGGTGCTGCAGATGCTGAGTGGATGACACCCCTTGGCAGAGGCCACGCTGAGAGGAGGTGACAGGGGAGCCTCTCCACTTGGAGTCACAGGCTGCAGGAAAGAGGAGCACATTTCACAATGTAAAGCCACACCCCCTGTAGCTTGGGCCCAGAAATCCTGCCCAATCCAGGGTTCCTACTCAAGGTCCTGTTACATCCACTTTGCGGAAAAGACACATTCCTCAGTGGATCGACTGCCCCAGGAGCACAGAGACCTGGCAGTTCTGGCAAGTGCCACCTTGCTGACCCAGAGCCCCCACCATCAGGCTTTGCTGTCCATCCATTTGGAAAGCAAACCCACTCTAGGCACTTCCACCAGAGGGATTGAATACAGGGAGTTGTTTGCACTGGCGATGGAAGAGCTGGGGGGCCACAGAGGTGCCTGTGAGACAACCAAGACACCCAAAAGAGCAGCAAGTCCAAGACAGGGGATTCCTCTGGTCCAGAGCCAGGTGGGCTGCCCAGCAGAGACAGGACAGGGAGGTTATCCCCAGGGAGCTGGAAGCACAGAGGAGACTCAGAGGGAAGGAGGAAGTGGAGTGAGCAGTTCTTCCATGTGCCTCTCACCTCCTCTTGAACCAGTGCTTCCCACAAGCCAGACCTGTGCAGGAGCCAGAATGCAGGGACACTGGCAGTGTTTTCAGAGAAGAACAGGGCCTGGATCTGAGGACAATCTCATGTTCTGCCCTATCCCCAGCTAAAGGAGAAGTTCCCTTCCTCCAAGGGGGACCACTGTCTTTACCTGCACCTTCGCTTCAAGTGAAGTTACTCCCTTCCCTCTTCCTTTCTCAGAAGGGCCACCCTGGGGACCCCAAGTTTTCTTCTGCCCCCTCACTCTTCTTTGGGGTAGCTTGCAACTTCCCTCTCTGTGAAAAAGAAGGGGAAATGCATGAACACATGGAACATGATAAAATAGGCTATTTCCATGTGATTAGTCTGATCATTTCCTACTAAGTCAGTCCTTTCTTCCATAATGTTCAGCCTTGTCCCAGAACGAGGAACAAGAGTACTTTACGCTGTATAAAAATCTGTAGAGTAATCCCACGACCCCTATATCGTGATGCAGTGGCCAAGCACATGCCGGAAATGGACCACCAAGCCCCCCTGCACATGTGGGCGAGCATGCAGTCATGGGGCACAGCCGGCGGCCACAGTGTGGCTCCGTCACGAGCTCCACTTCCCGTCCTCCCAAAGCCGCCGCAGCCTCCTTTATGCATAGCTTGGAAGTCGGCTTTCCTGGACGGGGTTCAGACATCTATACATTTTTATCAGCATTTAAAAAATGAAAGTTAAAAGTCTAATGGGATTGCTGAGTACAGATTGAACGGTTCCAGGGGAGGAAGTAATACAGGATAAAAAGGGGGTGTTCAGTTTCAAAGGCTTCTAATAGAAAGTTGGAGAAAGCTTGTATAGAAAGCACTTGTCCTCAGAGTGCCAGATTTTATTATGGATATCTGGTCAGAAAAAGAAATGAACACGTCAAGTAGAAAAAGAAATTCGAGTGGCCAAGGACTTTCACTGTGGGAGGAAACATTTAACTAAGTGCATTATTCATTTTGCATTGACTTCAGTACCAGGGGCCTTAGTTCATAGTGGGGGGCTGGCAGGAGTGCACGGGCTTGGCCCAGCTATGCACTTAACACGTTTTTTGTCTTTTGTAATCTCGGTTAAAGAGTTCTGCTACTTTGGGGTCTTTTGGCTGAAAGCAAATATTCTGTCTTCTCTGGGGATACTCTGCCTTGGCTTGACAGAAAAATGGAAATGGTAACCTAATAGAGCCAGCATTTCTCTGGTTACCAGGATTTTAGTGTGCCTTTAATCTCCATTGAATTACCGAGTCCCCTGGGATTGGGTGGGCGGTCTCTGAGTCAGTGAAAAGTTCACAGTGGTTTTGGCAGGCCTGCTATTTCTTGCCTCTCCATCGGGGACTCGTGAGTGAGCCATTCTTGAAATCAGACAAAAAAGCCTCACTTTTGCTTTCTGACAGTGACATACAACAGTGACTTCTCTTTCTTATTTGATGTGTTTCAAAATGCAGTAGTTACTGCAAACTATTTCCCTAATTGATCTGGAATGCAGACTAATTCCTGTGCCCTGAATTGGTTCATGTCTCTTAAATTTGAAAAGTGTTTCATACATTTAAGACCAGGCTTGCTAGGACTGAAATTTAGAGGTTTGTTTAACCAGCAGAACAAAAAAGAAAAAAAAAGTAGAGGAAGATGACAAACTCTAACCAGGTTATAAATGTTTTGAAAAATCCTACAAACATCTTGGTAATGATCGTGGGAAGGTTAACAAAAGCGGAAGTGTTTCCTGAGATACTGCCTGCCAGACCCCATGCCAAGTATCTTGTGTAAGGTTTATTCTCTGTAAGGTTTATTGCTGAGTTTAAAATGAGGACGCTGAGGCCTGCATTTGAACAATTAGACGCCAATTTATCCGGCTCCCGGGCGAGGTTCTATGGTCCAGGGAAAGGGGGTCAGAGAAGTCGCTCCTGACTCCTCTCAGGCATGGGGTTATATAGGGAGGGAAGGCGCTCTGATTGGCTGTGGAGAAACAGGACGTGGACATGGCAAGCTGCTATAGGTAGGTAGGCGGGACTTCCAGTGAGAGGGCTGGACGGGGCAATGCACTATTGGGCAGGTTTGGGCAGGTTTGGGCGGGACTTCTTTTAAATTTTGGCGGGGTTTTCCAATGGCTGGCTAGGTGCCGAGTGCAGAGTTTAGTGTCGAGTGCAGATCCTGGTGCTGAGTGCAGAGGGGGTTTCCAACGGCGGGCTAGGTGCCAAGTGCAGAGTTTAGTGTTGAGTGCAGAGGTGGGCGTGGCGAAGCTAGATGCTGAGTGCAGATTCTGGTGACGTGATTTTCAGGCATGGAGAGGGATGGGCCTGTCCAAGCTCCCAGCGAGGCAACTGGCCTTACATCTTCCATACAGAATGCATTGGCTTTTCTGAAAATCTAGGTGAGGTGGGCATCAACACTCAAAAATAAGTTCACAGAGGTGCACAGAAGTGATGTAGTTTGCTCAGGTTTACACAGGCAATAAGAGGTTGACCTAGGACAAAGTTCTCTTTGTTTGAGATTCACTAAAATCTGACACATTTGTGAATACGGAATTTATGGCTATATCTAGAGATGCTTTTTAATGCAATGCTGATGACAGTGCTTGGACTCAAGGGACCGCCATACCAAATACTTCTAGCTGAGTGGAAAGTAAGAAGCAGCACCCAGTTTCTTCTTCCCACTTATCCATCACAAAGCCCTGTTCCTTGGCTTAATTTTGATGTTGAATGCATTATTTCCATTCATATCCCATTGGCCAGCAATTCATCACATGACCACACATAGCAACACAGGAGTTTGGGAAATGTAGTCCTTAGCTGGGCAGCTGCATACCCAGCTAAGACATTAGGACTGTACCACTAAAGGAAAAGGCAAAGTGGATACTGGATAACAATGAAGTATGTTTGCTGCACCCTTACTCACCACTGTGTACCACCGTCTATCCCAGCCTGTAGTCCTCAAGCCTTAAATGAACAAGCTCACCTGTCAAAGCTTGTCAACCTCCGATAAGAACTCCACCACTATTCCAAGCTTCTGCATGTTCCAACATTAGATGTAGACATTCTCTTATCGGCATAGGTCAGGCAAATGTTAGTATCCCCATTTACACTTGAGAGTTGTAATCTCATGTTCCCCTATTTCCTTACTAATAGGGTTCCAATTTTGTCCTGGGTCATGATACAGCATTATTCCTCTCTACAGAAGAATTCTAAATCATATATGTCAATACTGTCCCTCCAGAGAGTGGAGCTTAATCCCTCCTTTGAAGGTGGACTAAACTTAGTGAGTGGCTTCCAAAGACCAGAGAGTAGCCAGAGAATGACAGGAGCATTGCAGAGGAGAAATCTGGCATACAATATGGTAACCAAGAGACCGAGGTTGACAGCAGCAATAGGCAGGTCATGGGGATATCATGCACCCCCTGATATGATACTATGAAACTCATACTTCATCTCTGTGGTCTTCTTCCTCAAAATCCTTCAGTAATTTAGTTGATTCAATCAAAGAGATTCCCAACCTCTCACTATGGCATGCATCAGAGGTCACTGAGAAACACAACATTGATGTTATGAAATAAACCTTATCTACCCATCAATTTCACTCTAATCAAGAGATAAGCATCAGAAGAGCCCAGGTTGAGGGACATTCTACAGAACACCTGACCAGTCCTCTTTGAAACTGTCAAGGTCATAAAAAACGAGGAAGTCTCAGACATTCTCACAGCCCAGTGCAGCCTAAGGAGCCGAGATGATTAAACCTCATGCAGGATTCCAGATGATACCCTGGGCCTGGTCCTTCATAGAATTCTCACCTCATGGGAAAATCAGACCTCATTTGGTCAAACACTGGGTCAAGCTCCTGTGATATGGAGCCAAGGAACCCTGTGAAGTTGCCGATATTTGACTGCTTTGACCTACAGAAATGGGGTTTCACAAGGTTTGACCTACCATGGCTAAGATTTTTTTTCTAAATGTCATTAAATCATATTAATCAACTGTAAGTCTAAATAATGAGGTGTGACAATGGCCACTCACCAACAGTTTTATCTGGAGCAAGGATTTGGTCTCTGAAAAGTCATAATAATAGATTTTAAATATTGCATTTCCCCTTGTATTTTCTGTCTTCCTATTAATTTAGTTGATTCAATTCAAGAGACTCCCACTTCTCACTATTGCATGCCTCAGATATCATTGAGAAACACACCGTTGATGTTATGAAATAAAACCTTATCTTCACAGCAATTTCACTCCTGGGTATCTACCCAAAAGAATTGAAAACAGGGACTCAAATACGTGCACATGAATGTGCATAGCAGCATTATTCACAATAGCTGAAAGGTGGCAACAACCCAAATGCCTATCAAATGACAAATAGTTAAACAAAATGTGGTCTATCCATGTGATGGAATATTACTCAGCCATGAAAAGGAAGGAATCCATACACATGCTGCAATGTGGATGAACCTTGAAGATATTATGCTGAGTGAAAGAAGCCAGATATGAAAGGAGAAACAGCCTACAATCCCATTTATTAAAAAAAAAAGTCCAGAATAGGTGAACCCATAGAGACAGGAAGCAGATTGGTGGTTGCCTGGGGCTGGGAAAAGGGGAACGTGAAGAAGCTGCTTTATGGATACAGGCTTCCTTGGGGTGATGAGACTATTTAGGAGCTTGATCGAGGTGACAGCTGTACAACATTGTGAAGGTACTAGATATCACTGAAAGGCAAACTTTAAAATAATTTTATGTGACTTTTATACTCAAGTAAAAAATATGTTTTTTTGCTGTTTTCAAATACACGATAGACCCCAAATAATAAAACTACAAAATGACATAATTGAGACAAAGCAAAATGAAACCGAGGGAGCCAAAAGAAAAAAGGACTCGGCACTTCAATTTTGCATCATCAGTATTCCAGTCTCCCATTGCTGCATAATAACACACTCCAACATTTAGTGATGTAAAACAAAGACAATGTTTATTTTGCTCACAAATTTGCAAATCAGGCAGGGCTGGGCAGGGTCAGCTCATCTCTGCCCGGCTCTGTATCACCCAAGGACTCCTCAAGGCTGGAAGCTGGAATCATCTGAAGGTCCCCTCATTCTCCTGGCTACTGTAGGTTCATGTTGGCTGGGACCTCCCATGCCATCAGGACACCTATATGCAGCCTCTCTGTGTGGCAGCTTGTCCTCACAGCACAGTGGCTGCTTTCCAAAGATGAGCATCCCAACCTGTCCAGTTGGATGTCTTTGATGTCTTAGCCTCAGTCACCACTGCAGGGCTTACGTCACAGTCATGGGCCTGTGCAGAGGCACAGGGGGTAGGGGTCCTGGTCTCTCATTGCAGGAAAAACAGAGGCTGGGATGTACACATTTCCTTCCGGTTACAGAATTTACACTCTTGCATAGAAAGGGCTCACACAGGAAGTTCTGTGAAGAAGCCTAGTTAATAACGCAGAACCAGAAACCTCACAGTAGTTTGGGATTGATGATGGAGACAGTCTCTGGATTTTCACCAAAGAACCTAGAAGTCAATTACCTGTACTCTCTGCTGTGTTCAATGTACCATTACACTGAACTCCACATTCAAATGTTAAAAATCTCTCTCATCGGCCCCTTTGGTTTCCAGCTATAACTAACAACCTCAGGGCTGATTACTGCCCAGAGATATTTAGTTGACTCCACATACACTGCGAACTGACTTAAAATATTAAATACATCTGTGTTTACCCAATCAATAACTTTTCCCGTCACAGAGAGAGGAAGAAAAAAAAAACCTATTCAATATTGTTTGGGTTAAATGCTGGCATTTTAGTCTTAGGGTTGAAAACCACTTCCTCCTATGGCCAGACTTCCCGAGCACACGCCCTCCCTCAGGGACATCTGGTCTCCTGGGTCACAAACCCAGGCCCCATGTCTCAGGTCGCCTTAAATCTTGATCTTTATTCAGGGTATTGCTGAGGGTCAGCCGGTAAATGTTTGGGGAGGAGAATGACACCCCGACTGCTCACAGCCTTGCCCCGTAATCCAACATCCTCACAAGGTCTCCTACCCAGAAAGTGAGATGGGCTTATTCCTTCCTTGTCATCTGTCAGATTTCTGTCGCCACACAAGTGGGGTCCCCCAAATCACCAGGGAAGCCTAGGAAAGAGGATGAGGACAGGGCAGTTCCTCCAGGATGAACATTCTGGAAGCACTGCACATCTCACAATGCCTGGAGCCGCTCCTTCTGCTTCCTGCTCACCTGCTTCCCACTTTTCTCCTGACGTGTCATCAGGTGTATCTTCCTTCCCTGCCCCAGCTGGAGGCCAGAGTATGCATGGGGCTGCGGGGAGTACAAGCCGACTGCTCCTCCACAGCCATTAAGGAGAGCATGACCCCCTTTGTTCTACTTGGTGGAAGGGTCAGAGATCAACCAGGGCTCTGCCCGCTGTGCTGGGGCACCCCTCTGCTAACTCTGAGGGCACAAGGCAATGTCACATGCAGCAGAAACCAGCCACCAACTGAAAGCTCAAATGTTAGAGCCTGCAGCCATCGCTTCTCATCATGATATAAAGATGCATCAGAGCTCAACCTGTCGGTGATGTCTGTCCTGGTGTTAGTCCTCCATCTTTACGGGGGAGGCGTTTTTCAAATCTGTAAGAGCAATGCATACAGGGGATTCTCGAAGGAGTGGCAGTGAGCAGCGCTCGGCATTACGTAAGCTGCTGACCGTGGTTACCAGGGCCTCTTGGAAGAGGGGAGCGTGGCCTGGAGGCTGCGCCCACCTCCTCGCCTTGATGGGGTAGTTTGTCCTCCGGCCCCACTTCCTAGGGCAGACACGAGCCACAGCCTGGTGCTGGCTTTGGGATGGGCCCACGCTCCTGTCAGCGATGAGGATGGACGCTCCAACCAGCCCACCCCCTCACTTTCACCTCTTGGGGGCCTCCCAGCTGAGGAATCCCTGGTTCATCTGTCCCATGGGTGGGGAGTTTTGGCCGCCTCTCCACGGTGCTCCAGCTCCCAGCTGATGTCTCTCCTAAGGTTCTCCTGTCTTGGAGGTCGGAGAGGCTGTGCATGGCTCTGGCCACTGGATTCTAGGCCATTGCTTCCTGGGCCCTTTGCTCCATTCATGGAGGTGCCTCCAGAAGGCATTGGGTATCAAGCTGGACATGGGATGGAGACAGTGGGCTGGAAAGACATGACAGCACGAGGTGAGGCTTCCCCAGGACCCGGCGGGCAAGGAGCCGCCAAAGAGGGAGGGTTGGGTGCTGCCAGCTGAGACACAATAGTGGGTTCATCATCTTCAAGCCACCTGCCTGTCTCTCAGAACCAGCTTCCCCACCAGAAAACTGGAAAATGTCACAACCTGGTCGCCCTGCCTACCCCTTAGCCTTCGACGCTTCCTTCCCCACACATGAGCTGGAGTGATTCTTTAAGACCTAAATCAGTGCCTAACTTTGTTCTGCTCAAAACCTTCAGGCTTCTCACGTTACCCTGAATCAACATAAAGTCTTTATTAACACAAAGTCCTGCGGGTCCAGCAGCTCTCCCTCCCGCCAGCCCCCTCTCCCTAACATCCCCTTCTGCTGCCACACTGAGCAGCTCACTCGTGAACGCAGACACCTGCCTCGGGGTCCTCACACTGGCTGTTTTATTCCCACTGCCTGGAAGATCTACCCCAACACCCTCCTGCCACTCATCCTTCCGACCTTGTTCAAATGCCCCTTCCTTTTAGAGGCTACCCCCAACATCCCACTCTCCCCCATCACTCTTTGTCCCCCACCCTCCCTTCCACTTGATACAATGTATCTTTTTCCATTTTCTGTTGGTCCTCTTCTCTTCAGGGCTGGTCCCCACACCTAGCCCAGTACCTAGCACATAGTAGCTGCTCAGTGAATACTGCAGTGTGTGGAATGAATTTAATCCCATACCCCACGGGAAGCCTCTGAAGATGGAATCTGGGAAGAAATTTATTGGAAACAGACATTTCTCCAGGGTGCTGCACGTGAGTGATTTCCTGCTGGGAGAACCAGTCCCCACACCATGTTTGGCACCCTCAGAACTGCCTGAGATGGTGTGATAGTTAACAGTATCGTACTGTATACTTAACATTTGCTAAGAGGGCAGATCTTACGTTAAGTATTTTTATCGCCAAGTACTAATAGTAAGTAAAGAGGGCGAGAGGAAGCTTCTGGAAGGGATGAGTATGTTTATGGCATAGACCATGATGGTTTCACCATAGGTGGTGATGGTTTGGTATATTTATGGCATAGATAGTGATGGCTTCACCTATTTACAGCACAGGGGTGGTGGTTTCATATGTTCATGGCATAGACGATGATGGTTATACCGTAGGTGGTGATGGTTTGATATGTTTATGGCATAGGTGGTGATGGTTTCATATATTTACGGCATGGGTAGTGATGGTTTCTTATGTGTATGGCACAGTGATGGTTTCATCATAGGTGGTGATGGTTTCATGTGTTTGTGGCATAGGTGGTGGTAGTTTTATTTCTTTATGGCATAGGTGGCGGTAGTTTCATATGTTTATGGCATAGGTGGGGATGGTTTCGTGATGTTTGTGGCATAGGTGGTGATAGTTTCGTGATGTTTATGGCACAGGTGGGGATGGTTTCACACCTGTGTACTTATCTCCAGGCCTAACAAGTTGTATCCATTCACCACACATCCCAGTTATACCTCAATAAAATGTTTTGTTTTGTTTTTAAAAAAGAATAGCATGAGAGACGCTGAGTCTTCTTCTATGGCTT
Source organism: Cebus imitator (assembly GCF_001604975.1). Classification (NCBI taxonomy): domain Eukaryota; kingdom Metazoa; phylum Chordata; class Mammalia; order Primates; family Cebidae; genus Cebus; species Cebus imitator. The sequence goes on along the minus strand of NW_016107474.1, from coordinate 4,235,523 downwards.
CATCGGGCCTGCTCTGAAGCATAACTCAGCCCTGCAACTCGCAGGTGCAAACCAGCGTCTGCAGCTGAGACTCTGATTAGCCAGACCATCCGTCTTCTTCCAAAGGGCGTGCGGGCTGATGCATTGCAGGGCTGGCTGATCTTGAATTCCTGATGCATACGTTAAACATTTTCTGCAACTTGCAGGCACTGAGTGGCTAGGCCGCTGATTTAAAAAATGCTTTGAAAATCCTTTTATCCGATGTGTTCCAAGTGCTAACAGTTTGCTTTCCCGTGAAGGCATAGCGAGTGTTTGAATCACCATGGCAAACTTCACTTGAATGTTTTGGAGGTTCTGCTGATCGTGTCGGATTGGATTTAGGGGGAATCCAGCCATGGTTTCCAGCCGTGTTGCTCAGATGCTGGGAGGTGGAGAGAATCCTGCAGGGGTTCTCGCCTCTGTTCTCCAGGGCATTTCTGAGAGCAGAGCTTCTGTCTCATCATTAAGCCAAGCATCCCCCGCAAGCTCAGAAATGACATACGAAAACCATAAAAACAGAGGTTACCCTACTAGGCAACAATTCTGCTTTTAGGAATTTATCCTAAAGAAATAACTAATGATGTGATTATAACAGAGTTAGCTCCAAGGATGTTCATCACAAGCCTGTTTATAGATTGAGAAACTGAAAACAAGCTAAAAGTCCAACAAAAGGGGTTGGTTAAATATGACACATCTGTGCAACAGGAGGCTAATGATGACCTCATGAAATGCCAGGAAGTGGGTCAAAGCCAGCCCACTTCCTGTTTTTGTAAATAAAGTTTTATTGGACATAGCCACACTCATTAATTTACATATCATCTATGGCTTCTTCAGCACAAAAATGGCAGCACTGGGAAGTTGCCGCAGATACTGTATGGCCCACAAAGCCAAACATAGTTACTATCTGGCACTTTACAGAAGATTTTGCTGGCTCCTGCTACTGGATGACAAGGAAAAATTCGTGATGCCCTGCACAGTAAAGGAATATGTTACAAAACTGCAATTTTCATAATCCCTGTGGTGACTTAAAAGGACTACATATATACATACACGGATTTTTTAATTCTGGGTTGTGGAATTTTCAATGATTTTGAAAAGCATATCTACATTTTCTAACTCTCCTGCCTTGAACCTGTAGCACTTGTAGAACAGCAAATGACAGAAAGGAAAGCAAATATGATGCAGTGGAAATAGCACCAGGCTTCACATTCAAAGACCCAAGCAGACCCAAGTTTGAATCCAATCTGCCAGTGACTGTGCATCTGCTGCTAGGACTCTTGAGCCTCCTGAACCTTTACTGATTCCTCTTAAGAGAAAAAAAAAAAGAAAGAAAGAAAAAGGATGGTCAGAGGCGTAAAGACACAAGGCCTGCCTTAGGAATGGGGCTGCTGCCACGTGTGAAAAGGAGCTCGCTTCACTCTTCATAGATGTGTGCCGTCCAACATGACATCCGCAAGTGGCTATTTAAAATCACCCTAAATAAATTTCTGCTGGGTGCAGAGGCTCACACCTGTAATCCCAGCACTTTGGGAGGCTGGGGTGGGTAGATCACCCAAGGTCAGGAGTTCAAGACCAGCCTGACCAATATGGTGAAACCCTGTCTCTACTAAAAAGACAAAAATTAGCAGGGCTTGGTGGCACACGCCTATAGTCTCAGCTACTTGGGAGGCTGAGGCAGGAGAATCGCTTGAACCCAGGAGGCGGAGGTTGCAGTAAGCGGAAATCAGGCCACTGCACTCCAGCCTGGGCAACAGAGCAGGACTCCGTCTCAAAAATATATATATCCTAAATAAACTTAAGACCAAGCGCAGTGGGTCACGCCTGTAATCCCAGCATTTTGGGAGGCCGAGGCGGGTGGATCATGAGGTCAGGAGTTGTGACCAAGATGGTGAAACATCATCTGTACTAAAAATACAAAAAAAATAGCCAGGTGTGGTGGTGGGCTGTAATTCCAGCTACTCGGCAAGCTGAGGCAGGAGAATCAGTTGAACCCGGGAGGTTGCAGTGAGCCCAGATTGCCCCACTGCACTCTAGCTAGGCTGGGTGACAGAGCAAGACTCCGTCTCAAAAATAAATAAATAAATAAAATGGAACTAAATCGCTTAAATTCTGTTCCTCGGTGATACTGGCCACAGTTCAAAGGCTCAGCATCTCCATGTGGCTGGCAACCCTATTGAACAGGACAAATTCAGACTTTTCCATCATCACAGAAAGTTCTAGCAGGCAGACCTGGCTGAGAAATTCACTATTCACACCCCTACACCTCGATATGGGTCTTTCAACTGTCTCCTCAGAGATAGGAAGTACTGTTACCATTTCATGATCAAGAAAACTGAGTCTCTGAATGCTTAGCTGAACTTGGCCAACATCACACATGGAAAAATGATTCTATAATAGAATCTGGGCTTTGGAATTTCCATGGCCTCTAATGCCAAGATCGTGGACTGGGGTCCAGCTCAGCCTGTACCCCACAGCAGCATTGCCTCTGTGGAAAGGGCTGCAGATGTGGGAGAAAGGGGCCTGCCCTTTTAAAAGAGGCCAAAAGTCAGGATTTCAACCCAGAGTGGAAAGACACTGCAGGGGAGCTGCCAGGAAGAAGAGTGATTTGGTTTCTTAACGGGAGACGCCGAAGGAGGCAGCCCATGGAGGCAAGATCAAAAGAGACCCGGACTCGGGAACACAGCCTGGGAATGCAAGCAGGGGCCTCTGGGACTCCTCCAGCCTGGAACAGGCCTGTGACTGGGGCTTCTGGGGGCAGCCTGGGAACTGGAATTTTCTTGTTCCATAATGGACTTCTCGGACTCTGCGGGTGGCCTTTCTGGGACGGCACTCCCTGTGGTATCGATGGCTGCTGTCACGGAGGGCTCATGCTGCGTCCACACTCAGGCTGTCCTGTAAATCATCTCTTACAGAGCAAGGATACATGTCTGCGTCCTCCAGAGAAGCAAGCGAAGCCCGACAGCTCCAGGAAGGTCACTGTCGTTGGAGGGAACTTGGATCTCCTCCCCACTTTCTCTGTCCCCAAGACCCATCTTTTTAAAATCAACTTTTTTGGATGTAATTGACGTATAATCAAACCATCTTAGGTGTACAGCTTGATGAATTTGTCCTATGTGTACAGCTGGGTAATGCCAGGAATCTGGACACGAGGTTTGTGTGGGCAGCCAAGCCGGGGCCTCGGGATGTCCTTCCGTCTGAACTTGGCTGCCTGGCCATCTCACAGCTCCACTTTGTCAATTCTTTGAAGTCTGGGAGAAGTGACTCACCTGAATTATTTTCTTTTCTACATTCCCAGCATTGTCACGTCTCCTTCCCCACTCTGGATAAAGATTTCTCTTCTCCACGTGATGGCTGAGGGATAGTAAACATCCCATGCTTTAGAATCGAAAGCCCTAGGCTTACATCCCAGCCCTGCTGTGTGACCATTGCATTTTAATGAAACAAAAGTGAAGAAATGGGCACTATTGTAGGGGAAGGTTGGAAAAGGCAGAGGTTAAAACACAAAAAACAATTTCAACTTTTCAGAAAAACACACCAATGCTCTAAGTCAAAATCTATTTTCCAGTTGCCACAGCGCCGTGCCCCTATCCCCTGAGTCTTCTGACCTCATTTGGAAAAGGGCTGCTTTCTCCAGCAAGAAGCCCTGGAAACAGCACCAAAGTTCAGTGTTAGATTGGGCTCCCGGCCCCTGGGACATCGGGCACAATCTGGTCTGACCAGACCTGGCGTGTTTTTCTGAGCGCTCAGGATTGTCTAGACGTGGCCTGGCCATGTCCAAGCATGTGAAACGTAGTTGTGGGGCCTGATGGCTCCATTTGGCAGCAGCCTGGGCCAAGTGATTGGCGCCGGAACGGTGAGGATGACAAAGTGCTGAAACCTCCCTGAGACAGGCGTCGTATCAGATTGTGCGGCTGCCAGCACAGGGCTTCCAGGCACGGCAAGCGCATCCTCAGCCCCGATGGAGAGATAGGAAGTAGACATGACAGCCGCCATCCAGGGGAGCTGGCCAGGCGAGTTCAAGGACTTGCTGGGGGCAGTCGTCCCTCCCCAGGGGAGTCGGCTTGGGTGGTAGACACAGCACGGGCCAGGGATGAGAGATGAAACTGCCGAATAATGAAAAGTGGAGACCCCTGTGTTGTGTGCAATGTGTAGGTCTCTTTTGCAGCCTGATTTGAATAGATATGGAGAGGTAGTTGGATAGAGTTAGACACATGATAGGTGGATGGATGAACGGATGTAAAGATAGATGACAGAGAGATGGAGAGATAGATGGCTAGATGGAGAGAAACAGAAAGCTAGATAGATGGGAAATAGGTGGGCAGATGAATAGATGGAGAGAAAGAGACAGAGACAGATAGATGAATAGGTGATAGACAGAAACATGATTGAGAGATGAAGAGAGAGATGATAAGTGGATGGATAAGTAGGTGGCAATATAGATAGAAAGATGGATAGATAGATGAGATGCGTGGATAGGCGGGGAGGGAAAGCTACATAGGGGGAAGATGGGCGGATGTATTGAAGACGGAGGGAAAGGAGAGATAGATGAATGGATGATGGACGGATCAATAAATGGTAGATGGAGAGAGATGATAAGCGGATGGATAAGTAGATGGAAAGATGACAGATGGACAAATGGAAGACAGAGAACAGATAATATAGATGAATGAAGATATACATATTTCAAAAGATATAGAAAGGGATTGGGCTGTATGCCAACACGGGAAAATTTGAGCAATGACTGCATGTTTGATTATTTGGAAGAATTGCTGTCACTGTCAGGTGTGCTGATGTCACTGTACAGAGAGCAGGTGCATGGCCAGGCCCAGCCCATCCTTCCATGACCTTCATGTGTCCACACTAAGGGGACAGAGGCTTCCACTCACTTCTTCACCTCTCAGGCCCAACAAGGTTAGTATAAAAGAGAGGAATCAAATAAGGTCCCAGACACTGTCGGACCCTCCCAGTGGTGTGGAGGAGGCGAAGGTGAACACGGCTGGGCTGATGTTTTCAGGGTACCCTGTCCCATGCTGGGCCCTCTAGCCATGTGCAGCTATTTACATTTAAATCCTTAAATCTAGATGAAATTTTAAAACCAGTTTCTCAGTCACACCAGCCACAGCTTAAGTGCTGAAATAGCTGCATGCGGCCAGCAGCAACTATATGGAACTGTGCAGTTCTAGAACATTCCATCACCACAGAAAGACATCCCTGCCAGGGGAGTCTAGGTCTGAGAATGGATGCAGCTCCTATTAAGGCAATGAACAGAGAGGTGCTTTGAGGCACAGGGAGTGAGGACAGAGAGCAGCGTGTGTCCCGAAGGAAGAATGAAGAGATGACTGGGGCCACCCAGCAGCCCTTTCTTCTGGGACCCTCCTCCCCGTTCCCCTCTGTGCTCACAGAACGTACCTTCAGGTGCAGAGAGAAGGCATTAGTCAACCTATGCAGTGTATTCATTTATCCACGAAGGCTGCTTGTTCACCAGCCACGGCCTCCCCTGGTCACTAACTTCCCAAGTGAGGGCCCAGATGTCACAGGGAGGCTCTGGGACTGTGTCTGGTGTGTATTCTGAAATCCAAGTTTAAATGTGGGGCCCATTGTCTCTCCCCAAGTTTCCATCCCCAGATTCCCATCCAGCGGCGCCCAGCACACAAAGCAGGCCAGCGACGCCACTGGCTCCCCTCTGGTGGGTGAGCCCCAGAAATAGCCTGCGCCGGCAGCCCAATCATGGTTCACCACTAACAACTGAGGCCCGTCCACCCACCCTGCCTGGACCTGGGCCCCAACACCCCAACCGTCTCTTTTCTGCCGATGTCACCAGTTTCTAAATGACCTAGAACTAAACCGTATCATTAGTCCTCTCAGTATCTGTTGGTGACAGAGAAAACCACGGATGGCCTTTCTGCTCTGAGCCTCTGTGACCTTTAAGCTGAGAAAGCATGATGGGCACCAAGACCGCTCCCTCCATGAGGACGGGAGCTCCTCCCTCATGAGGCCTCAGTGCCCACCTCTCGGGCTTCAGATCAACCCCCGACCTTTCGGAATTCCAGATGGTTTTCTTTTTTCTTTTTCTCTGTTTCTTCTTTCCTTCCCTTCCTTCTGTCCTTCCCTTCCTTCCTCCCTTCCCTCCCTTCCTTCCCTCCTTCCTGCCTTCCTGCCTTTCTTTTTTGAGACAAGGTCTTGCTCTGTTGCCCATGTTGGAGTGCAGAGGTCCAATGAGAGCACACTGCAGCCTTGACCTCCTGGGCTCAAGTGATCCTCCCACCTCAGCCTCCCAAGCAGCAGGGACTACAGGCATGCACCACCATGCCCAGCTAAATACTCGGCTGGGAAACACGCACACCACTTCTGCCCCAGTCCAAGGGATGGGAAGTTACTCCACCTGCAGGCAGTCGGGATTGGGGCAGGAAGGGAAGGAAGAATTGAGGTGCAATATGACCGAGGTAGACAGAGAAGCACAGACACCTTGAACAAAGGTATGGAGGGAGGATTGTGGATGGCCTCCTAGAACAACTGAAGCCACAGGAAGAATAAAAAGATGATTCTGCTTCTCTACATTTGAAAAAACAATATGGTAACCCCAGACGGATTTTGCAGAGATTTTACAAGAACGCCTTCTCATCAACCAGGAGAAGAAGGCCCTTCTCTAGAGTCTTTATCATTCCATTGTTTTTAAATGAGAATGTCTTTGCCCCAAAAGTTAAACAGGAAAAGGGGCCACCAAGTTCTCAAAGGGCACATACAGGTGACACCACAGAGCCCTCTGGTCGTAACACTAGCATGTAAAAGGCATTGCAAAACGAGACTGAGTTGCCAGCATTGTACGTTCTGCTTATAAGTTTATTCCTGATGAATGATGAGATCAAGAGCCCCTGAAGGAGGTGTCTCATGCAGTATGGTACAGCGAGCACTGGAGCAGGGTGCTCATTACAGAGTGTGGCTGTATCTCTTTACCAGTGACAATAGCAGCTAATGTTAACTAGACAGCCAAGATCCTCTTGGGGAAAAAAATTGGTTTTAACAATGGTTCTAGGTACTTTTGAAAAAGCAAGCTATCATTCAAGGCACTCCTAAAAGTTCAGGATGTGAAACAGGGTATGGAATAAGAAAATCCATGTAGGAGCACAGACTGATTCAAACAACCTGTGTGAAGGACAAGACGCTTGTATGCAGTAAGTTTTCTTTAAAGAGTCACCTCTTCAGCCGGGCGCAGTAGCTCACACTTGTAATCCCAGCACTTTGGGAGGCCCAGGTGGGTGAATCACAACGTCACGAGTTCGAGACCAGCCTGGCCAATATGGTGAAACCCCGTCTCTACTAAAAATACAAAATTAGCTGGGCATCGTGGCGCACGCCTGGAGTCCCAGCTACCTGGGAGGCTGAGGCAGAAGAATCGCTTGAACCCGGGAGATGGAGGTTGCAGTGATCCAAGATTGTGCCACTGCACTCCGGCCTGGGCAACAGAGAGAAACTCTGTCTCAAAAAAAATAAAAATAAAAATAAAAAAGAATCACGTCTCCTTTGACTTAGAGTTCTTCTTTGAGAAATGTATCTTGAGAGGCACTCTCATGAATGTGCCAAATAACTGATCGAAGGTTTTCACTGTTAGCATCCTTTGTCATAGCAAGTGACTGGAAGCAGACCAAGTGTTCACTAATAAGGGATTGGCTAAACAAACCACAATCCAGAGAAAAACATCCAGCCATTAAAGAGCAACAGATCCATGTGTGTAATCATGGAAAATGCCCAAAGTCTATCATTAAGTGAAAAAGAAGCAATAAAGCAGGAAGTAAGGTCATTTCCCATTTTTTATTAAAAAGAAATAAAAATAATAGATGCTGGATTTTTCATGCAAATATGTTCCAAATGTGTGTTACTGTGGTTATCCCAAGAGTGAGGACTAATACCCACTACGTTATAGGTTTATTTCATTGTTATTTGAGTTTTTAAAAATTACTGGATGTTGCCAGGCTCAGTGATAATAATCACACTCATTGGGGGCGATGAGTGGACTGTAATCCCAGCACATTGGGAGGCCGAGGAGGGCGAATTACGTGAGCCAAGGAGTTCAAGATCAGCCTGGGCAACATAGCAAAGCCCCATCTCCACAAAAACAAATACAAAAAATTGGCCGGGAGTGGCGGTGTGTGCCTGTAGTCCCAGCTACTCAGGAAGCTGAGGCAGGAGAATCGCTTGAGCCCAGGAGGTTGAGGCTGCAGTGAGCTGAGTTGGCACCACTGCACTCCAGCATGAGTGAAAGAGTAAGACCCTGTCTCAAAAATAAAATAAAACCAAATTAAATTAAAATAACTGGCCGGGCACGGTGGCTCACGCCTGTAATCCCAGCACTTTGGGAGGCCGAGTGGGGTGGATCACGAGGTCAACAGATCGAGACCATCCTGGTCAATGTGGTGAAACCCCATCTCTACTAAAAAAATACAAAACATTAGCTGGGCATGGTGGCGCGTGCCTGTAATCCCAGCTACTCCGGAGGTTGAGGCAAGAGAATTGCCTGAACCCAGGAGGCGGAGGTTGCAGTGAGCCGAGATCGCGCCATTGCACTCCAGCCTGGGTAACAAGAGCGAAACTCCGTCTCAAATAAAATAAAATAACTGGATGTCACTTGCTTATTAATAAACATATTACATACAATATAACTGGGCAAAAATAATTAGGATAAAATTACAGATTAAAATCCCAGAAAGTGAGTTAAATAAAATGTTTTAAAAATAAAATCTTTTCTACACCTGTAATGTTTGAATTTTTTACAAACACTTACTAATTTTACTGTCAGTAAGTGACCAAAAATGTCTTTGAAACTCATCTGCTTGGGACTTTGTAAACTTTGGAGAAGTTGTTTATTATTATTATCATTATTAATTCTCCTGGATATAGTTTCCATCTCTGCTAACAATAAGGGATAGTAAATATTTGTATTCACTTCACATTGAAGGAAGCAAAAAGAATCTCCCAGGCCCTCTCTAAGTGCTTTGAATGCAATAGGAAAGAAGTGCACCAAATGTTTCCAGAGTCGATTACTTGTGTGCCACTTTGCTTTCTAATAACTTTCGCAGAAGAAAAGACTGTGTTCCTCAATATAAGCAAAACCTGTGAGGAATAAATAGTAGAAAACCAAAAAATCATCCTTTGGACTTTTGTTGATTAGATACTAAGGCACCTTCCACTCCCTTTGTACTTTTGAGATTCCTGGGTCTTATTTTGCGAATCAATGGATTCCTTCTGAAACCAGCATGCCTCAACTATTACTATTATTCAGAAGCATGCCAACTAAATGATTCTGAATAATAGTAACATATCATGTACGTCCACACCCCAATCCAAGAAAGACCTCACACCAACATGTCGAACAGCATCAAATATACAAAGAAACCAAACTGAAAACTCCACTAGACATAAATACACAGATGCACACATACATAAACACAGAAGCCCACAGTAGCCAGCACTCATCAAATTCAGCACATGTGGTTGCCGTACACAGCAGGAGGCCAGGGGAGGCTGGTCCACACATCTACGTGGCCTTAGAGTGCTCCCCAAATAAAATAGGTGTCTCTGCAGACATGTCTGGGAAGCCATTCCAAGTAGCAGGAAAAAAAAAATCTAAACCTTCCTGGGTCACCTGTGTCATCTTTGAGCTTTTCTGGGTCTTAATTTTTGTCTGGAAAGTGGGGTCAGCTACACCTGCCTAGCAAGGAACGCAGGCTAAACCCCTGCCATGTGTTGGCTGGCATGCTGAGCCCTGGAGGTGCAGAGAAAAGCCATACAGAGCATGCCTCAGGGAGCATGAAGAAAAGACGTGAGACCTTGTAAACTATGTGAGCTCAAAGAATGTTGTCGATTTGCTATCAGAGCCCAGGTATCAATTTCACAATTAGAAATGCACTGTGGAGTTTAGCATAGCGCACTTCGTTTCCCTCCTACAGAATTATACACCTCTGCTCCATTTAAGTCCATCTTGGCCACATGACTGGTTTGGCCCAGTGAAATATGAGTGGAAATGCCTGTCACTAAGAACCAGCCATAGTTCACCCAGCATTTTCCCTCTGCTCCAAGTAACAATGTTTCAAGTAGAAGCTGCCCCCTCCTCCTGGGTTCCAGGCTGAACGTCTGAAGAAAACATGGAACACAGCCATGCTGACCCAAGACACTCAGTATTAGCCAGAAACGGAAAGCCACTGAGATCCAGGGGATTTGCTACTGCCACATAACCTAGCCCGTCCGGGCAGCTACTAAAATGAAAATGGTTGTTGGGGTAATTGGAGCAAGCATGCAGATCTCAGGATCTCAGAGAATGTGCTTGGTACAAACGTGTAAGCTTTTAGAAAAGAGGCATTTTTTTTAAGTTCCTTAAAGTCACACTAATGGATTTGTACTAAGGCTATGATGATCTTTGACATCTTATATGGATTTGCCTCCCAGAGCCAACCCAGATTCAGCAGCTTTTGAAATTCTAAAGCACAGGTTACAAATTTCTGTGCATTTTAAAAAATTCAGAAGCATCAATGCAGGAAAGAGACTTCCAAAGCTGGACTTCTACATACACAAAGAGAATCTGACAGATACTGTCGCTTCGTGCCTCTAAACCAAGACAGGCAAGCCTGGACTTAAAGTCAAAAATGAAGGCAGCCCGCCTGCCTGGACCACCGCTTTTACCTACGGAGTTTGGTCTACATCCATCCAGCTTCTCTTTTAGGGTGCATTTTTAATTCTTGTTTAAGAAATCCTTTTACGTATCAAAGTCAGGAATATAGTCACCTGTATTTTCTACTAAAAGTTTTAAAGTTTTGCTTTTTACATTTTAGTTCTTAATCCATCTGGGTTGTGTGTGCGTGTGTGTGCGTGTGTGTGTTTGTGTGGTGAGAGTAGAGATGGAATTTCACTTTTAATCTATGTGGATAACCAATTTTACCAGCTCATGTACTCAATAAACCCTACCACTTCTGTCATATATGGAGATTATTTTTATGGTAACCGGAAAATGTAGCTGTTATTAGAGAATGCAACATTTGTATGAGTTTTGGTAGATAAAACATGAGTTCAGTAATTGCCAAAACCCTTTCGGTTGCAAGAGAAAAAACCTAACTCAAACTGGCTTAAACGGATTTTGTGTGTGTGTGTGTGTGTGTGTATGTGTGTATGTGAGATTCTGTGTGGGGGTTTGTGTGTGTTTGTGTGTGTGTGAGATTGTGTGTGTGTGAGATTCTGAGTGTGTGTGTGTGAGATTCTGTGTGTGTGTGTGTGTGTGTGTGTGTGTGTGTGGCTTCCCTCTGGGAGGCAGGATGTCTCCTGTAGCTTTAGACTTGTATCCTGTCTCTCTGCGCTACCCAGCCAAACAGGAAAATATTTTCATGGACCCGTGGGTCACTGTGGTTTATATGGGTCCCACATGCACCCCTGGCCCCAGCACTGTACAGGGGCATGTGGGGTAGATGTCTGATTGGCCAATTTGAATCCCTCAGCCACTTCTAGACACAGAAGTAAAGTAACCTGGACAGGCATGGTGGCTCATGCCTGTAATCCCAGCACCTTTGGAGGCCAAGGCCGGTGGATCATCTGAGGTCAGGAGTTGGAGACCAGTCTGGCCAACATAGTGAAACCCTGTCTCTACTAAAAATACAAAAACAATTAGCCAGGCATGGTGGTGGGTGCCTGTAATCCCAGCTACTTGGGAGGCTGAGGCAAAAGAGTGGGTTGAATCCGGGAGGCGGAGGTTGCGGTGAGCAGAGTTCGCGCCACTGCACTCCAGCCTGGGCAACAAGAACGAAATGCCATCTCAAAAAAAGTGAAGTAACCCACCCAAACCAAAGGGACTGAATGTCGGGGAGCAGTGACCCCCATGGAAAACCACAGTGCTGATGCCAGAAGACAGAGAAATGATACTGAGTCGATTTATTACTAAGCGATCATAGGATAAATCTCTGCCCCACTGACATTTAATTTCTCTTTATTGAATAGTAACTAGAAGGATCATTTAATCCAAATCATGTGTTTTCAGTGAGGAGGCTCAGATCTAGAATACAATGTGATTCAAGGTCACCCAGTGGCTCCATGAGACCAAGTTTTATTTCCCTCCACTGATTTGCGTCACCCAGTGGTTCAAACCACGAGTGTATGTATTCCTGTCTGGCATAACACGAATCTTCAAAAGAATGGTAAAGAAAAAGCAGAGTCAGTCAGTAGCCAAGTTATTCTTACAAATAACCAATTAACAATAATGTTTCAATGAATTCAACTACATTTTTAAAAATATGGTATTAGGGCTTTGATCTTGTTTTTGTTTTAATTCCCAAATGAAAAGACGCTTGCATCTGGCTCAGATTCCAAGATTGCAAATAGAACTTCCAATGAGGTGTGCAGCGATGTGTTCTTAGAGTCAAGAAATCCCTGAAAGTGTTTCTTCTGCAAATTTGAGGACACGCCTGTCTCTGTTCTCTGATTACTAGGGGATACTATCCCTTCCTGTTGAAAGAACTTAACTGGGGAGATTTTTCAAATCACTGCAGGAAAGCCTATTCTTGCAAGGTATTTTGGAGGTAGACATAATAATCTTTTCCTCTTTATGTCCTTCTGGAAGAATGTATGGGGTTATTCTACCCGAGTGTCCGTGGCTGCCCCTCTTAGAGGTAGCGAAAAAGGCTTTGGAATAGACTGTGGGCTCTGAAATGAAAGATGCAAAAACAGATGCTAGAACATGGAATTAAAGCAACATGCTTTTCTTCAACATAAGATTTCCTCCCCAGAACAGCATTGGAGACTGTCAGAAGCTGGGCGCCTTTCCAAAGGTCACAGGAGGGGCCAAAACGTATAATTTTAGCCTTTTCAGAAGGCCATTTCTGTCTCTAAAATGTTAAATCGTGTCTCACCACAGTTGCAAAATCCTCACACACAGCCTGGAGGGTAAGCCCTAATCTCTTGGTCTCCAGGCACTGGAGATTACAGGAGACCAAACAACCACCAAGCTTCTCCTGGGGCCAACAGAAGGGCTGTGCTGCTGCCCGGAGCATTGCAGGAAAGGGCCCTGCTTAGGAGGCAGGAGGGCTGGGTCCCAGAGGTGTCCTTGCTTCCTGAGAGTAGTGTGGCCCCAGCTGAGCCACCTGTCTGCTGTGCTCACAGACGACTCAGCTGTGAAGGGAAGAAGGTAGATAGAGTTTGCTAATCTGTACCCATCTGATACGGGGTGGCAGCTGGCTGTGCCCTGTGAGACAGACTGAGGTTGAGCCCAGGCTCTGGGTGCTGGGAGGCTATGACAGGAGCCGAGGACCACTCAGCCCCTCCTCCTGGCCCCAGAATGAATGCAACCCGTGGTCTTTCCAGAACGCTGGCTTCCCACTCCTTTGTCTCAGGGTAAATTCTGTCTCTTCGGGTCATCAGAAGGAGGTCCCTGTGCCGGACTCTGGCCTGTGGAGGGGGAGCTGAGGGCAGAAGGCCCCTGACCTTGGTGAACTTTGAACACAGCTCAACTCCAGCTGGAGCCTCTGGAGTCAGGGAGCCTCTGGCAGGGCTTGGTGGCCGGCCACCTCTCTTACACCAGAGGCCCGGCTCAGGCATGCTCCCACTGCCTGTTCATGACAACAGCTTCCCACCACAAGCTCCTGAGACCTGCTGAGGATGCTCCTGGCCACAGGTGCTCAGGCTTTGTTCCTGCCAGGAAGGGCTGGGAAGCACAACCCCACCCCAGAGCAGCTCTCTGCTACCGACAAGGTGGAAGTAGCCCATGCTCCTGCACCCTGCCCATGGGATAACGCTGAGGCCTGTGCTGTGACCTCCCGAGGTCCCCAGTAGGGCCGAGTCTGGGTGCCCTCACAGCGACCGCCTCAATAATGCACCCTTATTGGCTCCGTCCCTTCCCTGCCTCCCTTCCCCACTCCCATATGGGCACTTCCTGGGACCACCTTGCAGATAAGCTCCTTGCACCCAAATCCTTGCCTCAGGCTCTGCTCCTGGGGAAGCTGAGCTGAGATGCACATCTGGTAACTGAGGGGCTGCTGGGCAAGCACTTTCTCCCCTGTGATATCTGCCATCTGAGGCCAGTCACAATCCTGAGTTTCATCATTAGAGATTCATCCTGTGGAGTTTAAAGATTGAAGTCTGGTCCTAGGACCCAGCAATTCCTAGACCAGAAAGAACTGAAAGCAGAGACTCAAACAGATATTTGGACACCCCTGTCCATAGCAGTGGGATTAGTCAGAAGGGGGAAGCAAGCCACATGCCCACAGATGGACGGACTAAAGTGTGGCATGTACTTACCGTGGAGCGTTATCCAGCCTTTGAAAAGGAAGAAGATCCTGACACAGACCACGCATGGATGAACCTTGAGGACACGATGCCAAGTAAGCCAGACACAAAATGACAAATACTACACGGTTTCACTTTTTGAGTTGTCTAAAGTGGTCACAGTCACAGAGACAGAAAGAGGAGCAGTGGGTGCTGCGGGCCGGGGCCAGGGGAGTCACGGAGAGTGGGAGGTACCCCGGTGCAGAGTTTCTGTCTGGAATGATGGAGACGTCCTAGCCATGGTGGGGTAGCAGTTGCACAACAATGTGAATGTACTTCATGCTCCTGAACTGTACACTTCAAAATGGTTAAAATGGAAAATTTTGTTATGTGTATTTTACCACAATTAAAAGTGAAAATCTAAAAAAAGAAAAAAAAAAAAAAAGTTTAAGTCTTGAAATAGCAAAACCTCACAGGAGGTGGCACATCACTGCTTCCTCCTTGCTTCCCAGGAAACCAAACGAGTGGCACATCCAGGAAACTTGTCACCAAGGCACTAATCCTGGGGACATCCCAGACTTCCCACTCTTCCTCACCCCTTAAACCCAGCGTCCTCCCCACCCTTATGGCCATCCTGGCAGCCCTTGGTCCCTGGAGAGCCACCTCACCCCCCTAGCCCTCCCAGCAGCCCCATTCCTCCCACTCTCCCCAGGGATCGTATTGAAGTCCATTCCTGTGATGCTAACGCCCTCCCCCGGGTCCACCGTGCTCAGGGCTGGATTTTACAAACATCAGGAATTCATGTGTGACCTTCAGAATTTCAGCCACCACCAGCGTGGTGGCAGATCCTTCAGGAGACTTGACATGGCCACCAGTACCTGAACTCCTGGTCACTGACGTCTTTTCCTAAATTGACTCACTTTCATCCAGCTAGGCTCACTTCAGAAGAAACCTTCGCATTTCCAGTATAAATGGAAAAGCAACACCGGGGGCCACCAAGAGAAAGTCATAATGAATATAAATAAACGCCACCGGAACAAAACAAGGTTCATGAGCGTCTAGCCGGGCACTCTCTCTGCCCTCGGCTCTGGGCCGGGACTCACCTCCTTTTGTGAAAAACACAGATGAACATGTGGTAAGAGAGGAGGCAAAAGCATAGCAGGGTGGTCAGATCATCGGAAATCTTGAAGAAGGAGTGAAAGGAAATAACTTTCTGCATTTTTAACTCAATTCCGTTTAACATAACCCTGACATCCACCTGAACCATCTTAGGAATGCCCAGTAGAATGTGCCTCAGAACTTGGGACACACTGAACTTTAGCAAGAACTGCAAATAGGTTTCAACTTCCCTGCCAACTCTAACCAATTGGTGGTGACTTACTGGGGCCTCAGTCGATTACCTATGTCTGCCACAAACAGGAAGGGGGCTGGACAGCATCTGCCACACACTGACATCTCCAAACGACAGCAGCCCAATTCCCAAAAGATTTCTGTGATCTGACCAGCCCTCCTCTCCCAGCCCACATCTGACCAACCCTCCCTATGCCAAAATGTTCACGAAGGCAACTTATTTCAAATCATCTTTGCATCCATCCTTGTAGGCTCCTTCTCAAAACCCTGGGAGGCAAGGTATGTGATTCTCAATTTGCAGGTGGAAGGTGGGCAGGGCCCAAAGAGGTTAGGTGACTTGCCCAGGGTCATTCTGCTCAGAAGTGACAAAGCTGCTGCGCTGCCCAGGTCTCTTGACTTGAGACCCAATGCCTGCCTCCCTGCCAAGCCACCAGAGGGGGAACTGATCCCTGGAACCATGTGAGCCTTGTCCCCGTGACCTAAAATGTATGGCTGAGTCAGGAGAAAAGATGTTGACTTGTTATTTGTCCTGCAGTCCAGTCGACTGCCCTCTCCCAGGACGGTGGCTGTACCATCAGAGTAGACACAACAAACTTTTAATAACTCTACACAGCTCCAACCAGAAGTGTATTTTTACTCTGTGAGTCAGTCATTTATTTGTCAATAGAGGCCAGTAAAGGAAAAGGCCCAGGGTCCATTTATAAACAGACTATAGCCCCTGGAGACGGCCCAGGGGAAGCCAAACTGTCTAGCAATGCTCTTGTTTCTGCAAACAATGCCACAGAGCAGACAGGCTGCCAAGGGCCGTCTGGAAAATGGGTTCTCAGGAGGAGCCGAAGGGCTTGGGGTGCCCAGAAGCAGATAGCACTGTGGCTGAGTGCACACCCTCGGGCAGATGTATGACCCCACCAGCAATGTGCTGGCAGGAGGGCACCTGTGCTGAGCGTCCTCGTCTTTGCTGAGTGTCCTCACCTGTGCTGAGCGTCCTCATCTGTGCTGAGCGTCCTCATCTGTGCTGAGCATCCTCACCTGTGCTGAGCGTCCTCACAGCTTCCTCGCCTGTGAAATGGGTAAAGTGATTACCGGCCTCAGCAGCCTCTGCGTAAGATTAGAGAAGGTGACGGAAATGGTTGGCTGTGCTCCCACCCAAATCTCATCTTAAATGATAGTTCCCATAATCCCCCTGTGTTATGGGAGGGACCTAGTGGAAGGCGATTGAATCATGGGGACAGTTACCTCCATGCTGCTCTCACCATCGTGAGTTTTCATAAGATCTGTTCATTTTATAAGGGGCACTCCCCCCCCGCCCACCGCCTCGCCTCTTTGCTGGACTCTTCCTGCTGCCGCCGTGTGAAGGAGGACGTGTTTGGTTCCGCTTGTGCCGTGATTGTAAGTTTCCTCCCCAGCCCTGCAGAACTGTGAGTAAATTAAAGCTCTTTTCTTTATAAATTACGCAGTCTTGGGTATGTCTTTATTAGCAGTGTGAGAACGGACTGGTATACGTCCCCGGGAGCTCTCCTCACATGTCCTCTGTGATGGCAGAGACTGCCGGCAGTGACTGTCATGATGGTGAGATTAGAAGAGAGATTTCTTCCGTATTCCTTCCCCCAACAGTTAGCTGTGTTTGCTGAACACCTACTATGTGCCAGGCACTTTACTCTGTGTTGGGGGAGAAAGGGGGTGAAGCATGTGCTGATGTAGCCCCCTGAAGAGTAAGAAATAGAGGAGCAGGAGGTTGGCCTCACAAGAATGCGATCTGGCAGAACCTACCAAAGCTAAAAGTGCATACACCAACTGACCCAGCAAATTCTTCTTCAAATATATACTCAAGAGAAAGGAGGGCGTATGTTCTCCAAGAAGGCATGTGTAAGAAAGTTCTTTACTCATAACAGACAAGAACTTTGAACAACCCAAGCATCTATCAACAGTAGGTACAGTGCCAGGTGCAGTGGCTCACACCTGTAATCCCAGCACTTTGTGAATGCGTGTGCTCCTTTGTATCTGTCTTGAGACTCACCAAGGTGGGTGAATCTCTTGAGCTCAAAAGTTCAAGACCAGCCTTGGCAACATGGTGAAACCCCATCTGTACAAAACAATACAAAAACTAACCAGTTGTGGTGGCATGCACCTGCAGTCCCAGCTACTGGGGAGGCTGAGGTGGGCGGATGGCTTGAGCCTGGGAGGCAGAAGTTGCAGTCAGCCAAGACCACATAACTGCACTCTAGCTTGGGTGACAGAGTGAGACCTTGTCTCAAAACAAAGAGTAAACGGAGAAACAAATTGTGGTCTGTTCGTACAGGGGAATATTGGACTGCAATAAAAAAGGAAGAACCACTGCTAGACACGCCACATGGATGAGCTTCACAATCATAATGTTGAAGGAGGAAGACAGATGCAAAGGAGCGCACGCAGTATTCTCTGACAGTCAAGAATGGAGAAAAATAATCTATGGTGCTGGAAGTCACAAACAGCTATCTCCAGGTTAGGGCAGGGATGAATATCAACTGGAAAAAGGACACAAGGGAATTTTCGGGGAATGAATATATTCCATCCCATGACCTGAGCAGGGATCATAAAAGTGTAGACAGATGCAAAATGTTGCGTATGTTGTACCTATATTTTTTAAAAAACGCTAAGGCTTAATCATAGAAATGTCAAGACTAGAACACATGTCTGAGACTACCTGGTGACCCAGGGGTTGCAAGCTCAGAAGTCTGCAAGGGCCAGGAAGATAGCAAAAATGGTCCAAGTAGGCCAAACACAAGGCAACAGATGCTAAGTTGCGCGAGCGGCTACCACGTATGAGATCTGCCTAGATACAGTGTATTTACAAGTATGGTTGAATCAAAGAAAACTGCCAGAGCTTGGGTGCTCACACTCACAGGCTGTAAGTCTTCAGTCCTCCGTATCCAACGCTTTGTTTCACAGATGAGACCGCTGGGGTCCAGAGACATCCACATATCTGACTAAACTTGCATAGCCGAGCAGGGTCACCCACCTGCACCAGTGGGAACAAGCCGGAGCTGGACTCTGATCGGCCCAAAACGAGTCATGTACCTGCGGCAGAGCCAATTGCTGTGGCCCAGGGGTGGAGTCTGATACAGACCCTGCTTTAGATCCAAGTATCTAAGAGTGGGCGTCTTTCAAACACTGAAAATGGCAAGCAGGCTGAAGTGGAAAGACTCCAGTAGGGAGGTTAAGCAATATGGCCCCACTCACTCCTGGTTCCATCTGAAAGCCCTGAGACTTCCCAGGCGTGTCCCTTAACCACACTCACTGCCTCAGCTTTTTGTTTATTATATGCATAATGATATCACTTTGGTGCGAACATAATTGCAATAATGGCAAAAACCACAATCACGTTTGCACCAACCTGAAACTTGAATGTTACCTACTTGGCTACAGAAATTCCATCTTACATCCTTATCCCCCAGGGCTTCCCAACTTAAGAAATATATGGCTCCACAAATGTTGCTTGGTCAAATTAATTAATCAATCCATCCCCTCATGCTTGACCATATAAAAGGGACACTGTGAGAAAGAAATGGCACAAACATGAAAACACGTAGTGAGGTGATGAAAATGTACTAGCTGGAACAGGCTGTCACAGGAACCAGCTGCTGGCAACCACGCTGAAGACATTTAAGAGTCAAATACCTGAACAAGAATGCAGCTTCTCTCTCCAGGGCACTGCAGGAGGCCAGCACAAAGCAGCTAGACCCGCCCAGCATCTGTCCACAGATGCCCTATTTTCTAGCCACCAAATGAATTGTTTAACATGTGCTTTTAAGTGTAATGTTAATAGATGTATTTAGTCAGGAGTCTTTGGGTTGAAGTTGACAAAAATGAAACAGAAACTGGCTTAATCAAGTCTGCTTAAGAATTTATCAACTTCTTTAATCAAATATCAGGATTAAAGAATTTATCAAGTACTTTAATGAAATATCAGGAGCAGAGTGGGCCTTAGGGACTCAAATGCTGTTCTCCCTCTCTCCCTCTCTCCCCTCTGTTTTTTTCCTCTCCAAGAAACAAAAAAGGAACCACCAAACTGAGCCCCTCCTACAATCAGACTGCAGTGGAGAGGGTGGGAAAGGGGAAAAGGTTTCTCACAGCGGTCTCTCAGTCAGCTCCATCGCCTCCAACTTCCAGGCATCTCAATCACAGCCCCCAGGCCCCCTCCTGGGGAAGATCCAGCCCATGGGAAGTAGCTCGGGCTGGACTCTGATTGCCCCAATATGAGTCATGTTCCTGACACAGGGCCAATCGCTGTGGCCCAGGTGTGGAGTCTGATACAGACACCCTGCGAGGGGAATCCCTGAGCTGCCAGCCCAAATTATTTCTAGTACCTCCAGCAAGGACTCATGGCTTTTGTTTTAGTTTCTACCTGTGTTGGGCTGTTCTTGCATGGCTATAAATAAATACCAGAGGCTGAGTAATTTATAAAGAAAAGATGTTTAATTGGCTCATGGTTCTGCAGGCTGCACAGTTAAGTGTGGCACTGGCATCTGCTCGGTTTCTGGGGAGGCCTCAGGAAGCTTCCAATCAGGTGAAGCAGGAGAAGGTGTGTCACATGGTGGGAGTGGGAGCAGGAAGGGTTGGGAGGTGCCACACACTTAACCAGTTATCACAAGAACTCACTCACCAAGCCATGATGGATCCACTCCCAAGACACAAACACCTCCAACTAGGCCCCGTCTCTTGTTGGATAGCAATCCTGATTGTTGGGTGGGGATGAGATTTGGGTGGGGACAAATATCCAAACCATATCACTACCCAACTGCCTATGTGATATACTTTCATAGTTTCAGAAAGATGAGTAAATGGGGAATCAAAAAGAAACAAGAGGAGGAGGAGAAAGGA
The DNA here is from genome assembly GCF_001604975.1 of Cebus imitator. NCBI lineage: Eukaryota > Metazoa > Chordata > Mammalia > Primates > Cebidae > Cebus > Cebus imitator. The sequence continues at coordinate 4,215,060 of NW_016107474.1, read as the reverse complement.
GGAGGAGGGAAAAGATGAAGGAGGAGGAGGGGGAAGAAGGAGGAGGAGAGGGAAAGGAGAAGAAAAATGAGTGAGGGGCAGGAGGAAAGAAGATGAGAAGGAGGAGGAGGGAGAAGGAAGAGGAGGAAGAGGACAGGGATGTGGATGGGGTGGAAGGAGGAGAAGGAACGAGTAGGAGGAAGATGAAGGAGGAAGAAGGAGGAGGGGGAACAAGGAGAAGGAAGGAGAGGAGTGAGAAGGAGAAAGAAGGAGGAAGAAGGGGGGAGAGAAGAGGGGAGGAAGAATAAGGGAGGAGGAAGGGAGAGGAGGAGAAAAAGAGGAGAGAGAAATAGAAGCTAGACGAGTACAGAAACAACCATTAAATTGTGCATAATAATTATTGTTTACAAGGCACTTTCACATTCAGCATCTTTCTGCTCCTTAACCACAACTGCAAGGTGGGACGGGGGTTTGGGGCCAAGATTGTTGTCTCTGCTCTACAGATGAGACAAACAGATTTCAGAGAGGTGAGGTGGCTTGCCTGTGGTCCTGTGCCTGGTTAGATTATGGAGAAGAAGGAAAAGCCCCAGACTCTCTCACTGCCCCTGCAGAACCCCGTTCTGCCCAGTGCTGCTTCCCAAACATCAGCCATTCCAGTAAGCATGGTGCTTGCTGGAGCACATAACACTGTTCTATTATTTCGTTGATATTTTCCTCTAAGTTGACTCACATTTTTACTTCAATAGCTTTTAAACGCCAACTGTACAGCACTGCTGTAAATGGAAAGTTAGTATCTCTTGATGAAGAGAATGTAACTGAAAAGTAAACACAATAAAAACAAAGCAGTGTGATTAAACTCTAGCTAGACATCATTACCTGCCCAGGGCTCGGTGCTGCAGGCCTGGATCTGTCTGTGAAATGAGAAGATTAGCAGGTGCTGGACAGGCCCACACCAAACTGAGACTCTCCTTGATAGAATCAGGAGGTGAGGAAGAGAGTGGGAAGGGAAGAGCTTTCTCATTGGGTGCCTCGAAGATAAGCAACACTGCATCTATACGTCATGTAAAAACCAAATAGGAAAAGCATGTCCATTGTAGTTAGTGCTTATTTTCAGGGTTGTCCTTTACTGATGGTGGAGATGTCTGTTTTTCCTCCTCCTTAAGGACATAAGGTTGCTTTTTGAAATAAATGTGTTTGTATTTGCAGTTTTAGGAAAGCAGAGTAAAATTATTATCCTTCTATGCTTTAAAAAAAATCAGCTCCCTCTGCAAGGAAAAACATAGAAAAAGCAAACCCAAAGCTCCTTTCAATGAAATGAGAAGACACCTGTGACCCTGAGTGGCTCTAAGGTGCTGTACGTGAAGCTGGGAAGTAACTGGATGGGACCTCCAAAACTATGTGTTGAGGAGGGGATCCCCACAAGCCCAAAGCCCCGCCATTGGTTTCCTATACTCCTGCAGACCCCTGGGAATGCCTGGGAGTTGGAAGCACCCTGTACTTTGGAAGGTGAGCTGAGACAGGGCTGAATGAAGAGGCAGCATGGGGGCAATTAGGCTACAGGTCCCTGAACCAGACCTCAGTCCCACATCATGCAGACAGGGTATCTGTCCACCCCATCCCTTTTCAGGGGTCATGACTGTTTTCTCTGGATATATTAAACTGAAGAGCCCAGCACAGGGTCTCCAGAGATCTTGAGCAATGCTGGACTGCAAACATAATCACAAAAGCCAGCATCCTAAAATGTAAGATCCTACCACCTCCTGCCCTGTTAGCCCCCTGCGTGCCAGTCACCCAGGCTCGTATTCCCAGACAGGAGGCAGCAAGACCCATGCCAGGAGAAACAGAAAGTATGGAGAGAGAGCTTTTGGAGGACTGCGAAACCCTCCATCCGCTAAAGGGAAGCCCACCCAGGTGCACACCTGCTCTGTGCTCATAAACCTTGCATAGGACTCTGTGTGCTCGGCTTCAAAACTTGACTGTCCATTTGGGGGTGTGCAATGCAAAAGTCAGAGAACACAAGCTAACATTAAGAAAATCCTCACAAACAGAGAAATCCAGAGCACTGGGAAAAAAATAATACAGTCAGAGACTGGGTAATTTTTGAAGACAAAGGTTTAATTGACTTACAGTTCCACATGGCTGGGGAGGACCCAGGAAACTTCAATCATGGCTGAAGGCGAACGGGAAGCAAGGACCTTCTCCACTGGGCAGCAGGAGAGAGAGGGAGACAGTGAGTGGGGAACTGGCAAACACTTTTAAACCACTGGATCTCGTGAGAACTCACTACCCCGAGAAGAGCATGGGGAAAACCATCCCCATGATCCATCACCTCCTATGAGATACCCCTCTTGACACATGGGGATTACAGCTTGAGATGAGATTACGGTGGGGACACAGAGCCAAACCATATGAATGACCACATGGGAAAGTCTGGGGAAAGTCCATGAGAGATAAAAATGTGAGAAAAAAAATGGGTGGCGGTGATGGCAGCGGGTGTTCCCGGCAAAGGGGCGAGCTGTGCAAAGTCTTCGAGTTTAGGGCAGGACCAACAAGCGTGAGGAGCTGAATGAAGGTCAGTATGGCGACTTACATTTCTCAAAAGCAGGTGGGGGCAGGGAGAAGCAAGGCACCTCTCACCTGGCAATGGGCTCTCTGGTGTATGCCCTAGTAACCAATGCACCTCGTAAGTGAAGAAAAGAGAGATTTTGGCTTCTGACTCACAGGAGGGAGCTGGATAAGAGGGAAAGCTGATAGGACTTCCCTTCTGACCAGGAACAAGAGTGTCCCTGGAAAAGCGTCTCCCTCCCTGGCTGTTCCTGCCCCTCCTTCCTGCCGAGGCTCGGTCAGGACAAAACTGGTTTCCAGCCCTGCAACATCTGTGCCTTGTAACTGTGGATCCAGACAGAAAATGCATGTGGGTGTCAGGTATGCCCAGAGAATGGAGTTACGTGCAGGGGTGAGAGGATTTATTCCAAGGTAGGAAAAAGGGAGATATTAAGCCTACCAAAATTTAAAATAAACTATTCTAATAGACTTGATTGTATGAAATATTTTTCCTACATAATCCTTGAGAATTCATATCTTGTAAGGGAAGAACTTGTTAAATGCAAGAATGCAGTCAGAAAAATCCAAAGTATGGGCTGTGCCACATGATAAATGGCTTGTTTCCTTAATAAATAAATTGCAGTCAGGGGGGTTTGGAGAGGGAGTGGAGAAGAAAAAAGAGGAAGGAGAAGGATGGGGAGGAGGAGAAAGGAAGGGGAAGACAGGAACCATGGATTAAAATCAGTCTCCTCCCAGCCTACATCTTTCTCCTGTGCTGGATGCTTCCTGCCCTTGAACATCAGACTCCAAGCTCTTCAGCTTTGGGAGTTAGACTGGCTTCCTTGCTTCTCAGCTTGCAAGCGGCCTATTGTGGAACCTCGTGATCATGAGGAAGGGGAAGAGGAAGACCTGGAAGAGAATGGATCTCAAGAGAATGACCCCTATCACTAAGCTTTGAACACAATCCCAGAATCCAACCTTGGCCCCACTGCTGCAGCTACAGAATCCTGCTTCATTGGACAGTGAGCCATCAGCAATGACCTATGTGAACAGATGATCAGAGGACCTGCCCATCTGTTTGGCTGGCACAAGACCTTGGGTCACCATACAAATTGGGATTAGCAGGCATGGATAATGCTGAAGACTTATCACCTTGGTGAGTAAGATTAGAAGTTATATTTAATAAACTCAGAATAAAATGTATTCCTGCCAAACAAACAATAAAAGCAATCTCAGTGAGACTGCAACAAAATGCAATATACAGCCCTGGACTCAAATAAGCCAATTGTTAAAAAAAAAAAAAAAAATTGTGAGAAAATAGAGGAAATTTAATACCTGGCAGGGTATTGTGTGACACTGGAGAGGTCTTGTCAGTTTGTGATAAGGATATTGTGGAATTTTTCAGAATCTTTCTTTACATTTTAGAGATATACCCTGAAATATTGTAAGGAAGATGATCTGTGGTCCAAATTCATTCTGAAAGCAGAAGGATTAGCACTGCACTGATACTTGCTGAAGCTCTGTGAGGTCAGGGAGGCACTCTCTACTCTTGTGTTTTAAACTTTTCATTGTAAAATGTTCAAAATAACTCAGATTTTATGAACAAATAAAATCTGTTTTATTAGACGTCTTGTGTAAGTTATATTCCTCTAAAATGTGGGCAGTCTAGTCCTCAAAAATGTTTTCCAGGTTGCAATTCTCTGGACAGAGTCATTGGTTCCATGGAAAGGAGCTTGCAGAGTCTTGTCTCACCCAGCCAATGAGAGGACTCCTGGCTGGAAGGCTGTTCACCCAGCCAATGAGATGGCTCCTGGCCCCAAAAGCTGTTCACCCAGCCAATGAGATGGCTCCTGGCCCCAAAGGCTGTTCACCCAGCCAATGAGATGGCTCCTGGCCCCAAAGGCTGATCACCCAGCCAATGAGATGGCTCCTGGCCCCGAAGGCTGTTCACCCAGCCAATGAGATGGCTCCTGGCTGCAAAGGCTGTGGTCATGAATTGGAGGAGTGCTCTGACAGGTCTTCAAAAGAGAGTGGGTCTTGCCTATATCACAGTCCACTGAGAATTCACAGTTCTCTAATTGTGAACCAAACATGAACCTTTTTTTGACTTGGGAGCTCATTTATGCTTGGCAAAAGGCACCATCTCATTTCAAAGCTGGGAAGGAAAGACTTTAAACTCCTTGGACATCAAATACCTTTTGAAACAATGTTCTGATGAGTTAAGAGCACATGGATCAGAAACATATGGATTAAATTCCCCCTAAAATCCACATGAGTTTAAAAACAAAGGGGAAAGGGGCTTGGCAAATGTCTTTCCAGTTTTATCAAATCCCAAGCATGTTAAAAACAGTGTGAGATGGTCAGTGAGTCCAAAAAGCAGATGAATTCATCCAGTGCTAATCGCAGGACTAAGGAAAAGATCCAACTGAACACGTTTGGAACACCACGCCTGGATGGGTATTAGTTTCTCACTCTATCCAACAAGCACAGGTCTCCCTCCAACATGCCAAAAGCTGCGAACTGGAAACTACAGCTAACGGTGCCATGACGTGGTTCTGGTCTTTGTAGCCACCATTGTTCTTCTTGGAGACATGTAACTGCATTACAGGAAATTGCAAAAGGCAGCATTTCCATGTGACTCTGGCCTCCACCTGCAATTGGAGACTCATTCCAAAATTCTTCCTGCAGCTGTGTATGGGAAATGGCTCCCACCAAAAGAAAGTAACATCTTCTTGCTCTGTGCACCAGAAATGGCACCCCAACTCAGCCTCTGAACAAAGCAAAGCATGTGCCCTTTTAGAATCAAAGTTTGGACTCCTGAAGGGGTGTGTGTGGTCAGGCATGTTTCAATGGTAGCGTCTCTAAGTTCAAATGGCAGAGATCCACAGCATGTCATGACTGAACAGCTTTTGGCCATCACTGAAGCCAACTCCCATTTAGTAGGTGAGGAAATAAGGCCCAGAGAGCATGGGGGCCTTCTGGGGGTCACCCAGTGAGATGAACAGTGGCCATGCGGGTGACTGGACTCATGATTCCCAATTCCCAGGCCACAGATAGGCTGGATCTCAGGAGCACATGCTGCACAACTCCAGTGCAACATTCTAGAACACGACTTCGAGAATCTCTGTGTATGGTGCAAGTGGGGTTGTGCAAAAAAAAAAAAAAAAAATGCACCGGTGGGGCCGGGCGCCGTGGCTCACGCCTGGAATCCCAGCACTTTGGGAGGCCGAGGCGGGTGGATCACCTGAGGTCAGGAGTCTGAGACCAGCCTGGCCAACCTGGTGAAACTCCAACTCTACTAAAAATACAAAACTTAGCTGGGCATGGTGTCAGGCACCTGTAATCCCAGCTATTCGGGAGGCTGAGGCAGGAGAATCACTTGAACCCAGGAGGCAGAGGTTGCAGTGAGTGGAGATCGCACCATTGCACTCCAGCCTGGGTGATAGAGCTAGACTCCGTCTCAAAAAAAAAAAAAAAAAAAAAAAAAATGCACTGGTGGCCAACGCTTTTCTAGAATCAATGCCAGCTTTCACCTCTGTCTTTGTCTGTGCTATCTGAAAGGCAGCAGCATTCTAACCCTCTGTGCTGAGAACCTGCCACTGAGACATTCCTTGAGAATGGACTCTGGTGCCAAACTGCCTGGGCCTGCCTCCCAGCTCTACCACTTAGAGCTGTGTGAGGTGTGGCAAACAACTCCACCTCTCTGTGGTCCTGTCGCCCCATCTGTAAAATGAGGATGGTAGCAGATCCCCCGCCAGATGCTTGCAGGAAGAATTGCCAGTTTGTACGTGTCAGGCTCTGAGCACTTAATTGGTGCTTGCTGTTTTTCCAATGATGTACCAGGCACTGCAGGTACATGACTTCGTCCCATTTAACCCTCACCGCCACCTCAGTGTCGTTATCTCCTTTAAGGGATGAGAAATCAGAGCTCCAAGAGGCTGAATAACTTACTAGCAAGTAGCAATGCCGGATTGCCGGTCCAGATCGGGCTGGCTCCAGGGCTACTTCAAAGCACAAAGGCATAGCTTCTTCAAGACACACACTTGGTAAGGAGGAGCCACGCTTCCAGCTCAGCCCCTCTACTCACTCTCAGAGCCGTGAGCAAGCAACACAGCCAAACAGTACCCCCTGTTCCAGTCCAGAACTTTGTGTTCCTCTTAGCTAAACACGGCACAGGGGTGAGGGGAGGGGAGAGTCCCCACCCAGCACACAGGCAAGAGCCCTGTTTCTGTGTCCTCCCAACTATGTAGCCTTGAGCCAGTGACTTGACTGAGCCTCAGTTCCCTCATCTGTAGAATGGGCCTAATGTTAGCGCTTACCTCACAGAGTTGAAAGAAATAAATGACAGAAGACCTGTCAGCTCTCACTAGGCAGGGTTCCCAGCACATGCTAATTGCTAGGTAATTGTAAATGCTCATGACTCTGTGGTCTCTAGGGCATGCTCCAGTCTCCACCCCCAGAAGTACAAAATTTCTCCATAACATAGAGTCCGGCAAACTAGGTGTTCTTTCTGCGAATCATCTCCACTGCATGCCTTCATAACCAGCTTCCTGTGCACCAGAGCCAGTCCAGGACTGGCACGGAGACCAGTGTTCCTGTTCCCTGGGCATCTCCACAGACCTTTGGGTGTATCCTCATGGGCGTGCCAGGTGTCTGGCAGTTGTTATGTCTGGGAATGTGCAGGTGACTGCATCTAGTCACACTTCGAGATCTGAGACCAAACAAATCATTGTCACCAAGGATGGGGTCACATTGATGGGTCATGTTTTCTGTCCAGTCTGATGGATACAGACTTAGCCCACCTCCACCTCAGTTTTTCCATCTGCAAAGTGGAGCCAATAAGACCTACTTCTAAAGGATGGCAACAAAAATCTAGCAAGCACCCAATCCCTTCCGTTCCCACAGTTGGACACCCTCCCTCAATCCTCAGTGCAGCCTCCCATGAAAAGCCAAGAACACTGCAGGTTCAGACCATGAGCAGTAGGCACTGGGATGAGTCCATCCCCTGGGATCTCTGAAGATGAAAAGAATTGCTTTGCTGTGTCAAGATCACAAACCTATTACATGTTTAAATCCAAAGAGAGGGGCCTGGGCCCTTTGAAGTCAACGTAAATACAACTGCTTAACAGCTTCTTTTAACTACCCAATGGGAACCGAGTTGTTTAAATGGATTCACGTTGCCGGCAATCTCTTTTTGCAACATGGTATTTGTTAGAAATCAGGATTTTACTTAACTAAATGTCTTGCGGTTGCTTTCACTTTGTTTCTTAACGGGGTTCTCTTTATGTGAGTTTTCTTTGGCTTCTCAATAGAAGAATAACAGATTCCTTTTGAAGTTTTTTATTGATGAATGAGCCGCTATAAATAACCCTTCATGGCAGCCACCCGATCTCTGAAGTTTACTCTGGAATAATAGTAGCAGTGGGAATGAAGGGCAATTTACAGCAGCATGTCATGAAATAGTTTAATGGGCTTCATACTGTTTAACTTAATCTTTACAGATGTAAAAACAGAAATACAATTATTTTAACAACTATTATTACATATTGCTTTGCTAATGAAAACAAAGGCTTGGGAAGCACTCAGAGACACTGACTCTAGATCTTAGAGGATGGTTTTAAAACAGAGAGGAGGAGAGGGGAGGGTGCCAGGAGGCTGGCGGGGATCTCCCTCCATTTGAGGGTAGATCGAGTCAAAGATAAATCCCCCTAAAAGTCTCTTTCTGCCCTCTAGTTTTACCACACACAGACATGCACGCACACACACACACACACACACACACACTCAAACACACAAACCACACATGTCATAATCATGTGGCCAGGCAGAGTCTCTGGCCTGACCTCAAGCCCAGCTCTGTGATATAAATTATGGGCCCCATGGAGAATTTCTGTTGCCGGGAAAGACAGCCACTTGCTCTTAATGGAGCTTGAAGGACTTTTGCTATTTCTCACAGTCCCCAGCGGACACCTCCCCTCCTTGTTCCCTCCTCGTCACAACCTCAGCCTCTTGAGGGCATCCTCTTGCCTAAGGGGAAGGAGACACAACTCTCCTGAAATCCTATAAATCCAGAGGTTGGATCTGCAGTTTCAAAGTTTTCCCTGTCCCTCCAGGAAGTTGTGGAGATAAAAAACCAAGGTCCTGAGTCTTGACCATGGTGGTGTAAATACTGCCCTACTCTTTGATTCTTCGGGGAGGTCCTCCAGACTCATCCAGTTAGCATTTTCATAGGAGCTTCAGGCTAAACCCACTGATTTTGTGTCTTGGGGGAGTTCATTTCTCCCCATTGTCCCTCAGTGAGTTTCTCTCCAGTGAAACTAGGAGGTTGTCTGAATTCAGAACCACTTGAGAAATGACAGACTGGGACAAAGAGAAGCAAAAACTTTTGTTATGAAAGCTCAGTTGGGAGCCAGTGGCTTAGATTCAGGGTGAGCAACAGACTCAAGCGTGCAGCCACAGCAGCCTGGGACCATGAAGCCTCCACCCCATTATTAGGGTGGATGTGGACAGCTCCTTCTAAAACCAAGTGCACAAAGAGAAGTATAGAATTTCCCCATTGCCAGAAGAGCCAGGCTGGGTCCCAATTTCCCATTAATTCTACTCTCGTTTATGAATCCCATCAGCCTCACCACACCCTCCCCTCCAGAGCTGAGTGAGTTAGGGGTGGGGTACCTCTGCAGGGAAGAAGCCTTCAGGAGCAGGAAGAAAACATGGAGAGGAAGAGGGCGCCTTCACAAGATTTCACGTCTATTCCACAAGCATTGATTGTCTTTTATGCTCTAAGCGCTTGTTTGTAATCAGCTAGGGACTTTCAATCCACCAAGAGATTCAGCAATAAGGGAAAAATTCATCCTTTAGCAAGTAGTTTTGGGGTACCCACTGTGTGGCAGGCACTAGGCTAGACGCTGTAGAAAAAAATGGGAGCAGCAAACAGAATAAACCTCTGCCTCCATAGAGCTCAAGAGTAGCGGGGAGGGGAGGGGATAGACAGATGCAAAACATAGTAATGAGCAAATGATTATCTTATTGCCATTGTGACATGTCCATAAGGAGCTGCAGAATTCTCCAACAGCTCATGAAAGGGCATCCCAAGGGAGACGGAAGCCGGGCTGTCCAATGCAGGAACTGCTGGACGTGCTTCTTGAGCTCATGACCTGCGGCCAGTGTAAGCCAAGATGTACTGTGAGCACGAATGATGACCCGAATTTTGAAGAGTTAATACCAAAAAAAGTGAAGTAGCCATTGTTTATTAAATCAAATTACACGATGAAATGATAGCATTTTGGGTTTTTTTTGCTTGCTTGTTTGTTTGCTTGAGATGGAATCTTGTTCTGTCATCCAGGCTGGAGTGCAGTGGTGCGATCTCGGCTCACTGCCACCTCTGACTTTGGGGTTCAAACAATTCTCCTTTATCAGCTTCCCAAGTAGCTGGGACTACATGCTCCCACTACCATGCCCAGCTAATTTTGTATTTTTAGTAGAGACAGGGTTTCACCATATTGGTCAGGCTGGTCTCGAACTCCTGGCCTTAGATCTACCCACCTTGGCCTCCCAAAGTGCTGGGATTACAGATGTGGGCCACCACGCCTGGCTGATAGTATTTTGGATATGTGGGGTTAAATAAAACATATTACTATAATTTATTCACTTGTTTTTTTTAATGTGGCCACTGACCATGGTTAAATTACTCTTTTTTTGGCTCACTGGTATCGAAGGTCATAAGAGGCATCCCTGCTTAAGAGATATTCTATGCCCTTCAGCTTGAAAATCCCAGAGTTCTGTGAACTTCTCCCAGAGAGTTGAGAAGGTAATAGTAACATGACTTATGCCATTACTCCATTCTGTGGAGTCAAGACCTCACAAAGAGGGATTATACAAGGTTTCTCAAACCTCAGTACTGGTAACATTTTGAACCAGAAAATTTTCTGCTGTGAGGAGCTGTCCTGTTCTTTGTAGGGTGACAGTGGCATCCCTCTGACAGTCATGACAAACAAAACTGGCTTTAGACATTGCCAACTGCCCTCAGCTGAGGACCACTGTACTAGAGCAGTGCTGGGGTCTGTGAGATTAATGGCTCCCACCCGTGACTGTACTGGAGCAGCGCTGGAGTCTGTGAGATTAATGACTCCCACCCGTGACTGTACTAGAGCGGCGCCGGGGTCTGTGAGATTAATGGCTCCCACCCGTGACTGTACTAGAGCAGAGCCGGGGTCTGTGAGATTAATCGCTCCCA
>NW_016107474.1:4199971-4203845 GCF_001604975.1 Cebus imitator | reverse complement strand
GCCGGGGTCTGTGAGATTAATGGCTCCCACCCGTGACTGTACTAGAGCAGTGCCGGGGTCTGTGAGATTAATGGCTCCCACCCGTGACCGCACATCAGGATCACCAGGTGAGCGTGCACCCAAACCAGGCCAAATGCATCAGAATCTCTGAGGGCGTGGTCCGCATATCACCTTTTGCTAAGTTCCCTAGATGGCTGTGATGTGCTGGGCAGGCCAAGGACTTCTGTGTAGGAAGCTGTTTGATAAGAGGGTGTTTCCTTGCCCGTCTCTTTCAGTTTATGAGGTGAGCCTGTGAGCACTGGCCCAGTATTCCTAACACTTTGATGCCTGGTTAGATGATACAGAAAAGTGGCTAGGACCTTTAAAGACAGGCGCACCTGCCTGGTATGACCCTTTGCCCAGGACTGGCTTTTCCACCTGGAGAAACTCAGTAGAACACCACTAGTAAAGTAGAAATGGTAGTACTTACCCCCTAGGATTGCTTGAAGATTAAAGAGAACATGCATATAAAGGCCTCAGTACAGTGCTTGGCACATGACCATCACCATCACCATCATTATCACCAACATCACCATCATCATCACCATCACCAGTATTACCACCACCATTATCATCCTCTACCATCCTCATCATCACCTTCAGCAGCAGCATCCTCATCATCACCATCATCAGCCCATTGTTGACTGTCTCCCCTGCTGAAAGCGCTGTGTGGGCAAGGCCTGTGTGTCACTCACAGATGTATCCCCCATACTCAGTTGGGTTCCTGGCATCTGGTCGTTATTCAATAAGAGTAAACTATCACTGTTTTTCACCCATTGAGTGTACTAATGTTCAACACAAGTTTTGCTTCATCTCCTCACTCAACAACCGCACACTGAGAGCCTTGCAGAGAACACGCCCTGGTCATGAATATGCTCCAGTCCCTGCTGAAGTCTTCCTGGGAGAAACAAACGTCCGAGTGACTTCTACTAATTCTTTAGGTTTGGGTTAGAAACACTTCTCTATAGTGTGACTATGGAGTAATTCTCCATAGGGTGAGTAGCCATCCCAGCTTATCCAGGACAAAAGTGTTTGCTGTGACCCAGACTTTCAGTAATAGCTTGGGAAAGTCTCAGGCAAACTGGGATGAGTTGGTTGCTCTACTTCTTTGGCTTCTAAGGATGGGGGTAAGGAACCCTCATGCAGTAGAAGGCTGCTTCGAACAGCAGGGAGTGTGGAGTGCAGTGGTTAAAGGCATTGCTCCGGAGCCAGTGAGCCCGAATCCAGACTCTAGCTCTGCCACTTACTACCTGTGGGAACTTGGGCAAATGACTAAGCTCTTTAAACCTCTGTTACCTCATCCGTCTATAAGTAAGGGAAAACAATAGTTCCTGACAGGGAAAAGTAAATGAGTTAATACCGTGTACATGTAAAGTGCTTAGAACAATCCAAGCAGAGGCCAAGTAATCAGAAAACATTAAAATTACGATTAGCCCCTCATATGTCTTATCATTCTTATTGGCTTTTGTTTTACTACAAACTCTCCTTCATTTACACAGAAGGCGTTTATATTAAGGGGTGCATACAGCTTACAGAATCTTTGCAAAACTTACAAAACAGATTTGAGGCTGAGCTTCCAGGGGAGACTCCCTGTGTTCTATTGCAGAAATAAGGACCAAGGAAACTGCTGGCTCTTCTAGGAGCAGAAGCCTTCAAATCACACACAAAGTAGCTGCCACAGCCTTTGGCCCCTGGGCCACCTCCACGGTCCACAGCAGCAAAATCAGCATAGAATACCTTCCTCTTTGCTCACCTGTCTCCCTGACGAATCCAACACTCACTCCTGCATGTCTGAGTGGTTGACTCCAGATGACTAGCACACAGAGACAATCAGGGCTTTCTTCCTACCTGATTGTCTCTGCGTGCTTCCTACCAGTTTCCAATGGATTCACATACTTCAAATCCTACCTATTAGGAAGGTAGGATTTGAAGTATGTGAATCCATTAGAAACTGAAGGGTGTTTAAAAGATTTTGAGTACGCATAAATGTCCAAATTGCCTTAGATGTGCATGTCAATTTACTTCTCTCATTTTTCCCACCAGAATATGAGCCCTTGAAGATCAGGACCTTGGTCTGGTTTGCTGACATATTCCTAAGACATATCACAGCCTAGCAGTTAATGGCAATCACTATTCGTTAGATGAGAAATGACAAACTATGCTGATTACAAAGACCACTAGGTACAAGGCATGTTCTTCATCACGGAAAAATGTAAGCCACCCTCCTCCTCTATGGATATTCCTAAATGCATGCACTTCCTTTGCTCTGCACTGGAACGTGTTTTAACATTTGTGAAACTGTAGCATGTGCAGCATGGAAGATGGTGTGAAGGAGGGCAAGGGTTGTGGAAGAAATTGACCTCGATTTTTGACTCAGCCTCTTCCTGTATGCTACTCATGAAGTCCTGTGCCCCCACCTCAATTTCTTATCTGTCAAATGGAGAGACTCTGGCCAACCTCCTGGAGTTGTTGAAATTATTAAAGGATATGATGAATGGCAAAAATTGTGTGCTCAATCCTTCTACCAGGAGTATGGATGAGGAGGTGAGGGCACAGGGCTTGTGTCACGTCAAACAGCTGAGCTATTTCTTTCAGCCCTGAACCCACTTTTTTGTTCCTTCATGCCAAGTGGTTTTTCTGAATAATCCGGGCACTTGACCCCAAGCCATCCCTTAATGATGTCAAAACCACTGGTTCCCAAAATCAGTTACACTAGAATCATTTCGGGAGGTTTCTGAAACACCATCTGGGGTTGCAACACTGCTGCCAACACTTTTTAAAGCTACTCCCCCTGCCACACACACACACACACACACACACACACACACACGAGTGATTTCAGTGCTTAGCCCACATGGAGACTCACTGGTCTACACACAACAGAAGTCACCCTTCTAACCGATAGCTAATTCTGTAATTTCTGGAAGCATAAAAGTCAACCTGAAAACAGAAAGTAGATTCTGGCAGGGCTTAGAGAGAGAAGCCAGTATGGTTTCCCCCATGAGAGTGATGGAGGGGACAGCAAGGTCATTGACGGAACCTGCCAGCCAGGGGTCACTTGGCAGAAGCCTTTGTTCCCATTCCCTGGTGCCAGATGTCACAGCAGCAGGTCAGAATGAACCAGAGGACTGGGAGTGCTGCACCCTCAATTTCAGGACTAATTCTGAAACTGTCTAGCGATGTGCCTTAAGAAAAGCCACCCAACCCTTTCTCAGTGTCCCCATGTGAGTGTGTGCGTGTAAGTGGAGAAAATGGTAATGCCTGCCTTGCTTGCATGAAGGTGGTTAAAATAGAATGAGAAAGTGGATATGAAAATTCTGGGACAAAATAAGTCTCTCACTTCCCCATGCATTTCTTTGCACCTTCCTGTGACTCTTCAATTACAACAAAATTAAAACTTTTAATAAATAAATCTTTTTCACTCACCTCTCTCCATTACCAAGCTGTCAGAAATTAAAGTGAAAGAAGTGTCAATGCAGAGTTCTCTGTCCCCAGTACTCCACATGTGCACCGCACAGGCAATGTTGAAAATGCAGCTTGGTGACAGTCATGATGACAATGCTGGAAAGGGTGGTGGTGATGATGGCGGTGGTGGTGGTGATGACAATAGTGATGGTAATGGTCATGGTGAGGGTGATGATGATGGCGATGATGATGGCGATGGTGGTGGTGGTGATGATGACAATGGTGATGGTGATGACGCTAGTGATGGTAATGGTCATGGTGAGGGTGATGATGATGGCGATGATGATGGCGATGGTGGTGGTGGTGATGATGATGATGATGGTGATGGTGATGACGATAGTGATGGTAATGGTAATGGTGAGGGTGATGA
>NW_016107474.1:4173783-4199781 GCF_001604975.1 Cebus imitator | reverse complement strand
GGTGATGATGACAATGGTGATGGTGATGACGATAGTGATGGTAATGGTCATGGTGAGGGTGATGATGATGGCGATGATGTTGGCGATGGTGATGGTAATGGTAATGGTGAGGGTGATGATGATGGCGATGGTGATGGCGATGATGGTGGTGGTGATGATGATGACGACAGTGATGGTAATGGTCATGGTGAGGGTGATGATGGCGATGATGATGGCGATGGTGATGGTGGTGGTGGTGGTGATGATGATAGTGATGGTAATGGTCATGGTGAGGGTGATGATGGTGATGATGATGGTGATGGTGATGGTGGTGGGGGTGATGACAATAGTGATGGTAATGGTCATGGTGAGGGTGATGATGATGGTGATGATGGTGGTGGTGATGATGATGACGATAGTGATGGTAATGGTCATGGTGAGGGTGATGATGGCGATGATGATGGCGATGGTGATGGTGGTGGTGGTGGTGATGACGACAGTGATGGTAATGGTCATGGTGAGGGTGATGATGGCGATGATGATGGTGATGGTGATGGTGGTGGTGGTGATGACGACGATGGTGATGGTGATGATTATAATGATAGTGGTGGTGATGATGGTGGTGAAGGTGATGACGATGGTAAGAGCGATGGTGGTGGTGGTGATAACGATGATGGTGATGACAGTGATGGTGGTGGTGATTATTGTAATGGTGGTGGTGATGGTGGTGATAATCATGTTAATAATGATGGTGATTGTGATGATGGTGGTGATAATGATGATGGTGGTCATGATGATGGTGATGATTGTGGTGGTGGTGATGGTAATTGTGGTAGCATTAATGAAATAAAGACAAGTTACAGAAAGGTGATATACCAAAAGAAATACAAAAATACATTAGAAATACCAAGCATACTCTCTTGGAGGCACTATTGCTACAAGTAATTGTGGGGCTACAGGTTTATTCCCTTTTTACCACCTTTCTGAATGTGATGCATATCCTGTATGAACACATATAACTTCTACAATCATATTTTATTGAAAGACAACTCCACACAGAATAAAGAAAAAGCATAGTTGAGGTCATAGAGAGATGCTGAGAGTCTACTCTGAACAAATGAAACTTGTATATAAATATACATAGAGGGAAAGAAAGAAGCGGTGACTAATGCTGAGTGCGTCTTCTCGCTTCCCCTACAAATGCACCTTGTGGCATTTGTGCCTCACTGCAATGACTCTCAACTCTGGTTGCAGAATCAGTAGAATTGCCTAAGGAACTTTTAAAAATGCACCTGTCTGGCTTCACCACAGGCCAAGTGAATCAGGGTCTGACATCACGACACAGATGCTGGGCGGGTTGAAAACTCCCAGGTCGTTCTTGGTGCAGAGCAGGTGGGAACCACAGCCTTGCGGGTGTCTTCTCACCACATGCGGATGCTGCAGTGAACACCTCCCAAAATGGCTGAGTCGGAAATGCAACACACTGGAGATACATTTGTTTCTCTTCTTTAGACACGGAGTGGCCGTTATAGCGACACGAGGCTGCCCTCCCCGTGACAGTGTCTCCCCCCACGTCCATCCCTGCACCACAACTTCAGTCCATGCAGAATGTCCAGCGCACTCAGTGTTCCAGAAAGAGCCTGGGCAGTGCCAGCGATGAATTATTCATCGTTTATCCGCCCATCACGCTCTCAAGATGGAGGCCGCCACACCGACTCAAAGTCCAAAAATGTGGGAAAGTTTATTTATTTCTTCAAAACATTCCTGATTTGTAATGTGCTTTCTAAAAATGTTCTAGCTGACCAAGCCCTGATATATTTAGCTACAGCATTGAAAAGAAACGCTCTTTACACTTTATAAGGCGGGCTATGAAATGCATGTGTTTAGGGAAAACTGCTCCTCCAGGCTAGGCCCTTTGTCCCCAGGAGAGGGGTGGAGCCTCTGTTTTGGCTTATAGGAATGGTCTCAGTGCTGGGGGGCAGAAATACAGAGTTGCATTCATTCCCAAGGCCCTTGAGTTCACAATGGCTAGACAGCCAGCCCTGGGAAGTCTCCTCTAGGCTCCTTCTACCCCTGGGCAAAGCAAAGGAGCACCAGAGGAATGCTGCTCTCCTCCAGCCTGTGAAAATCAGCTCTCCTACGGTTTTCCTATGATCCCCTGCCGTGTGTAGCAGCTTATTCTGCTTTTGGTTTCGTGTTCAAACGGTTGGATCATCTCAAGAGAGGAAACATTGCAACAAAAAGATGAAATGGATCCCAGCCTGCCCAGGCAGGAGGGCTGGAGAATCAGCCCCAGGAGCCTTCTTTTCTCGACAGAATTCTCTAACATGAGCCCCGCTGTTGGATTGTGATTTTGTTACTGAACAGAGGAGTCACGAAAGGAGACTAGAGGCCACATCTGTATATAGCCATAAGACCTAGCGTGTATTGAGTGTTTTCTGTGTGCCAGATATTTTACAGATATCAACTAATTTAACTCTGGTGAGGTCCCATGCAGGAGAAGAGATTATTATTCCTATTTTACAGACAAGAACCAGGGCAGGCTGTTGTCACGAATGTATAACCATCATTTAACTTACGTCTCATGACAGCTCTACGAAGCCGTTACTAATGTTATTTGTACCCATGCCAGAAGTTAAGGGACAGAAGAGTTAGGTCACTGTGCCAATGTTCACAGCAAGCGAGAGCTCAGCTGTGTTATTCGCCTCTGTCTGATGGGCTCTGAGACCACACTCTTATCCAAGTTAAGGAACCCCCTTCCGGGGCCACCCCACCCCGACTAGATCAATTACTGAGTGGTAAGGAATAAATGAGATGCAATTACAGCCGTGGTTCCCATTGTTGGGTGTGTTGGGAGAGATGAGGAGCCAAGAGCCCTGGGTGGCATGAGACTCAGTACTTCCTGCTGCACATTGTGAAGGCATGAGCTGTTCCTTAGAGTTCATGCTGTTGAAGTCCACATGACCTCGTGAACTCCAGGGTTTTTTCCTCACCCTTCCAAGTGTGCTAAACATGGATACTGTCCTGGGGTAGAGACACCTTCCTTCATCCCACCTTCCTCTGCATTGGGCTTGAGGATGCCCTTGCCAACATGTGGCCCACACATTCTAGAAGGGCAGGACAGCATCAGCCATACATCCAATGAAGTCTAGGTGCAGTGGCTTATGCCTGTAATCCCAGTGCTTTGCAAGGCTGAGGTGGGAGAGTCACTTGAGGTCAAGAGTTCGAGACCAGCCTGAGCAACATGCCAGACCCCTCTCTACAAACATAAAAATTATAAAATAAGCCAAGTGTAATAGTGTACATGTGTAGTTCCATCTGCTCAGGAGGCTAAGGCAGGGGGCTGGCTTGAGCACAGGATTTTGAGGCTAGTGAGCTGTGATTACACCACTGCACTGCAATCCAGCCTGGGCAGCAGAGTGAGCGTCAGCCTCAAAACAAAAACAAATTGAAAGAAAAAAAAAAAAAGAAAAATGACTGCTGTGCGTAATCACAGGCAGTCCAGCAACTTCTCAGGCTCCAGGCATCCAGGCAAAGATGCATGGCCAGAGCAGGCCCTCTCTGGAGCTCAGATCAGGCCCAGGCCCTGCCCACATAAGAGTGTCCCAGATTAAGGCCCACAGCCTGCTTCTCTTGGAAGCTTGCCAGATAGGAGATTCCAATCTTCTGGAACTCCAGAGGCAGCCATCAGCATTGTCTGAGACATCCCATCCTTGGCTCTTGTACATCAAGATGTGGTCAGGAGAGTGGCAACTTGCTGGCCCCAGTGGAAGGACCCCCACTGGGCTGCTCACAGTCAGCTTGCCAGTCACTCCCTGGTCCGCTCTCAGCCCTCTTCACCTCCTCTGCAGGTTGACCCCCATGGACGGCATTAGCTGGGCTCCTTTGTAGGCTCAGTTTCTGGCAGATTTCAGCCCATCGGAGGTATCCTATGAGGCTGGAAGGCGAAAGAGGAGAGGTGGGTTATTTCCCTTTCCTCCTGTCTGCTCCAGCACTGTGGCTCCTTTCCACTCCAGTTCTGAAGGTGGCACCTGCAGCATGAGGGGGTTGGAGCCAGGGTGGAGCCGTTCTCACCCTTGCTAATCACTGATGGGTTTCCTTCACCCAGCCCACGCCTCCATAAATAGTCCTTCCACCCCGATTCTTTCCATGGACTCAGTTAAGTGGATTTCTATTTCCTGCCAGGACCCCAATTCTTGTGCCTAATGGAAAAAACAGGTTGGGACCAAATCTTTGTCTCATTGCCTCCCTCCTCCCTCACTGCGTGTATAGATACCTGAGTTGACTGTGTGCCCCCAGATTTCATTTGCACCCCAAGGTGGAGAGCCTGAGCTTAACTCCACTTCTGGCCTATAAGCCACACATTTGATTTGCCCAGTGCAATTGGCATTTGGGTTCCAATTTGAAGGGACAGAACTTCCCCCACCCCAGCTCAGCCCAAGCCCCACCAGTGCCCACTCCAGCGATCAGGCCCTACTCCAGGTCACTATAAACACTTATGGCCCCTGCCTGAACCCTGGAGTGGAGAACTCAGCATCGGGACCTCTGGGTAAGGACCAGCAGGGGAGAGAGCTTGCCATGTGGCTCTCCAGGCATATTTTAAACACTGCTTTAAATGTAGGTCAAAATCATCTTATTTTCACAACAAGCTCATGCTCTTTATTTTTAATGACAAACTTTGCTTTTTATTATTTATGTTTTTCATTCCGTGAAACAACCTTTATTTTGTGGAAGCAAAACTTCAGCCGCCGTGAAGACAGGAAGGGCACAAAATTGTGGCTCTCTCCCAGTTTTCTCATTCCCAGGTGCAGCTGGTTACTGGAAATGTCACCCACTTTTGTGGCGTTAACATTAACCTGCCAGTGCCTGTGTAACCTGGTTCTGGCTTTCAGCTGTAACAATGATTATATGTGGATGATTCTTTCACACACACACCGGTATATGCTCACCACTTTGAGCGAAATGGTAAAGACCACCACTCAAACACGCATGTTTAAATCTGAAAATGGCTAAACAGGTCCTTTCCAGGGACCTGTTTCAAAAATCTTATGGCTCATTGGAGACACAGGAGGCCATTGGCTTCTAGAAGAGCCAGCAACTATATGAGGCCAGGCAGAGCAAGAGTCCTTTGTAGAGTTCTCTGTCCTTGTGAACAGAGGGAAAAGTTCTCAAAGCTGGTATGTCTCCCATGATTTTTAAATAAAATCTTTTTGTTTCACTACAATAACACAGAACAATAAAGTTACCCCTGGTTTCTCTATGTTACTACATAGAGAAACAAAACTATTAAAGCAATATAGAAATTATATCTATTTTTAAAAACTATATAGAAAAACAAAATCTTTCTAAAAGTAACAATACTTGGGTTAATGTGAGAGTTCTCTGTACTTGATCTGAGTCTGTGATCATTCATGTACACAGAACAAATACACACACCCCTACACATTCATGTACACATATATATGCATATACATATATAAATATATACATATGTATACACAGTGATTATACACGTACCTGCCATATCCTCATTATGATCAGTGCACGCGTGCGTGTGTGTACGTGTGTGTGTGTAATCAGGGCTTGAACCAAAAATCATTTACAGAAGACAGATCTGTTCCCTTTGTTTAGATGAGAGCAGAGAGGTATTCCTTCAGATTGCATAAGAGTCCAATGATAAGCTTGCTTCTGGCTCACCCTAATCATAGCTGAGATTTTGTTTTAATTAAGAGCAGAAACCTTATTAAGCCATAATTTTGAGCCAACGATTAAATCTGGATCAATAGAACAGCTATTCAGATTGGTAAGAGCCGAAGTTCCTCTTTTTGGGTTTGGGAGGAAGGAGTACACATGAAATTATGCAGATTATATAAAAATGACCTCACTATCCATTTCTCTTAGCTTTCCTAAACCAGATGAAAGTGGAGATTAAGTAGAATTTCTCTTTATACATGTATAAACACAAAAGTAGATACGTCTGCATTT
The DNA here is from genome assembly GCF_001604975.1 of Cebus imitator. Classification (NCBI taxonomy): domain Eukaryota; kingdom Metazoa; phylum Chordata; class Mammalia; order Primates; family Cebidae; genus Cebus; species Cebus imitator. The sequence goes on along the minus strand of NW_016107474.1, from coordinate 4,193,817 downwards.
TTCTGTGTCATAAAAATAATGTTTGTACAATACTTTTTAGAATGGTAACTTTAAAATATGATCCTTATAAAATTGCAGTATCAAATTATTGGCTTCTTCAAAACTTGGCCACCACAAATTAACAAAACCCCCCAAGATAGCATATCAAACACAAAAAAGAAAAGATTAAAAACTGATTCAATACAGAAGATTTACTCATCATGCTTTGATATCCAGGCAGCTTCGAGAGCCGGCACCCTCTCCACTCCTTCCCCTCCATCTGTGTGTTTACCCCTCGGAAGCCAGAGCCTGAGATGCTAACATGACTCCCAAACAGAATCCCAGTCTCCTCTTCCTTATTACACTGTTTGTTTATTTCCCTCCAGTAATCCACTGAACCAGTCACTGAGAGGTTAATGAAAAAACAACTTTATTCACAGAGGCTGAGAGTTTGGGAAAACAAAATATCCAGTGACAGCCCTTCCACCACATTTTCAGTTAATCACAGTGAGCCTGGATCTCAGCAATGACATCTCCTGGAAGTTCTTCCAATCAAGGCTGGGCTGCAGTTTCCCAGAGTCTTCCCACTGGCCTGGGTGGAACCCAGTTGTGGAAGCCTGCTTCGGCATGGCTATAAGAATGAATTTTCCAAAAGTCACCTCTGTGTCTATGAATTATTCAGTGACTCTGCCAGCCTGCAATGTCCTTTTCAACACACTGACCAACAGGCCCGCTGGATAAAAAGTTTGTCATCGTTTTTAGATAAGTCCTGGAAACCATTTTAAAGGCTATCTGAAAGACCTCCCTCCCAGCCTACTTCCAAGAATGTGTGACTGTGTGTGTCTTTCTCACATGACATAAAATGAAAGTTACTTGGATGTTCAGAAAATTGCATTTCAGGACCTCTAAGACAACCCAGCTAGAGATGCCGTGGAGGCTGGGTGCCTCTCCCCAAAGTTGCAAGCTGCACTTGGCTGTGAACATCTCAATGTGCTTCATAGATTTTTGTTGCAGCCCTCTGCTCCCCTCCCCTGACTGCCAGTTACCTCTTTAAGATGTTGATTTAGCATCAGCCTCCGGGACTGCCAGGCAGGGCTGGAGGGAGGAGCGTACAGCAGAAGGGGTACAGAGACTGGGAGTGTCTGGGAGATTCCTGCCATCAAGACTCAGGTCCTCTGGGGCCCAGAGAAGCCTCTTCCAGTGGACACCAGCAGGTCCCCTTATTCTGTCCCCCACATTCATCCCTCTCTCTCTCTGTATCTGCTTTTTGGTTGTTTCATCTAACTTTTTAGAAATGTAGTCCTTCATTATCTGATTCCGAAAAATATAGCAAGGAGCAAGACTGGGTCTTAAAAAAACAACATGGAAATCAAAACTCTGACGCCGTCTGAGACATCTCCCCTCCCCCTCACACCCTTCCTCATGGTATCCCTTGAAATATTTTGATCCCTTAAAAACAAAAGCAAAAAGATAGGACGTCTGCTGTCTCGGTTACATTGCTGCACGTGTATTGGCTAATGAGCTATCATAATGCAAGAATATGTTATACAGAGTGTGCTTTCTTAAAGTTGTTACTACAGGCGTTTTCAAAGGTCAATGCTTAGAGTCAAGCATTAATGCAAAGAATAAAACAGGGTTTTTTTTACTACCCGGAAAGAAATTAAGAGAAAAATTTTCTGTTTAAAATAAAAGTGTTACTGCTCTGGGCGGTTTATCAGCTTCTGTGCCTGAACATTGGTCACAAATCCTCACCAGGCCCTGCACCTCCCAGAAAACCTGAAAACCCGGGTCACCCCCAGCACCCCCACAACTTCAAGTCAGGGACAAACCCAGCTGTGTCCACCCAGAACACAGATGGGCTCAAAACCAAGACCTTAGCCACATGGCAACAGTGAAGCAGTGGAAAGTCATACGGGGGTCCCCGGTCGAAAGGACCACACTGAGCCTCTAAGGCCTGCCTTGGGTGGTCTGTGGGCCCTCGCAGGCCCGGGACGCATAGGACCTGTGGTGGGCGGCTGAAGACCACTCCATTAGGCAGGCCAAAGGTCAAGGAATCTCCTGCGGTAGAGGTCCCTACGGTGCCCACGTGCAATGCCCACGACCCCGCGGGGACCGGGTCTTTTAAGTCTCCATAGCCGCGCCGGGTTGCTGGGAAAAGTTTGCTTCGAAGAAGTCAGGCGAGCGCGCACACCTGCGCACAATGGTTGGTAACACTTTCCTGAACCCACAGGCCGACCCAGGCAAAGGTCATTTAAAAATCCCCGGCCGTTGGGAGCTAAGGCCTTTCGCACAGCGGAGGCTCAGGCCCGGCGAGGGAGAAGAACCGCGTCATTGTTTGCTTTACTGGAAGTGGAGCGCCGTGTCGGCGAGCTGCAAGGGGAAATAGGAGAGGAAGGGGATCCCGAGCTGGTAAAAGCCGCCCTGGACGTGCGGGTCTAGCATCAGGGAAGCGTTGAAAGGCGGACGGAGGCTGGAGGAGGTGGCCAGGAGCGAGGCGCCCAGACGGCTGCTGGGCCCCGGCTTGGCGCCCCCCAGGAGCTCGTCCCCTGCAGCCGGCTTCTGGCCCTGCCTTCCCGCCAGGATGCTGTCTATGCTGAAGCTCTTGGACTTGGAGCTCTTCGGAGAGCTTCGGGAGGCGGGGCGCACAGGGGACCCCGGGCCGTCCCCCGTGCGCGCTGGCTGGCCGACCGCCACGACCGCTGCGCCCTGGACAGCATCACCGGGGTCCTCGTCTGGGGACACGGTCCCCGGCCAGTGGAGGGGCGCCGACGGAGGGGGGCCATCCAGGTGAGGCGAAGGGCCGGCGGGAGCTCCCTCCAGGCGGGGGATCGCTGGGCCGGAGCCCCTTTCCCCGCTCCCCGTCTCCCGTTGAACCTCCGCGCCGCGTTCTTGAGTCTCTGCGCGGGGCTTTTTGGCCTCCGGGGCCCCGGGGGCTGGCTTGGGCTTCCTCTTCCGGCGCCGGTAGTTGCCGTTCTCAAACATGTCCAGGCAGCGGGGGTCCAGCGTCCAGTAGCTGCCCTTGCCCGGCCGCCCTTTCTCGCGGGGCACCTTGACGAAGCAGTCGTTGAGCGAGAGGTTGTGGCGGATGCTGTTCTGCCAGCCCTGCCGGTTGTCGTGGTAGAATGGGAAGCGGTCCATGATGAACTGGTAGATGCCGTTGAGCGTGACCCTCTGCTCGGGTGCGTCTTGGATCGCCATCGCGATGAGCGCGATGTAGCTGTAGGGAGGCTTCTGCGGGGTCTCGGCCCGGCCCGAGGCAGCCAGAGCGGCCGCAGGGGCGAAGGCCAGAGGCAGCCCGGGTCTCTCCGAGCCGTACAGATAGAGCATGGGCGAGGCGGCCAGGGCGGGCAGCCGGGGATCGAAGAGGTGGCTCATGGCAAGCGAGAGCCTGTGCTGCGCTCCCCGCGACGCAGGCGACCCGGGCGGCCTAGGCACAGCGCCCCGCGCCGCAAGGGCCCTCCTGGGCAGCCCGCCGAGCCTCTGCCTCTGGCTCCGACGCTCTCCCCGGCCGCTCCGAGCTCTGTCCCTTCTTCATGGCTTTAAAAATGTTAAATAATTGTTGTAAGTTTGCTGTTATATGTTGACTTAGTGCTGGAAAATAAATTGTCTATGATAAACAGTCCTTGTGTTCTCAGCCCACCCACATTAATTAAAATTTCATTGCTGAAAAACTCCAAGCTTTTCCCTCCACGTGTCTTTTTGATACCAGCCAATCGGTTTTGGGGCTATTCCTTCATTTGTTTATAGAATTAGTCTGTTGATAAGTCCGCCCACCCAAGTTGAATCAAGCTGTGTTTATTTGGAAAAATTTCCGGGCACCCAATATATAAACGCACTGATCTGATGTTTGAAATATCACGTCCACCCCTTGACGCTGTAAGCACACACAGTCAGTGAAGCAGGATGTAGACAGGGGTGGCTGGAGCATGGTCTGCCGAGGCAGGAAGGAGAGGTGGAGAGGGGGCTGGGTATGCAGGGATGAGCTTTATGCTGGCCTGGGGGAGCCCCATAACCCCGGGGCCTCCCACAAAAGGCCTTTTCTTCTCCCAGGCTTAACTGGAGATGTGGAGATGCCATGGTCTAGGAAAATGCTTTCTGAGGTCCTAGGAACCTTTTAGATTGCGGCAAGAGGGTGTCTAAGAAGCCTGACTGTCGGCTGAGAAGGGGATGCAGCCCTCCTTGGAAAAACAGGTGGCAGAGCCAGTAGGACGCTGCACTCTCTAGGGACCTGCTCTGCCACACCCTCCCTTCCAGGGCTCCCTGAAAATCAAAGGGAAATGGACTTTGGGAGCCCAGCCTCTCTGCAAGGGAAGGCCTAGGGCACTGGGGACCTGGGGTAGAGCACCTGGTCTACAACTCCGTTGAGGATCGTTTCAAAATAAATCCATTTGGAGAATCGGGGGTAAAACTAAGGTCCTCCTGATGGGGCCAAGGTTGCAAGGGAGGAACACCATAAAAGGAGGCCGTGGCAGCTGGCTCGGGGGGTCTGGTATTTGTGAATGTGGGTCTCCAGCTTTATATTCTGGGCTTTCCTGTTTATAACAAGGAGGGGGTTATAACAACTTTACAAGTGCATGCAGCTGGCCCGTGATTACATTAGGCATTTGGGAAGCCTGCTTGCTCTCCCCGCATCCACCCACCCTAGGGTGTATGTGGCCCCCCCACCCCCATCATATTTTACAATTTCCTATGTCACTGCTTGAATAAAAAATCCTGAATCATGCTGATTTTGAAGGAGGCTTCTCTTTCCCACTCCACCCGTTAGGGCAGGGGTAGTGGGTACCTAGCGTGACTAATTCCTGTTTATGATCTCCCCCTGAATGTTAAAACACACACACACACACACACACACACACACACACACTTGGGGTAACTTGCGTTTCATTGAGTAAATCGCGTGAGCATGCCAAAGAGAGGAGGGAAGGGTGAAGATGGCAGGTGGGTGTAGAAATGGCCCAGTGCGGTGGGCCAGGAAGGAGGAGAGGTACCCAGTGCACTCACAGGGGTGGGGGGAGTGTCTGTCGCTGCATCACCCGGCTGGGGACTCGGCTGGGGATGTGAGTGCCCAGATAGCCTCTGAACACAGAAACGTGGCGGGCATCCCACTTCAAAATGAGAAAACCAGAAATAAGCCTTGTGTTTGGGGGTCCCGGCTACCCGACCCATGGAATAAGGAGACCGCAGAGAAACAGGTAAATTTAAAATATCAAAAAGGAAGTCGTAGTATGGGTGGAAAACCCTGTCTGGGTATCGGCATTGCCTGTGGGAGCGACAGGCCAGTCCCTTGGGCACCCCGGCCCTCTCCGCGGCCCAGCTCCTCTAACGTCGGGCCCGTGGGCAGCCCGGCCCGGCCAGCCTAGATCCTGGAGGCGGACCTCTGCCAGGAGGGGCGGGGCTTTGCCCTTTCGTGACTACTCTCTGTCACCCGCGCGCCCCTTTCAACCTTGGGGTGAAGAAACCTCAATGCCCACGCCTTTGCAACCCGCGGGCCCCACAGTCTCTGGGGTCACCCAACCTCTTCGGGGCCGATCGCCTCCAACAAGCTCAAGTTTGGATCCAGCTCCGTTTCCAGCCCTGGCTCTCACTCCAGCAAACCCAGACCAAGAGATAAACCGATGTCACTATGCAACCGCTTCCCCACCTTCGTACCCCATAGCCCCTCCTGGAGATCCCTCCGCGGCACCCGAAGACCAGCACGCACATCCCTGCCTCTACCGAAACGCCCGCCGTCCCAGCGCGTCTTCTAAACTCTAAGGCAAATCCGAGCTTGAATTTGTACAATAATAAACACTGCCCCATTTGGTAATGGGCGGGACGCGGGCGGGGACTCCAGCGGCTGGTGGGCGGGGCACGGATAGTAAAGGGAAAAAAAGGGAGAGAGAGAGAAAGAGAGAGAGATTGGGGGAGAGAGAGAGAGATGGGGGGAGAGAGAGAAATGGGGGGGAGAGAGAGAGAGAAAGAGCGCGCGCAAAAAACAAAACAACAACAACAACACGCAAATGCCCACATCCTAGCCTTGGTTTGGAGACGCACACCCAGCCCCGCACGTTTGCAGAAGTGTGCAAAGTCTCTGGGAGGTTTCAGCTGTAGAACTCCGGCATTGCGCCCCAGCCCGGCTCGGCGCGGGTTTGAATCCCAGGCTCTCTGGTGATTGATGAGTTTGTAACCTGAGCCTAGGAGGGGCCTGTGTTAGAAGGAACCCCGAGCTGGGGCAATTTCCATATTTCCGGGGAGTGCACGCTGTAGCCCTCGGCGTCCGAGAGCGGATGCGCCCTCGTGCGGAAGCTCTGTTGGCTGAGGACGGAGCGAAGGCCCTGCGGAGGGCCGCGGAGCCTGCGAGACGGCCGGCTGGGCCTCTAGAACCAGTGTCCCAGAGAGCCAGATGGGGACACCGAACGTTCCCTGCAGATTCATAAGCCTAAGATCCAGGCAAGTTCGTCATCCGAGAAGTCAATTGGTGAGTGCTCACCTCCCAGCCTGCAGGAAAAGCCTGATATCTGGCCTGCCCGGACGCCCCGGAGGGACTGGAGTTTCCAACTCTGAGGCTCGAGCAGAAAAGGGGTTCCCCGTGAGATGAGGGCAGACAGCCCTGCTCCCAATCCTGGGACAAAGCACATGTGTGCTCGGGAAGGCAGATGGGAACCCAGACACTGGTGATAAAAACGGCCTCAGATAAAAAGGCTGAGGGGGGAGAGGCCAGAGCTCTTCCCACTGCCCCCCAAGCCGTCACCCGACCTTCCCCACTGAAAGTAAAACGTAGGAACCAGAGTTAACATCACTTTCCCCAGACAGCTAACATACATATGTATAATGTGTGTGTGTTACATACACAGAGACGATTCAACCGCATGTGTAGCAAGTTTGAGAGGAGCCCGGGTGAAAAGATGAAGGACTTAGCCCGTCACCTTACTGACAACCTAAAAACATTGGAGACAAAGATGATGATAATGTTAATAACTAAAATGTATTGAGGCATTTTGTCCTCACAGGAGCCCTGAGAAATAGAAACCTTTGTCGTTCTCATTTTGCAAACCAGGAAACCGAAGCCCTGTAAGTTAACCTGCCTCAGGTGTCCCATGAGGAAGTACTCCAAAAGACAGAAAAACAATCATCTTATAATAGCCCCAGCTGTGGACACTCAGGACCCAGTGGAAGTTCTCTTGCCAACCCTTACAATGTCTGTGAAAGACAGGGGTGGCAGATTCACCTATTTGACAGACTATGAAACTGAGGCTCAGCATGGAACACCCCAAGACCCTGAAAACAGGAAATGGAGGCACAGGGATCACAGCCCATGGGTGATTGTCCTCCAAAGGTAGGTGCTCTGGGGTCTGACATGCTCAGATATCCAGAAGGGCTCAGAGGCAGAGAATTTCTGGAGTAGACAGTGGGAGAGGGGCCCTCTAGAAAAGCGAGGCTGCGCAGCACCCCTGGAGCTGGGAGATTTGGGACACTATAAGTAGAAAATCACAGAGTCCCTACTTACCTTCCACCAAAACCCGGAAGACCTCTTCCTCCTTCCCTCCCCTCCCACTTTGAAGAGAGTGGAAGAGTTCCAGAGCGGGGGGGGGGGGGGGGGGGGGGGGGGAGTGGGGGGGGGCGCCTAGTGCCTCCCTTCTCTTGGTGGGCAGCGAGCGGGACATGAAGGTAATGGCGATCTGAGTCAGCGAATGCAGGAGACCCAAAAGGCAGGGTGGGATTTCCCAAATGATCCACTTATTTATAGCACACCTTGTTCCCAGAAATGACGGAAAGGCCGTAAGCGGAGTTGGGACACATGCACTCACCAGGTTTTTGAAAAGCCCAACCCTCTGCTTTCCCTGCAGAGCAGGATGGTTGAAAAAGGAAGGAAAGCCTGGCAAAATTAAAGGTGAGTGGCGTCTTCCCAGACACAGTGGCTTTCCCTGCTGAGGCTCTACAGCACGGTGTGACAAATGCATGTCATTCAGACCAAAAGTTCCTTTCTCTTTGTCTCTTCTGTGCTCCAGGTAAACCTTGATGGCTGGTCATGAGTGTTTACTATGAACAGGGCACTGTGGAAGCATCTTGCCAACCTGTGTGAGGTTCCTGAGTCCTGGAGATAACCCTCTCAAGCCTATTTTTTTCTTTCAGCTGAGAGGCTGTCCCAGGGAGCTCAAGGTGATCTATCTGATGTCACCTGAATCCTTTGTAAGGGCCTAAGGGGGTGCACGTGGATTCAGACTTAGAGAGAGGGACTCCACTGGGGAGGTCACCTATGAAAATAACACAAGACAGATGGAGACCTAGGGCCAGGGGACCTAGGACAGAAGGGCCACCAGGCTGAGACTGGCAAAGCTCAGTGTCTCCATGATCTGGAAGCCTGGGTGGGCAATGACTGAGGTTCCAGAGCATGAAGCTGCATCTCAGGACATGAAGTGGGTAAAAGCCTCCCAACTCCATCCCCTAAATGGGTCGTGTAGGCCAGCAGCTTTACCAACCATCCCCTTTCCGTCTTCACACGCCCACAACCCCACAAGGCTGACACTCAATCCCAGCCTTCCACTTTTGTTCTGCAGCAGGAAGGTTGAGAAGGGAACAGAAAGCCTGGCACAAATTACACTTGGGTGGTGTCTTCCTAGACCTAATGGCTGTCCCTGACAAATGGCTGCCGGCCTTCCAACCTCCCCTGAAACCATCCACCCACTTCCTTACATGCCTATGTCAAAAAGCAAACATTTCAAACGCCTTGGCAAGCTGAGGCCGTGCAAGAGGCAGGCAGTGAACTCGTCTCAAAGTTTGGGAAAGCATTTCAAATATGTGATGGAAGAAGGCACCCACTGGGAGGCGAGGGGCGGGCTCTTCGGAGGCTCTGACCCGGCCAGTCCCACTCACCTGGAACAGAGGCGTTGGACTCCAGACCCCCAGGCAGCCTCAGCCTACTGGCACCTAAGGCATAACACCTCAGGTCTCTACTTACCCACGTTCATCCCACTGAGAGAGTCAGACAGGGACCCGGGCAAGCACACATTCGCAAAATGCCAGCCACAGGCTCAGAGACCTGCACCTTCTCAAGGCACAGGACTCTGCAGCCCTTCCATGGACGTCTTTTCTTGGTGTCTCTCTACACCCAGCTCAAGTTTTCAGTTAACAATAAGTTCCCATCAGTCAACCTTGCGCCCAACACCCCTTTCCCCTTTTCTGGATGGGGGTGGGGAGGAGGAGTGAGGAGACCCTCACAAGCACACAGGGTTCATTTTCACCAGTAAGCTGGGAGCTCTGTTCACAAGCCTCTCCCTGCTCCAGCAGCAACCCCCAGGCAGTCACCAAGTAAAAGGGAGGAGACGGACCCCAAAAGATTTATGAGCCAAGCGCAGAAGTTCCCAGGGCCCTGTGTTTTCTTCTGCCTCTGGCTTCTGATCTTCGTGTCTTGCTGGCAGGAGGGTCGGCAGTGTAAGCAGCCCTGGCTATGCCCAGAAGGAGGGTGCAGAGCAGCCTTGGCCACTGGGGCATTTTACAGATAAAAGGGCCGGAGAGGGGAAGAGGTTTGTTCACACAGAGAGATGTGGTCTTCTCATTCCTAGACCAGTGTTCCAGCAATTCCTGGACAAAAGTCACAGCAAAATTTGCATCTTCAGGGATAGGCCACCCGTTCCATGGCAGTGATGGCCTTTCGACCACAGACCCAAGCCCAGTCTTCTAGAGGCCTGGGCATGGCTGGCAGGAGGCAGGCAGTCGCTCTTCCTGAAAGCTGTGAATGTGGGGTGGAGCCTCAGAGGCCCATTCCAGGAGGCTACTCTGGCTGCAGCCTTCCTGGAGCTGAGAATGTACAGGATGCTCAGAGGCCACGGGGTGTCTCCGAGTAGCCCATATCTGTCATAACAGGACTATGCTTAGAGTCAGAGGCCACCCAGCCAAAACCCACCAGGGACACAGCGTGAATTCAATGGGAAGGTCTCTGCCATGGTGTTCGGGTGCTTTCATTTCATTTGCCATTGGCTCTGGGATATCTTCTTACTGGTTTAGGAAGGCACAGGGTGATCAGTCAGACTTCATTGCAAACTGCATTTGCGTGGTCCTCAGAGTCGCCCCAAGCCCAATCTCTGCAGCCTATGGCAGACAGTATGGCCCTTCCATCCCTGACCTCCTTTCCCCTTTCCTTGAAAGGCCCAGAACCTCCCAAGGACCAAAAGGCCATAAGAAAAGGTGGTGGACGAGGGGATCAAGAACAGTCAATGCCCTAGGCACGTGCTTTTTGTACAGTGGGCAGCAGACAAGCAGGGTGGCTGCCAAGACGCGCAACTGTTGGCGAGAGCGTTGGCTGCTCACAGCATGTGCTTAGAGTCTTCCCGCTCCGCTAGGAGAGCAACAGATGTCCCAGAGGCCACTAAGCCCCCAGGCCTGAGGTCCACACAGGCGCTGCAGGAGGCCTGGACTGCGGGAGAGCGGAGAGCGGGGCTGCACAGAGCTCTGAGCCAGCTCACAGCACAAGGGGCCGCGGGCCTTCTAGCACTTACCGCACCTATCCCTGTCCACTCGGCCCGAGGAAGCCTTGAGTGAGAAGGTCCTCAGGTGAGTCCCAAAATGCCCAGGCTGATACATATTTAGGGCCTGGTTCTCTACTCTGCTGCCTCCGAAGACCTGAATAAAGCCCCAAATACAACCTGCAGTTGCCTGGGAAATGGAAATACTCCCGATAACCTCCACCAGGGCCACTCACTTGGGTTTCCAGCCCCCAAACAGCAGGACTTCTTTAAAAAGGCTTCCTAAAGGTGTGAAAGCCCAGCGTGGTTTCAACAGCAGGGCTGGGGGCTCTCAGCCACACCGCTGCACTCCTTTGTTTTCCGAGTGTCTCTCAGGCTTTGCCATTAACAGGACACCAATAGTTTCAAATCTGATGACTAGGGCAAGCTTTCAGCAAGACTTCTTTAAAACATCGAGGGAAGGAAAAGAGCCAGCTCGCTTAGGGTCTGGAATCCTCTCCTCTTCTCCTGGGGCAAACAGCATGAAGGGAACAGAAGTAAAATGAAACCATCTCGGCAGACGCGGGCAAGGAGCTTGGGCCACCTTACTCTGCAGCTTGGAGAGGGTCTCTCCCCACCCCTACCTCCTTAACTTCCTCCTCCTGTTCACTCAACCAAAGCCCGCCTGGCCTGGGGCCTGATGAAAGTCTAGCACCCGGGCACCCGCACATTATGAAAAGGAATGAAACAGCCTCTACGTCTTAACTGTGTGCCACCTCCGGGGCCACAGACTGAAAGAGCCTGTGTTGCACAGATGGAACAATTACCATAGTTTAAGCTTCCCCTAATTCCTTTTCCACACAGCGTAGAGATAAAGTGCCTTGTTTAAAGCAGCACAAACAGCACCCAGGTTACGTTCAGCACCACGGCATCAAGCAAAATCACCTTTAGCAAAATCATCAGCTCTTGAAACATTAAGCTCACAAAGAACTTCACCATTGGCAAGGCACAGCTCACCGCTCACCTGCTGGGGTGGGAACTGATGAAGCTTTGGTCCCGAAATTCACACATAGAGACCAGCAGGGGAATTGTGGGTTTCAGCCATTGAAATAGATAATAAAGCCATTTCCCCAGCTACATTTCCAGAAAACTATGTTGTTATTAAAAACGTAAAACACGAGATATTAACATTGAAAAGAAAAATAATCTCTATTATTTAACATATTGACAAACTTGATGAATTTAGAACTCTAAAAGCATCATAACTTATTTTTGAAGGGTGATGAGGTTTCAAATTTTTCACTGCAATGACGGTACAGATTTAGATATGACACCAAGAAGTAAAGAAGTCTGAAATTCTCCTCTGATCTGGCTGCTAAAGGGGTATGGATATTAAACGCTAGGATATCTGTCCCCTTCAGACCTTCATTGGCTCCGTTGAAACTCTCAGGAAAACCATTAGAGCAGGCTTAGAAGCTCGAATTTTAGAAAATCGGGGGAAAGCACGACTTAGCGTGGGCTGCAGTTAGCAAACGGGAAATGTTTACTCTTCCCTTCCTTCACCTATGAAATTGGGGACGGCTGGACACAGAGATGCAGTGGCACTGTTTGTTTGACATCTGGCACGTTTTTCCTGCATTTAACAAAATGCATTCCCGCAAGCTCATGGTCCAGTCCTTCAGGCAGCCCTCTCCAGCTGGGCAGTCTCTCCAAAAGAAAAAATCCTAGACTGGGATTTAAAAATAAATAAAAAGACTTTTCTGTCACTAAACAAGACAGCAGGCATGTACTCCTATTCTCTGATCGTATTTATGTGTCTACATGTATACCCACCTGTGTAACAAAAATAATCAAAACAGGTGGGTTTGCAAACACACCTCATTTTTTAAAAATGCAAGAACACAAACACTGTCCAAACTGTGGGCAGAAAAACAACATGGGTTTATTTTAAGGTAAGTACAACAATTAAGACCACATAAAACAAACATAGATGAAGTTAGATTTTTTAAGTTTTTTTTTTCTTTTAGGAGTACTCAGGGTGGAGCCTACTATGCAAAACCATCACACTTTGTAAATAAAAAGTATCAGATACTTCTTTATCCACCAACAAAAAAATAAATATTTTCTTGTTTTGTAAAAGACCTACAAGGGGAAAAAGAATTATATCTCAGAAATTGTACAGGAAGCAAAACCCACATCGGTTTCTTGAATTCAATTTGGCAGTTAGAAATGGTTGGGCAAGATGAAAAACTTATCCAGTGAACTCAACTTTAAATATTATATTAATGGCTCTGAACAACAACAACAACAAAATAGCCTGATTACAAATCCACACATTTGTACAGCACGGTTGGAGAAATTTAAAATTACAGACAGCACATACATTATCTGTAGAGACCCCCCATACACCCAGGGGCACCTCTGCAGAATGTCAGTAGGGGGTCGCTATGGGATTTGGTCCATAACTTAACTTTGGAAAGCTCAGGTCGAGCACAGCACAGCCGTCCTGGTAGGGGAGGGGGATTTTAAGACCAATACTCATTTTGTTGGGCTGAGTCCCTTTAAAGGGAGTTTCCTGGGATCCCAGAAAGAGGGCGGGCGAATTAAAGTTACCTGCGCGCTTCACAGACGGCTGGGGGCTGGCGTGCCCGCTCTCTGCTCCCGGGTCTGAAAAAAGGTTGGTGGACACGTTTTGTTTCTTTATTTGCGTCTCTGCAGCCTGAACTGTCTGGTTGGGTCGGGGCTGGGAAACTAAGCCGGAGCCGGCCGGGAGGTCAGTATTTCGTGCAGTCGTAGGAGTAGGGGGCTGCGTGGCGGTAGAGGGACGGCGTGGATCTGTAGGGCAGCTGACAGCTGGCAGTGCCGCTCACCTGGGACTCTGCGAGGCTAGAGTTCTCAATCCCCAGCCGGTGGGAGTTGAACATCTCCCGTACGTTGGGGAAAGTTTGCTGCTGGGCCGCGAACGTGTGGCCGGGGAGGTGGTTCAGGTCCCCGCTGTGGTTGAGATACCAGGAGGCCGCCTGGGCTGCGGCGGCCCCGGGCTGCGGCGTCGGCTGGGGCTGGGGAGCTGGCGGAGGCGGCGGCGCCTGCGGGTGGTGGTGGCCGTGGTGCTGGTGGTGGTGGCCCGTGGCGGCGAGCGCGCCCTCCTGGCCGGCGGCGAGGTTGAGGGCGCTCAGGGGCGACGCGGGGCCGCTCGGGTGGTCCGAGAGGGCCTCGTCCAGGGCGGGCGGGACGCACATGTGCGCCGGCCGGTCGGCCCCGGTGTACAGGCTCATGGCCCGCATGCTGCACTGGTAGCCCCCGGCAGCCCCGGCCTCCAGGCCCTGCGCACACGGCTGGCCGTAGGCGGCGGGCGGCGCGGCGGCGTAGGGCAGCGCCAGAGGCGGCACCACCAGGCCCGCACGTCCTGTCCCCGGGCTCAGCTCTCCGCCCGGCGGCGACGTTCGCAGGGTCATGATGTTCTCCACGCTGAAGCCGGGCAGCCCGTTGGGCGCCGCGGTGTGGTGCTCGGGCAGCGAGCCGTCGGGGGAGCCTGCGGGCGTGGAGGCCGCGCTGCGGGGGCTGCCCTGCAGCGCGCTCTCGGGGCTCAGAGTCTCCACCTTGGTGATGACCGGCAGCGCCGGGGACGCCGCCTCGCTCTTGATCACCACCTTCTTCTCGGCCTCCTTGGGGGCGTCCGCGAGATGGGGGACGGCCGGGGCGCCCTTGGACGCGGCCGGGGGCGGCTCCTTGAGGTGGGCCCGCTCCTCCTTCTCCTTGGACACGTCCTTCTTTTTGAAGCGCCGCCGGCGCCGCAGGAAGCTTCCGTTCTCAAACATGTTATAGGAGTCCGGGTCCAGCGTCCAGTAGCTGCCCTTGCCGGGCTTCTTGTCGTCGCGGGGCACCTTGACGAAGCACTCGTTTAGGGAGAGGTTGTGGCGGATGCTGTTCTGCCAGCCCTGTTTGTTCTCCCTGTAGAAGGGGAAGCGGTCCATGATGAACTGGTAGATGCCATTCAGGGTGATCTTCTTCTCCGGCGCGTTCTGGATGGCCATGGTGATGAGCGCGATGTAGCTGTAGGGCGGCTTCACCAGGTCCTTGGGCGCCGCGGGCTGGTGGTGGTGGTAGGGCGCGTAGGAGCGGCCCATCCCCGCTCCGTACTGCTCCGGATGGCCCGAGTAGACGCCCATGGGGCTGGCCATGCCGCCGTAGCTGCCCGCAGCCCGGTAGTAATTCTGCTCGCTCAGGTAGGGCACCACTCCCAGGGCGTTGGGGTCGGACACGGAGTAGCGCGCCTGCATGCTGCGTCCGAGATGGCTCGCCGGCGCCCGCCCGCGCGGACTGCGGCTGGGGGAGCGAGGGGGGCCCGGAGAGCGAGAGAGCGCGAGAGAGCCAGATGGGGAGAGGAGGGGGGCGGGAGGGGCGGCCCTGGGCTCTTGGCAGCCTCTGGGGTAAGGGGGGTGCAGGCGGCGGGGCTCGGGCCGAGCAGGGGAGCGCACTTTCAGCGGACCGGTCGGATCGGCATCCTGGAGGGCGCGCCCCGGGCGAGCGCAGCGCCGGCCCCGCTCCTCGCTCGCTCCAGGACCCGGCGGCGGGCAGCGCGAGCAGGCGGATGGCCGCGACCCAGCGGAGACGCAGCGGCCGGGGGACCCAGGTGGACCCTCGGCCCGCGTGAGGAAGGGCGCAGGAGGCTCTCCAAGCCCCCAGCAGACCGTCAGCCCCGAGGGTCAGCGCGCCGGGGTTCCAGCGGCTGCCCAGCCGAGTCCGGAAAAAGAGGCCAAGTCCCTTTTAGGGATTGGGAAAAGTTTCAAAAGTCTTCTCGCTCAAACCGAGTTTTTACTTTCCTGTGGCCACGCCCCCTCCCGGAACTTTCGGCCAATCATCCGGCAGCTGTGGGGAGTCGGCACCAATCAGGGAGAGGAGCGCAGGAATCCGTCGGCTCTAAGACCCGGCGCCTCTGCTGCGACTCCACCTTCCCTTGAAAAGATTTTTTAAAAAAGAGTTATATCTTATTAAAATTTATTTTATGATCACATTTTGGTGAATGGGCCCACATGCCCAGAACAAAAAATAGCCACTTTCCTCTGTAAGAAAAGAAAAATCAGTTTGAAACACAAAATAGAATGAATTAATGGAGTAAAATATCTCCCCCAAAGACCTTGTAAGTAGCAATGATCCTGGGATATTTTTCTTATTAATGAGTGATGAAGCGAATAATTAGATTTCCTAATTATGGGGCCAAGGTGTAATGGATTCAAAGCAAACGCGTTGGATTGGAATGGCAGACCTCCCCTAGATGTTATACTTATTTAAGCCAATAATTAATCATCAACAGGGAGTTTCCAGTCTTGGGGTCGCCAAGGAGAACCTATCAAGGTTTTAGAGGCAAACCCTAGAAACCGAGTTTCCCTCGCCCCCCGCCGAGAGCCAGGCCGCGCTGTTGATAGAGGGGAAGGTAGCAACGTCCTGACAATTTAATCCTCCGAATTCGCCGTGAAGTCGGTAAATCATCAGTGTCACTGCGAGCAGTTTTGTGGGCTTTGGGGAAAGGTATGAAGTGACTCTGCTATTTCCCCCTTTTGTCTCCCGCGTGGACACTCGCAGCTCACCGACTTCAGCTTCGAAGATCCTCTCCCTTTTCCCAGATAGAAATTCCCTCTGACAAGCTGACTCCGGGCTCCCAGAAGACCGGGACAATGCCGCGACCCGCCGGGGCCAGGCAGAGCCGAGTTCCTGGGCCCTGCGAGTGGAAACCCGAGCCTATTTTCCTCGGGGGCTTCGCTGGAAGATGCGCGCAACGAGCGGCGCGCGCCGCGGCCACCAAGCGTGGAAGCTTCCCCTGGCCCAGCCGGCGCCGGCGGCTAACACCGACCCCAGGGCGCTGTCCCTGCCTCCTGCTCCTCGCAAAGACCCCTTGGGAGTCTCCAAGTTGATTTTCTATATTTTAGCCTTTTTTGTTTTGTTGGGTTTGGGTAGGGTGAGTTGGGGAGAGGGCTCCTAGGGGAGACTGGGCGAGGGTTGATCGCAAACGGTTCAAGACCCCTTGGAGATGATATTATTCGGGAGGCGACCTGGAGCGACTCGGATCTCCTTCAAAGACCTCTCCTTCCCTCTAGGAATCCCGGACAGTTTGTTTATTTGTGGACTGACTATTTATTTCTTTCACACCTCAATAATCAGATCCCCCTTTCCCACTTCCCCTGAAGGAGTGAGACATCCCCTAAAAAAGGCTAAACACGGGGCAGAATTGTGGAAGTTGCTCGTCTGGTTGGGTAGGGAAGAGGGCTTCAGGGAGAACATGTGTATTTCAGGATTCCTTGTCCTTCCTGCCTGTTCCTCGGCTGGTATTAGATTCTCAGCAGAAGGATGTTAAGAGAACCCACCAGGCCTCCTCGCTTTAGGGAGGTGGCTAGAAGGCAATGGGGCATGCTACTCATTTCCAATCAAAGAACAGGACATGAAAATCTATGTGCATAATCTTTGTTTCCTGAACTATTCAAAGTCAAAGGAAAACTACAAATCAGGTTTCTTTACCTTGAATATTTCACTTCTAAAAGACTGTTTTTATGAGTATTCTGGGGTCTTTTTCTAACCTGATCTTTTTTTCTTTCTTTCTTTGAAACAAAGTAAAATAAAGCTGCCCAGTTCTCAGCTCACAGGCAAATGATGTGAGCGTTCTGCCCCAACCCTAAACTGCTACCGTGACTTTATTATTTTTTTTAATGCTTCTGATATTTCCACATCTAGCTTTTTAGTTGTTGTTGTTGTTGTTTTTAAAAAGGACTCTAGCAAAAAGTGCCCTTTTCCTGCAACGCATGAGTTCGTGTCACACTGACAGGCACACTGAGTTCGTGTCACGATCTGACTGGAAATGGAAGCTATTGATCAAGAAACACTTTTCAGCCTGTGGGCTTCCTGAAGGAATATTATTTATTCTGCTTTTTACTCTGCGTTTCTGAGGGGGTGTGTGTGTGTGAAAGAGAGAGAGAGACAGAGAGACAGAGAGACAGAGAGAGAGAGAGAGAGAGAGAGAGAGAGAAACAGCTTTATCATAGCAAAACCTAAAATAGCTAAGGACTATGAAAAAATAAATTCCAAAATGGCAGTGGCTGCCTGCCTTTGTATTTACAAGGGTGTCCAGGTTTAAACCAATGTCATCTGGGGGGCGGATGGAGTCGCTTAATATATTAACCATCCTCCCCTGCCCCGAAGAAATGAAAAGGGGAGAGGAAAGAAATTCGTATATTCCAGGCAGAAAAGGTGAGAGAGACATTTCCCTCTGCCCCCGGAATTAGGTTTCTTCTCTGCTCAGTGGGACTCCGGGAGAGATGTTTGTTCAGGTTATTAAAACAACGCCTTCCACACACCTGGACTTCGCAAAAACCGTGTTTCCGAGCTTTTCTTTAACCCGCCAGGGTATTTGGGATGGGGGGCTGCTACTTTCTGGCCGATTTTCCCCCTTCTCGACCTTGTAAGTCAGTGAGCCGAAAGCGGAATCGGGTCCCAGAGGGCCCGGCGTGTTCCTGGAATAATCAGCGGCGGTGGAGCCTAAAGGTACCGAAGCCGCGGTCCACCCGCCCCGCGCCGCGCCGCGGTCCTGCCGGCCGGAGGCTGCCGCACCTGGAGCGGCAGGGCTGACTCCGTGGGTGTTGGCGCCGTCTTGTGGCCAACCGGGGAACTGCTACAGAAAAAAGGAAAAAGACCGCCCGGCCCGCTCTGCTTATCATGAAGGTGCTGACACCTTGTGGACAGGCCTGGGCATTGCACGGGCAGGAATAGAGCCTGCGAAAATCTGTTAAAAGCAGGGAAAGCGGATAAACCGCGCCGCGTCGATGAAAAACGACATATCCCATAGCTTTGCAATGTGTCGAGAACACGATCTGCTGGGAAACAAAAATGTCTTTGAAACTGCTCGGGGAGCAAGATATTTTCTGTAGGGAAACTTGCTGAGGTTTTCAGCAAATAAAATCTACGCTGCTTAGATAGCTAGAAGTCTAGATTTTTTCTTTCCCCCCCGAGTTGCTGAACAAATTGCCTCGTCCGTGTTTTCCTGCTGCAGCTGTCTTTCCGCCCGAGGTGCGGCGTGAGCTTCAGGGAATTCATCAGAAAGCTGTTTGTGCTGGGCGTGTGTTTAGAGGGTTGGCCCGAACAAGAGGAAGACTTTGAAGCTGGGCTGTAGCCATTCTGCTTTTGAGGCACAACAGGGTCCAAAGAACGGACAAGTGAAAGGAGTTTTGTTTCTTCTCTCACTATTTCCCATGCATTCATTTCAATATCCTTCCAACACTTCTTTTCTGGGGTCAGGAGGTGCCTGGGTTTTAGGGAACGGGTAGCAGAGGAGTCCCAGGCTTCCAGAAACTGCTTGGAAACTGAAGAGTTCTTGGGTTACACAAAGTCAGCGCCTTCTCCTAAAAATCCATTACAATATGGCTTCTGGAAATTATCTTTTGTGGGACCAAAGAAAAAGTGTCTTTTCTAAAACGTAAAGCTCATTTTACTGTGCCGGCTTTCTGGGGATTCAAAGCAGCGCAGAGCCATCAACAAATGGCAGGGCCAGGAAGGACAACAAAAGGGGTGGGTGGTGGCCGGGCGTGGTGGCTCACACCTGTAATCCCAGCACTTTGGGAGGCCGAGGTGGGTGGATCACGAGGTCAGGAGTTCAAGACCAGCCTGACCAATATGGTGAAACCCCATCTCTACTAAAACTACAAAAATTAGCCGAGTGTGATGGCATGTGCCTGTAGTCCCAACTGCTTGGGAGGCTGAGGCAGGAGAATCTCTTGAGCCCGGGAGGCAGACGTTGCTGTGAGCCAAGATTGTGCCACTGCACTCCAGCCTGGGCGACAGAGCAAGACTCCATTAAAAAAGAAAAAGAGAGGGGGGATGGTAGTGAGGACTGCTCTCAGTTAAAAGGACTAAAGACATTCAACAACTGAAAGCAATACTCAATCCTAGGTGGAAGAAAATTTTAAACCCCAATGAAGGACAGATTTGAGGATACATGGTGAAATTTGCATCTGGGGTGTGTATGAGATAATAATCTTGTATTAAGGGTAAGATATTTGAGTGTGATAATTATACATGGTCAGGTAAGGGCATGTCCTTGCTTTTAGAAGGTACGTGTTCAAAATATTTGGGGCTGATATTCATCATCTCTGCAACCTTTATATATTCAACCTGCTGGGCATGCTGGCTGATGCCTGTAATCCTAGCATGCTGGGAGGCTGAGGTGGGAGGATCGCTTGAGCTCAGGGGTTCGAGATCAGCCTGGTCAACATGGTGAGACCCTGTTTCTACAAATAATAATAATTTTAAAAATAGCTGGGCATGGTGGTGGGCACCTGTAGTGCCAGCTATGTGGGAGGCTGAGGCAGAGAATTACTTGAGTCCAGGAGGTTGAGGCTGCAGTGAGCCATGATCACACCCTGCATTCCTGCCTGGGTTACAGAACAAGACCCTGTCTCAAAACAAAGAAAAGGAAGAGGAGGAGGGGGAGGGGGAGAAAGAATAAGGAAGAGGAAGAAGGAGGAGGAGGGGGAGGAGGAAGAGAAAGAGGAGGAAGAAGAAGAAGGAAGAGGAGGAGGAAGAGGAGAAGAAGAAGGAAGAGGAGGGGGAGAAGAGGAAGAAGGAAGAGGAGGAGGAGGAGGAGGAGGGG